>NW_024582365.1:1217444-1555064 GCF_018398535.1 Haplochromis burtoni
ACACACACACACACACACACACACACACACACACACACACACACACAAAGTCACTCCAAGCCAATGTAAACCCCAAACACACAAACACTCCATCCTCACATATATAAACACATCAACATAACACATGCTTGAAAAGAATCAACCCACTTCAGTGTAACTCATTCTCGCGCCAACCACAGCTTAAACGTGCACACACACACACACACACACACACACACACACACACACACACACACACACACACACACACACTTTTCACTATGCAAACTGTGGTGACAGACTCGTCTGTCTTCAGCTCTGGGCATGTCACATGCTAATGTATTCATCCACCCACAGCAACTGGAGAAGCAGAGCTCTTAAGTACAGTCCAATCAGTCTCTGGCCCGCTAATGGCTCCAATCCAGTTTTCTACAGTAGCTTTTTCTTTCTCTCAAAATACCATGTGATCAAATGTCCCCCAAAGCTTAAACAGCCCAACAATACAACTCTGAATTTTCAAGGCAGGAACAGTTTCATTATCGCAACAGCGCAAATGAATGGACTTAGTAACCGCTTGGAAGCTATTTGTTTCCAAGTTTAATTTGGTTTTCTGTTTAATTTTTCCAAAATAAAAAAAAAAGCTTGTATGACACTTTATCCGCGCCTCGCTCTATTTCCAAACCATTCTGCCAGCAAAAACAGCAACAAATAAAAAGAAAGAGAGAACAGTCAAAAGATAAGATTTTGCATTTAATTAGCATATTGACTTTTTCTTAAAAATCTATTCTATATTCAGCATAAAGGAGGCCATTGATAACCCAAGTCATAAGAAGCAACAAAAACATAAGCAGTGGACATACCTCAATGTTTCACAGACAGTAAAACAGTGCTCTGAGAAAAAGGAAGGGTAGATACAGGAATATATACAAAGCAAACAAGGCAGCAAATCCCCACCGAAAGACTGACAGATTTTAATGCAAATGTAACCCAGTGTACTTATTGGCTGCATGTACTTTAAAAAAAAAAGCATGTACTTTAAAAACAAGTATACATTCAGAGTGTCTTTGCAGACCCAGAGCCCTTTTGGCTGATGTGAGGTTGTAAAGTAGCGTTTAACACCTGTCCTTAGGTGCAAGTGCAGATGGAGGTCAGTATGTCTGAATGTCCTCACTCTGCAGCTACAGTCCGGCTGGAAAATACAACCAATTTAGCCGGGATACCACTCAGGATCAATATGGCTTCATCCCCGGCAGGACCAAGGGGCCAATCGGATGGCTGGCCTGAGAGGTTCTTAACCAAGTGGGACAGCAAATAAAGAAGGCACAGACTCGACTGACCCGAGCCGAGAGCAGTCGAGGAGGCGGTGAGGAGAGAAAACCAGACAAGAGGTAACAAGGTGACAGGAGTGGAGAGGAGAAAGGAAGGAGGGGAAAAGGAGCAAAGCTTGAAACAAAACAAAAAAAAAACAGCACTGGTTCCTCTTTGTACCAAACAAATGACGAAACAGAGATAGGATTTCAAAGGCATGTGAATTGTTACATTTGATACTTTATACAGCACATACACAGCGAATATATATTTGAATGCATAGTTTCGCCTGCTTGACTGTTAAAAAAGATAAAGAGGTATGTCCGCTGATAAGAAGGAATGAAAAGAACATTCAGTACATGTTTAAATCAGAGGATATAAGAGAATATAACAGTGGAGTAATCATGCTGCACTGAACACTCGAGTCCAAAACTCAAGGAAATACCAAAGCTGATTATATGGAAAGCTATACACGTGAAAAATGTTGGTCTTACAAAAAACTACCAAATAAGCCTCCTGGTATTAACGTTCATATTCTTTGTATTTCCCCTCAGGTTTTTACATGTAAATAGAAAACAAATGTGCCTGGTTTTTACACAGAATTTAGGAATTCACAAAATAAATAAATTCACTGTGGCCTTAAAATTGAATCTCAATTGTATATTATATGTATATATATATATATATATATTTATTTATTTTTAATCAATAGATTCATATATATTCCATTTGATAACAACAGGATTTAAACCTCGGAGCCTCTGAGGCAGAGACTGATAAAATCTGTTTTATCTCGTGTATTCTTTCTCTCCATTTGTGCCTCCCTATCTTGCTGTGCCTTCGGTCTGCAGCTCTATACAAACAGTTTTGATGTTACACTGTCCTTGGTAGACGGAAAATGCCCATTTCCATAGTAACACAGTGTTTTAAGGCCAAGGGTATTAGAGAGTGGATGCATACCTATTTTGTTTATATGAAAATAAATGCGTAATAACTTCTTGGAAGTCTGAAAGTCTGTGAAGGTATTTAGTCTGTTTTTCATCTCTTACGCAGCTGTTTCCAACAAACGGTCTTGAACTGTTCTGAACTTCCGGTAAGGCACTCTTCAATTGAACTCCGAGATGTGTGGGTTTTCTTTTTTCCAGCAGACACAACATCCGTGCGAAAAGTAACTCGTACCCGATGTAAAGATCAGGTACTCACACATTGTCAGATGTCTCATGTCATTGCACCATTTGGCATTCAGTCCCCGGTTTTTGGTTTCTTGCATTTTTCTTTAAACACGTGAGTCCAGTGAGATGAAAAGTAAAAAAAAAAACAGCTAACTGGCACATTTGGTAGACAGGGATTCCTGGTTTATCCAATGGCTACTCTCCTAGAGGAAAAAAAGCATTTTGTGTTTGTGCATGTGTGCATATGTGTGTATTTGAGTGTGTGTGTGTGTGTGTGTGTGTGTGTGTGTGTGTGTGTGTGTGTGTGTGTGTGTGTGTGTTGGGGATTGTTTCTACAGAAAAAGAGAATCCTAAATCTGAAAAGTTACTTCTTAAAAAAACTAAACACTCCCTTGATTTTTAAAATTAGGCACATGGTCACAAATATGTTGGTAAACAATAAATCCTGAGGCTGAACTGACCAACCTTTAAAAGCTGCAAGATCCCTCGTTCTGATCTTTGATCAGATCACTGTGGTAGGTAAAGAAAATGGATTCAATTTTGGTTCAGCTTTTGTTGAAGAGTCCTGCAGCACTAAGCCTCTGCAGGTTCTGTCTTTATCTGGATAAAGTTTGCAGGCAATTGAACAGACACTGGCAGCTCCTGCAGGCCTTTGATTCCCTGCTCAGGCTGCAGGGACATCTCTCCACGCACTTCCAGCTCCTCCACAGGGGTCAGACCCTCACTAGGGCTGCTGCTCTGAGAAGAATGTCCATTAATTATAGTTTCACTTGCGCCCTCTGGGCCCTGGCTTTGACTGGTATCAATGATAACAGTCCTGTACTGCAGCTCCGCCTCCCCTGCTTCCATCTCCTCTTTTTCAAAAGTATGTGCGGCCAGTGATGGATCGCCGTTCACCATCGACTGAAAGTAGGTGGGGTCCAGCATCTCCTCTTTCACCTGCAGCCCTGAGAGGTCGCTAGATTTGAGCACAGTGGCAATTACGGTGCCGGGCTGCTGTGCCACCATGGTCTGCCCGCAGGTGGTGTTAATGGTGACAAGGCGGGGGAGACCATTGAGGTTGGAAGCGGTGGAACTAATGACTCCTGGAGGGGAAGTGCAGGAGGAGGAGGCAGATGAGCCCAGACTGGTGACCAAGAGCTGCTGCGGGAGGCCATCCTGCAGGCTGTTAGCCCCACCTGCTATGGAAGCCGTATGGATGGTAAGCACATCTTTACCACCTGCTGTCGTGGAGGGCATGGTGTGGAGAATAACCCGAGAAGGGGAGTGGCTGGAGTCCCCGTTGGCTAGAACAGTGAGGGGAACAGACTGAAGCGAGCCGGAAGATGTCAGGACCATAGGAACTGATGCAGGGGTGTTAATGGTCCTGATAAAATAAAAAAACAGAAGATGTAGGTGAGTCTCTTCACTGTCTCTGACAGAGTTGGTGTAATTGAATATTCTCTTTATATCTTTGCAAATATATACAAGGTTTATTTTTAACGGACACCTACTGTGAAAATTAGCGACCGCACAGCTATGAGCCTAAAAAGCAGAACTAAAGCCTTTATTAAAATAACAAATTGTGCTGACAGCTGTACTGTGGAAATTATGAGTCTCTTCAATTTCTAACAGCAGACAATGTTTAACCACTAAAAAAAAAAAAAAGTAGAATTTTGTGATAATACAGGCAGCAGACTTGGCAACAGAAAAATAAAATGCAAAGTAAAGCTGTGCCAGAATGAAGAAGAAATGCACTTTGTAAAAATCTAAAGGTGATCTGGCACTTTACTGACATCAACAACAAAAAAATGAATTATATAAAGTAAAGATTTACTTCAGCTCTGCTGGGTTGGCTGTTGCTGTGCTCACCTCACAGTTTTATTATGTATAATGAAACTCTGCATCTCAAATTCTCAAAAGGTGACATTTTGTACATACGAGGCTTCGAGATGTAATTGAGTTCCCCCTACAAGACGCCGCCACTAATATAAGAGCGATAAGCTTTGACTCAGACATTTTCTGTGAATATCAGGCCCAACGCTATGATGCATGCATGTGTGAGTATGAGTAAGATTTAAGCATAAAGCATTTAACATAAACTTAGTTTAGAATAATCAGTTTATGTATCATTTGAGATTAATAATGACATTTATATTTTAATTACCACGTTTTTTATCTTATTGGTAAGGATACCTGACTGACATGCACTTTGGTGGAGGACGATTATATGATTTCTTACTTCTTACTTCATTTGTTTTACACAAAAATCACAAAGACAAGAAAGCGTGAAACACATGCGTGTCTGAAGAATTGAATGCTGGGCATATTTCGTGTCTAAGAACAATGGCTTATAAGAGTCTTGCATTTAATGCTCTTAAGAGGCAATCAGCAGAGACAAGCTAGCTGTTACCCCTTTTCTAGCCTTTGAGATTACCAGCATTTGGCACATTTTCATCACACACGACAACAGCGTCAATCTTGTAGTCTAGCTCTTCGCAAGAAAGTAAAGAATCATAAGATCTGACTCAGTGTTATCTGTGTTCTCTGGTGGATAAAGAGTGTATTAGAGACACCGACTCTACCATATATCAAACTCACTCTTGGGTTTTCTGTATTGCAAATCTGTTACTTTTGCTGACATATGGACAGCTAGATCCAGAATAAGCTAATATCAGCCCAACTGATTTACCCATCGAGCCCTAGTTTGAAAGATCATTAAGCAGAGAATGATTTTCTGGTATCCGCTGTGGAGTAATGAAACAAAAATAAAACTACTCCTCACTTTGCTGTTGGTTCCTCTTAAAACACCTCTGGTGTTTTTCACAGTCGCTCACCTTAAAGCTTGTGCCGTTTCCTGGACTCCGGCCCCTTGGTTGGCTTGCAGCATATGAACAGACTGGAGGAGCTGCTCAGCCTGTCCACCGTTAGCTTCCTGGTAGAGACATTCATTGTTTGGCTCTTTCTTCATCTGTTTTACCGAGACGTGCTGCTGACCATGAGCTCTTCCGTGCCCTTTGGACCCTCCACGAACCACAGACCGCCCGTTGGTCGATCTCTGGTTTCCGTAGCCGACATTGGTATCAGAACCAGTCTCTTCATCCTCAATCACCACGAGGTCAGCTGGCATCTCCTTAAACTGATAGACCAGCCTCTGCCCCTCCACTTTAGCCAGGATGCCTCTCTGATAGTAGTATCTAGAAAAGAAAACAGATGTCCAACACATTATAGTCATTCCTGATGGGCATTATGAATACATCTATGGAACCGTGTCTTTAGGTTTCAGAGCAAAATAAAAGCTCATTTGAAGCACAGCATTGCTCAGAAAAATGATGCTCGTATGTTCACCTGAGAGCTCTTCCCATGGTCTCATAGTTCATGTCAGGTTTGTTCTTGTGTTTGCCCCACAGCTTTGAGACAGCCTTGGAGTCCACAAGCTTAAAGATGCCTTTCTCCCGCTGTGTCCACTTGATGTATTTGGGACAGGTGTTTTTATCCTGCAGTAAGGCCAGAAGGAATTCCCACAGGTAGATGGTATTGCCTGCAAATTGGGGGGGAAATAAATTTAGTCTTGTTTTTAACTTTCAAGTGAGTCAGACGTTCGCGACGAAGCCTTGGAGCTGTGCTATAGACATCTATAATTCATTCAGTAGTACAGTTTATGAATATATGAACGCCACAGGGTTACAGGAGGAGCTGCTCTTTTATTCCAGCCATTGTATGTGTACATGCGTGCCTTGGGATGACATTAATTATATCAAGTGTGGGAGTAGATTACTCTAATTCATGAAATGCTTCGGCCAGAAGTGGTTAAAAACAGCAACGCTCCCAGTAGTCAGTTGCATCCCAGACACCATGACAGGGTGATGTATATGTGTGCAACTGAACCTGCTGTCCCCAGTCCCCTCCTCTTTGAGTCACACTGTAGGGTGCAATGAGGTTTTACATGGCACACCACTAGTCTCCTTCTATCGGCAGAGCATCAACGTGCCCTCCAGCCTGCAATCACTTCTGTTTCCCTGTGAAACACAGCACTTTGAGATCCCCTCATCCATTAACTCTCCTAGATTCGACCCCACTGGACTGCAGGGGTTGAGGACTGCTGTTTGCACACTCCACATGAGGAAATGGAGCGTACACAAGAGGAGGACAGACCTTGATTTTTATTGGCTGATTATAGAAAAGTGGACTAGTTAGTGAGGCTTACCTTTGCCCTCTTTGCTCTTCTTCCTGAGTGGTAGGTTAGGGGTGGTGATGGGAGAGCAGGGACGGACCGCCCGCGGCTTTCGCACTATGATTCAAATTATGGAGTAGTGTGTTATAAGGTGAAAGGCCACAGTGAAATCATCTAATTACCTACAACAGTGAATTTTTAGTGAGGGAGTTCTAACAAGGAGGAAAAATGTCTTACCTTTGGTTTTTTTCTGAGGTTTTAAGGGAAATTTTTGGGGAATCTCATCCATAGATGATGTGTCCTCGTCTACGGACATGTCAAGGGCAACACCGTCCATCTGGTCAGGCCTCAGTGGGGTATATGTCAGGTCTGACTCAAGCAGAGTGCCATAGGTGTGAACTTAGCATAAACAAGAGATACAGAAAAGTGTTTCAAGCTGCAATTATGAACAGCGTTAGATCAAAGCTGACGTTTTTGTCACAAGCTGAAGGAGTGGAATAATAAGCATGCAAATTAACTTACGCATACGCTTCTCATCCAAAATGTTGTTCGGAGACTCCATGTTAAGAAGAGCCGCCGCTGCTTCATTTGTCTCCATGCTGTCCTCTGTGCCTGAGACTGTTGTTTCTGTCCACCAGATGACAACAAATTCATTAATAAGAAATACTCGGAGGCTAATGCTTTGCATAATTTACTTTTTTGAGAAGTGTAGGTCAAACACAGGTGAATGGCTACAAAGGTTCTTTTTTTATGTCAGCTTTCACTTACGACAAGGAGAGTACATTTTTAAAGCGTTGTTCATTTTAAGGAGAAAGACTTATTTTTAAGTTAATATCGCTCGTGTGCATCTGAATGCATGCTTGCATGTTCTGAATTTTCAGGTAACTCACTGTTCAGTGAATAGTTTGTGGGTCAGCCTACAGATTAATTGTAATGAATTAATTCGAAGAGTACCTAAGAAGGCTGTTTGTGCTGTGCAACGGAGCAGGAATTAAATGTGTAGTTTGTAATTTTCTGGCTTTGCATCTTCCACTTGTGTGCTTTGTTAGTTTTGTTGTGTCTCATTAAAATTCAGCGTTTATTGCATGTGCACCTGTGAGATCCACCCCTCCTTCCAAGATGGATGGTTCCTCAACCACATGGAGAGTGGTATCCACCATGATACCGTTGGTCACCTCATCGGACTCGAGCCCCGAGTATACTTGCAACAGATCGGCTGCGGGAACTTGCTCAACAATCACCGCTGGGAATACTGACGGGTCGTCCAGCTGCACAGAGAGCAGACACACAGACACAGAAAGGTTTGAGATGCTGTAACACTAACGATGCCCCTCGGAGGCAGAGGACCGTGGATCTTTGTACATACGTCTTTGAGTGTATATGCAATAAAAATACAATCAATCCCTCTGCTGCACGTCATAAATGTGATATAAAAACCACACGATATCAAGATAATGTTAAAACACGATTTGGTCTCTTATTTTTACTGCCTTGTGAAACACTGTAGATTCACACTCATTTTTAGCTAATGTGTAGGCGCATAGCATGGAGGAGAGCTCATTTCTGTGGTGCTGTATTGGTCCAGAGGAGCCTGCTGAAGAAGCCAGGAAGCAGCTGTTTGTTCTAGCCCACTTCACCTGAAGAGTTAATCTTATGTTCAGAAATTATATAAGACCAAATGAATGTTAATGCATGAAGTCATGAATTGCAGGCAAGCACACCCTTCATCATCTCCTAAATGTGCTTTGGGAATTCGCTATCTCGTTTCAGGCATGGCACAATCTGATGCAGGAAGGAGCGAGGGGAAAGAGGGAATTACCAGAGTGTGGGCCAAAGTGAACTCCACCAATAGAGACCATGTCAAAAGGGCTCACTGGGCACTTGGTTTGAGTCAATCAGAGGCTAATTCAGTCCTTTGAATATGTGCAAAACGTGGTTCTCAAAACCTGACAGTACTTCTCAAATAGTATAAAGAAAATGCAACATGAAAATCCAGTGGAATGCTGACTTAATAATCATTCAAATAAACCATTTTATCAGCATTATATAAAGAAGTCAACTTGATGCAAAACATGTAGTCATCTGGGGACCAGCAGATGGCAGCACACTACACTTCAAAATGCTTTGAAATCATTTCTTCTGTGCCGCTGACAGGCAGACGAAGCTACTATGTTTAGCTTCGTGAGAAATGGTCTCTAAATGACAATGTGTCGGAACCTCGCTGGATTACATCAAATGATTCATGTTGTGATTTGTTTTCATTTTAGACAAACAATGTCGATCAATGAAACACCTTAAATCACATTCCTAGAGTGATGACCTGATTAAAAGGAAAGACAAAAAGGTGTGGTAGGCGGAACATGAATAAAGGCTTATCTGTCTCTTTGCACAAGTGTCCATTGTTGGTTTGGCCCTCTGGGGCATACCAGGTGTCCAGGCCTTGAGCTGGGGGGAGGCTGGGAAGAGGGGCATTCGAGTGTGCGTGGCTGCATACCCATCCCGGCTATAGTTTAACCAGGAGCCTAACCGATTGGCTCATTATTCGAACACAGTGTTAAACGGTTAGCCCTCCTTAGCAGCACTAGCGGTAATTATTCATGGATTCTTTATTAATAAGGTGTTTATGAGTCGAGGGAGGAGGTGGCCCTGCATAATGTCTACCATACCTCTACCAGATACAGACAGCTAAGCAGAAAAACCACAAGGCTTCCTGGGACTACTAAAAACCCTGGATTTTGCTATGACTGCGAGTGCTATCAGTGTCTCACTGACATGCACTGAATATTTCCCATTAATCAGACTCTTTGGTAGACATACTATCAGAGTGCGAGACAGTGAGGCTACCCCATTTTCCCGGCTTGACTTAAATTACGTTTTCTGTCCTTGAATAAGAACAAAGCGTGTGTCAGGAGATAAAACCGTTGCGACTATTTGTCTGCGTCTGAAACAGCAGCCTTTCCCACCCTCTCCCACTAAATGCAGACAGCCTGTGATCCCACACAGTTTGCTGACAGAGCGGCAGACACATGTTGCTGCCGTCTCCGCTGTTGTTTTGATGTTAAATTGATTCTGTTTTTTTCTGTGAACAATTCAGAGTTGCATTGCTGTGCGAACCCGCTGATAATCCGGCAAGAACTATGAAAGAGTGAAACTGTTGTTTAAAGGAGTAAAACGGTGAGAAGGTGGTACAAGCACCCTGCATGCAACACAAATTATACTGCACATACAACAAGTATCCTAACGGCTTCTTCCTCTTTCTTGACCTAAATAGTGTTTCTAGTAGGGAAACACAGGCGATAAAGCTCCAACCAATTTGCATTTCTGAGTTCCCCATTCTGCTTTGAAAGCACAGCATCTGTGCAGCCTGTTCCCCCACACCCCACTCACTCTCTTCTGCTTTACCTGCCTAACCACAATGTAGTCCAACTGTCTGTACACTTTCTGTATCCGCGTCACGATATTTGAGAAAGTGTAGCTGGCGTAACGTAAGAGATACCATCACGTTTAAAAGCTGCTTGTTTGCCTAAAGCCACATGCCTTTATAATGTAGCTTAAAAATGGAGGAAAAACTTTGGGACCCTTTTTGTGTCTCCCTACCCTCAGCTGAAGCAGATCCCGACTGTGTTCAAACTACACATTGGCTTAAAAACCAATATAGCAAGGCTAATCGTTACAGAATCTACTTGGTGATTTTACTCAGCTCCGACAGCTTTACTGTGGCGAGAAAATAAAATCTTTAAATGGCCGCTGCAGAAGTGCCATTGTGAGTTGTTCGTTTCAGTGTGTGTGTGTGTGTGTGGGGGGTATATTCATGAGTTAGTAAATAGAGGCAAACTGCTTGTCTAACAGGCCAAGTGGGTGCAGCGAGTCACAAAACTGTAGCACTGGAACAATACAAGACCTTTTGCTGGAATTATCCCATCCCTTCTAAACAGCCTTGTAACTGGTCCATCAGGTTAGGCTTGAACTGGTGCTATTCAGGGATCCAATGACAGCCTGCCACTCTAGATACACACATACAAATACCAGGACACATAAACACACATACATCTCCACACTTACAATCAAGCCTGCTCCACAGGATTCAGACCCGGGTGTGGGGAAGAGATAACTGCACACCTGACCGAGCAATGAAAAAACACACAGGCACAAGTTGACATCGAATGCACACAGTAACCTTTGGGTAATAAACACATTCACGTCCTAGCCCCACCCTCTGCCTCCCACACACCCTAGCCTCACTGCAGGTTTTTCAGTCTTTCCATTTCTGTGCTACCGGCAGCCCGCACTCTTCTTCCCAGACCTCCTCTCGGCTCCATCCTCCTCCCTTTCTGTGTCGTCAAACTTAGAGATCACAGGCTTATCCTACCCCAGTGGCCATGCTGTTTACACTAGTTTTGTTTGTTTTGAAATGTATTTCATTTTTCAACAGGATTGCATACAGTGTGTCATGTAGGAAAAGACAGACGGTCGGCCACTGAGCTCGACGGGTTTGAACGCTAATGCAGACCCTATAAGTCGAGTCATGAAAAAAAAAATCAACAACAACAGAGAGTTGCATTTGAAAAAGTGATTTCTCTGGTGAGATTGTACCTGATTGATTTCGTCCATCCCATTGCTGGCAAATTCAAACACCAGTTCACTGGGTTGTACTGCTGTCGTCATGGTAGTGGAGTTTCAAAGTCAAAGAGCAGCCTAAAAAATCCCAGCTATAACTACTCCAGCGCAGACAGACTCAGTTTCACCTCACAAAATGGCCTCCCTGTAATCCCGTCTTTTTAATCTGAGCAGTTATTGCTCAGAGAGAGACCATGAGCCAAGTTTCAGAGGAGTCCTGTGGCCCAGGTGGGAGCAGCCTCGTCCCACTCTGACACGGAGGCTGGGCCCTGCTGCGCCTGAAGCATCTACACCTGGAAGATGGAGAGACAGAGGTGATAGGTCAGCAGTAATTCTAGTAATTTTACTAGAAAATCCTCATAAAGTGGAACTCCTGGGACTTTACATTGGTTAGATCTATAACCTGCTCAAATCTATGCAGTTTAGGCATTATCTGGGTCATGCCTAGTTTTGATCTGATGCTGAAAAATCAGATCACTGACTGGTTCCAGCCTAAAAACCTTTTTAAAAAAAGTCACTAATTAACAAATGTTAGTGTCACCAGGTTTAAAATTTCTTATTTACAATCTGTGCAGTTACTTTTACTGAAAATATCAATGTGAATACAAACGGTAGAGATACAAAGCGCAAATACTCCATTTACAGTGTTAATAAACAGACCGTCAACACTTGTTTAATGATCAATTAATCTGTCAGTAATGTTCCAGATTGACTGATTATGCTTTAATTAATGCTGGAAAAAAACGTGAGCATGTAGAAAAGTTACATGCTCTTGGTGACATCATCAGACAAAAAAATTCAGGACCACCCCCCCCAAAAAAACAAACAATAAAAATTACTGTGATAGAATTTTCTGCTGTTTTTGAACTTGTAGGGTCGAGACCTACTTTATACATTTTTAAACAGGATTTCTGGTAGTATTATGAGTAAATCTGTTTTCTTTTTCACCAAACTACTGCACAGTTCATTCTGATTTAAACACAGATGTCTTTTTCTGCCCCTCAGTGTGAAACACCCCTCAGCACTCTGCCTTAGATCATAAGGCTCAGCGGGGTCGATATTATGATCACATGAGCAGTCTGAGCAAACCCTCCCTTGTTTACACACACACACATGCAGACACACATACTCTCACATACACACACACACACACACACACACACACACACACACACACACACAGGCAAAAGATCACTCGTCTGATGCGGCTCTGGAAGCCCCTCTGTACTGACCCTCAGGGAGTTACTGTGATCACAGCCTGTGTTGAAGGGAAACTGGTGGTCATGTACTTCTTGTTGTGTATATGTGTGTGTGTCTTTAGGTGTGTCCCAGCAATCGATACCCAAAGGCAGGTTTCGGGAATGAAGGGTAGGAGGGGCTGATTTTGGGTTAAAGTATAAGTATAAACCCAGGGGCGACAAACACAGCCCCTCCCTCTTGTTTCCCAGAGATCAGAGCTGGCAGGAATAAAGAAGTAAGTTGGAAATGTTTGGTACCTTCCCCCACCTCCAAACACTCGCTATTCCTGCTTTTGCCACTGCTACAGGGTGGAGCTTATTTGCTTTTAAATGCCTGTATGAGTGACAAACTTGCATACGAGGCCAAACTGTATTTTAAAGGAACAGAAGAGGAGGTGATAGTGAAGGACTTCTGCAGCTCATAGGGCACAGCCAGCGAACACATTAAAGTGTATTTCTCTGCTAAGCATCCAAACAGACCAGTAGCATGCAGTTACTGTCTGGAAGGCATTGCTTTGGGAAGCAGAAGAGAGACGAGGAAACTTAATCAGAAGGCTAGTGTTTCACTCCAGTCAATCTTTCATGCTGTCCCTGCTGCAGCATCCATGCCCACCTCCGCCAGGGCTGTACGCTGCTGCCATCTGTCTGGAGCTCAGTGTGCTGGACTTCTTGGCATCTTTATGCTTGGTACTGTGAATTACCAGATTCAAGCAGAAGCGATATACTGTGTGAGGCTTCCAAATTAAACACATATGTCTGCTTTTTAAATCATTTGCAGTTTCCACTGGTGTACTCGCACACTTACAACAGAAGCCTTGATCCATGTTTTGCAAACTAAATGTGTGTTATCTGTATCGCATGCAATCACTCTGACAGGGCCCTGCCCAGCTTCGCAGCAGATCTGAGAAGACACGCTGCTAATCTAGCAGATGTTCTCCACTGCAGACGTTCTTGGTTCCCCTTTTGTAGTTGCAGTTTGTGTTCGATTTATGGACGTTTATCAAGCTGTACATTTCAGCTATCAAGGACTGTGCCTATAGAAGGGTAAATAATCAGCATCCAGTCACTAGCCACTTATCAGATGACAAAAAAAATGGCTGTTATCAAATCAACAGGCATAAAGATGAAAGTAAATATAATTTATTTATTTCTATGCTTTATGCTTGTGTTTATGTGCAGTTTGCTACGATGTACCAGACTATGTCAGTGGTTGCATGTACTTTCTATATTCCTGTCAGAGCTTCATTGATCTGGATGACCCAGTTGGCAAAGTGCTAACAGCAGACTGGGATACAAGAGAGCCAGCCATTAGTCAGGCGCAGCCTGCACATTATCCCCCAGCACATGACAACAGCTGCCTTGTCCCAGCACAGGGGCAGGGTTGTAACTGCATTTACTACGTCATAAAGAGGAGAAGACGAGGACAGTGAAGGGAGGGATTTTACTGGGATGTTAGTGAATGCATAATAGTCTACAGAGCAAATAGACTGCCTGTGATTCGCTATGGGTGGGGCCTTCTTTTGCCAGACTTGAATATTTCAGCGTGGTTACCAGGTGGGGCGTTCTGGTGAGGTTTAATGGCTTAATGCTAGTGTGTGCAAGGTTTGACTCCAACCAGACACATGTGTTTTTTTGGGTTTTTTTTCCATGTCATCCTGTCTGAATATGTCCTTGTGAAAAGAAAACTATATGCTATAACATATTAATAACTACTTAAAATGTGCACTCATTTATTTTGGAGGGGGATGGGTGGGTGGGGGTTCTGGGGATGTTATTGGGGTGCTATTAGCGCAGAACTACCCATTAACACCCAGCAGACAGAAATAGTTATCTTTGTAAGATTGTGGTCAACAGCTACCTTCTTCTGTTTGTTGCTGGTGTTGGGCAGACATCTGTACACTAGTGTTTTTGCTGAAAATAGCTGCCTGATGCAGCTGGAAGCAATGGTGATGTGAGTGATGTGACTGAAATAATAAAGTCTGATGCCTAAAACCAAAATAGTAAGCCTTAGGGCACTACAATTCTAGCAGACATGGGGAGATCTATAAAGCTGGGCGCTCAGGACTCCTTTCACATTAAAGCTTTCTTTCACATATTCAAAACCCAGCATTGTTCACTTTAGTATTCTAAAAGATTTTTGAATGTTAGAACTCGGCTGAAATTACATTAACACATTTTTGGTTATCCCAAGTGCATACTAATGGTATAGCTCATTGGAATGTAGCATAATGAGCATTATTATCAGTTACAGCTGACATTTTGGCTCCATTGTGGCCCCTGTCAGGTGACACAACGATGGGAGTCTTTCTATCACTCAGCTCTCCTCAGACAGTTATGACTGGCTGTTATATATGGCAGTTCAGTGTGCAGCAGACTGAGGAAGCGTATGAACCAAACACTGGCGTACTCCACCCCTACAGCATGGTGACTGCCAGTCCCAATAACAACCAATTAGAGTCAGGATTCATGAACAAATGGAGCATTCCCAGAAGGCCCTACTTCCCCCGCTTTCGTCTCTTCAGCTGAGCTCATTGTTGACCATGAAAGGAGGTAATTTAAGCCAATTGAATGACTGTGCAATGAGTCACCCTGCATGTGGTGAGTGCAAACATTGTGAGATGCAAGAAAAGGGCTAAGCAAACTTTACTTATCAATCCTTTTCAGCTCAGGTTACAAAAATACAGGTTTCCTTAGGTGGCTGATTGTTCAGCAGTGTACTGGGGTAGCTACATAACAACGGTCACAGGATGGATGGTGCCAGAGGGGCAGCGGTATTAATTAAAACCTCACAAAGGTATAGAACGCAGCAGAGGTAAAAACTGAAAGAGAAATAAATCAAGAATCGCTCTACACTCATTACACCTGCAAAGTTCAACACCAGTACAAAGAAATCTTTACCTCACATGAAAGGTTTAATTTTCCCCGGTCGCCTGTGCAGTGATACACCTATGTCCGACATGGCACATAGATGAATGAGAATGCACTGGCTTACTTACCACTATGTTATTATATAGCTGCGAGCATGCTGTTTTTGCAGGAGCCTATTGGTTCCTGTTAGGGAAATGACTCAGTTATATGAGGCCCAAGTTCATTCCTGGAGCTCTGTGATAGCCCACATGGGCATCAGAGGATCCTGATCATCATTTCTGGACAGCAGTTCCCCTTTGTTTTTCTCAGTTGTGGTTAACCCACCCACATCTATGTAACAATGCCACTTTGGACGCCAAGGAAAATTCCTTAAGCACAGCAGTGTTGCAAACACAGCACAGATCAGAGCGAATAATGAAAGAACAGCTGGATGTATATTCTACATTTTGAGACAACAAAGCACTAAAAGTACAGGCAGTGTGGATGAATTCAGCAAAGTAAGAGAACAGTAATTAAGGTCTTGCATCAAAGGCAGACAAAAAAACAAAAACACACTAACAGGGCGGTTTCATCACTGCCATTGCACTATGTCAGCAACATAATTGTTTTGTATACAGCATTTTCTGCGTATTCTATATTTTACTCAACACCTAGCGTTGCACAATACAACATGCCTCACCGTGTTTCAAACTCCAACTCCACTTTATTGACCAGAATAAAGCAGCACTTTCACAGCACTCCAGGGGCCACACCAAGCGTGTAGTGATAAAATGGCTGGAATGGGCACAGAGGCAGGCATAGACACCAGCTAATGGCATGCAGCTGCAGAGCACCAGGCATCAGAAGCACAGACAGCAATGCATCCGAGCCAGCACTCGCTGTGTCTGTGTTACACTAGTAGGCAATTGGCTCTGCCGTGCCAGGACCAAATGAAGACTGAAAGAAAAATGTCACCTCAAGCACAGGCTTTCAAAAAGCGAATGGAATGTAATCTCATCTCCTGCGAACGTTGTACTTTTCCACTCAGGCTTCAAGCTCTGGAAGAAGGACCCATGCCTTCCTGTGACAACGGCTGTCCGTGCCAGCTAACACACTATTCAGTATAACATTAGGCTTTTTTATGGAAGATTGGACATTAGCTTTAGCAGGATAATATGGTCTGGAGATTAGGGATGAAAGCCTAGTGCTGTCCCCGGAGACGACAACTCAGACATGTCCACAGAGACCAGATTCCATTTCTCTTTTGGTCACATTTTCCTTCCAGTAAAGACATGAGACACAGGCTATTCTTGCTCCTAACGTGTGCTTCATCACAGCGTAGAATACTGGACGTTTCTGTTTACGCCATTCGACACGAAGAATGACAGACAAAAATAGAAATGACTTATTTTAAAGCCGGGTAGAAGAAGAAAAACACCCACAAACTGACCTGTGAATTTTGCACTCACAGGAACAGCATCACTGAGCACTGGGTTTCTGCTGCTTCCTGTCTGTTAAACCACACTCAGAAGAAAATTTCTTCCTCTGTGTAAGAGCGGAAAGTTCTCAACTCCCCCTCCTTCCTCCTGAAACAACACACTATCACGCTCGTAGACTTGAGTGTTGTCACACAGGTACCATTTCTTTATAACTACTGCCAGAGTGACGTAAAACATGAAGGTGATTACACTGCAGTTGGACTTTAGATAAAGACTAAGTCTGACAGTGTAACATATAATTGGATTTTAGAAGTTAAACTAGTCAGAAGTAAGAAATCTGTAAATATTGTATATTCAAAATATTAAGAAGCTAATGAGTCATTTCAAAAATTTATTCTGCAGATGAGACGCTTCTCAGCTTTCTTTTGCTTTCTGACATTTTCAAACCTGCTACTGCAGTCAGGGCTGTTTAGTGATTCAAAAGGATCACACCAGAGTTCTCAAAGCCACACCTGCCATTTGCAGACATCTCTTCCCCACAATGCTGACACAAGTCATGCACAAGCAGATAGCATTACTAACCCACCCACCCCTCAAAACAGACACACATCCCTTATTTGGCCCCGTGAGTTGGTTTTGCACAAATTCTAAGAAGAAACTACAAAGTTCCTGTCACACAGTGTTCTCTTATTGGTCATACAGTATTTCAGTGTGCGCAACGACAGCACAGCAAAATGTTTTTAGAAGACACAGAGAAGAACTTGCCTGAAGCCCAAGTCATTCATTACAAGTGTGACAATATTCGGTTTTGTTCTTAACTGAACATGAACAAATATTAAGCTTAGAAATACACGGTAAACAAATCTAACCACAATAAAGTATCAATAAAATCCATCTTGACTCCAGCACTGTTGTCTTACCTGATACGCAACAAATCCAAAGAGAGGCCTTTTGTAAAGTAACAGATGTAGGCTTTTAGTAAAAATTACCACCAGCAGCCTACTTCTATAATGTGGCAACCAGCCACATGTCACAGATAGGAAGAACCACTAAAGTTGTGAAAACAGGACAGGAAATTGCAGCAAAGTTTTAGAAAAGACAACTGCACCAAACATAACAGTTTGATCCGCTGTGTGCTGCTGTGACCGCCACACTTCTGCCACAGTTTTATTTAAAAATGTGATCTTTGCCATCCATGCAAGTGGAAGCCTGTGTGCAGCGCCATATCTTTAAAATATTGTTAACATATATATTTACAGCACTGCCGTGAATGTTTTTCGAGACGTTCACAGCAGCGCTGCGTGTAGTCGGATCTGTAGGCAGTAATGCTTTACATTTATACACCTAAAATGAATACTCGAAGCAGTAAAGCATGTAAAGCTTGTGATTTCAGTTTTCTATGTTGCTCTTTGCCAGTAAGAAAGAACAAGAAGCAACTGAAGTTTTGATAAGAGCAATAAGATATATCCAAGCTTTTTACAAACCAGAGCTGGCTCCAAAACTGTACTGGCCTGTTTTCAGGGAACTATATAAACCGTGTTGTTGCTTTTTCTAAATGCTCTCACATCTGAGCTCAATGACATAATTTCAAAATAACCCAAAAAGATCTCTGAGTAAAAAGAACTCCGAGAGCACGGATGAATAAAAAGCATGCATGTCTGTGCATGTGTGTCAGGAGTTTCATTGCCCTGCTGATTCTTTTCTTGGAGACATAGCTGAAATGTTTCATCTGAACTTCTAGGCTCTGCTGTTGTTTTGGCTGCTGAGTGGGAGCCATTTGATGCATGACTAGACTGGAAAAGTCAAAGTTCTCTCTTTTTGTAGACAATAAGCAAGCTTCCCACAAGCGCTAGATATATACAGGAGGCTAGTACATACAGAGTCGCGTCTTTGTATGAACCAAAAGTTGCTTTAAACCTGTCCTTCATCACTATAATCAAACTAAAATTCAAACTTTAAAGTAATTATAAAATTTGCACTACTGTACCACTCACAAGCACTTACATTCATACCAACACGAAGATGTCATTTCACAGGAATACTGACAGCAGCAAGGGAGGATACTGTACCCAGGGAAAAAATACCAGCAGCATACTATCAACTGAGTTTAAATAAAAACAAGTTGAAAGTTGACATCCTAAATTCCTTCTTACACTATAAACATCGATGCCAACTTTATCTCTGATAGCTGCCACTCTTTTACGCAACTTTCCACAATTCCTAATAAACTGGAGGGAAGAAATCCACAAAGCCTATACTGTATGAACTTTGCCAAGCTACTTCCTAGATTGTCTCTTAGCGTAGGTACATGTTACGGATGGAGCCCAGACATTTCAGGGCTGACTGTGGAATATAAACGGGGACCTGGCTGTTGCAAAGGAGGCTGCATACCAAACAGGTCTGGACACAAGCAGGCTGATGTGTCCACCTACAGTCAGGCATGCAGTAATACCTAACAGGCAACACACCTACAGAAGGCACATAGTCAGACAGAGACAAAGTAATCTTTGTCTCGTCATACAGTTTGACTCTACCACTAGTTCAAGAAACAACATGGAAGCTGAGAAGATTGATGTGACTCACAGATCTGTATGATAAATATTTACCTAATGCTACAAGGGGGAAAAGTTAGCTCTGTTCAAAGGTAACAAAACCTGCCTACTATCTGATAAGTTAACCTACTTTGTGAAAGTATAGACTTTACAAATCTTTGTACAAATTATGCAAACACACTATAACATTCGAATTACATTAGATTTAGCACACAAACATAAAAGTGCCTTAAATCTCCTCATCATTATTGTGCTGGAAGGCAAATAAATGTATTTCTCAGAAGTATTCCTTTTAATGCTCACTGTCTTTAGAAATAAGTACCATATAATACGAGTACAGCATGTCATACTACATCCTATTACATTTATTGTGTTTTCATCAAAAGGATAAAACCCTCTCAGAGATGCAGATTTACAGCCCCGGCTGTTTTTGAGACTTCCAGGGATCATGCTTCAGTTTAACAGCTAATAACAACAAAATCAGCTCTTCTCATCTGATCCCCCATAAAGCCTCCCTGATAGGACCACTCACACTGAGTCAGCTTAGCCCCTTCAAGACAGCTTATCTGATTTCACACAATTGGATACTGGGTCAGTGTGGTATTGGATACCACTGGCCAATGTTTCTATCTAATCTTGCAGCCAGTAAACGTGTGCCCATTCCTGGATCGAAGGACAGAAGTGCAAAGTCATTGCTTTTCAAGATGCCAGGTGCATAGTTCAAATACAGACAAGGGAAAAAGTGTTAAGCTGTGTGAGTGACCTAACAGGCCTAAGCTACAACAACTCATGGACTCATGACAAATGTTTGGATTGCATGCTTTAGGTATTAGAGCATTACTTGGACTTCAAACGCTTGAGCTCGTCATCTTAACAAGTTTTCTAGAATCGTGTCCGCCCTGTGCTTTCACTACTCATAACATTCAAATTAACATTCCCTGCTAATACCACCCTCTTCCATCCACTTCGTATATTCCAGCTGCCGCAGATGTGAATCTATGGCGCATCTCATACATTTGGAGAGATGTTTGACATATTTTCAAGGGACAGAAGGACTGTCTGCTCAGGCTGGTCAATATTTGAGAAGGCTTTATGAAATACACTTGTTTATGACAGTCACCTGATGAGGAAGGTGCAGCATAGGTGCATGAAATGAGGACAATAAATTACCTGGTTAAAGAGACAGCTGTGCTCAGTACTGCTGTATAACAAAATATTTACATGGTGTGATTGCTTTACCATATTTGGGATCAGTAATAACTACACGTGCAGAGAAAAATGACGGGTTTCTAGGAAGATACACACACTACAGGCTCATACAAATGCTAATCTTTGCTTCATGCTACTTTGAATAAAAAAGCCTGACAATCAGTCTCCAGAGGGGCTGGGGCTATGTTGTTCTGATGAGAATCACAATGCAAAAACGCAAAGGTAAACAAGGAGTGGCTGTTGCCTAGGAACACGCAGAGGGAGAGGGCTTGTAAAGTAGGCTCTGTGGAACAAGAACAGAGCAGGTGGGCCTCATTCAGCTCAGCAAAGGCACACTGTGTGTTCGTGAGGATACATGTTGAAGACCAAGCATAACAAGCACAAACACAACTGAATGGATTGCCAAGCTGGCTGAAATCAAAAAAACTGAATTGTAAAAATTACTCCTCTGATTTTTCTTTTCCCCAACAAAGAACTCGTCCAGCTAAGAAACATTTTGAAATTGTCCAATCTGTAATAGCAGCAAGCCTCAAAGTGCCTCAGTTCTTTATATACTGCACTTCTACAGTCGTGCATTTTAAAACAATGACGTCAAACTCCAGGCAGTGGAGCGTTTCCACACCTGAGTCACATGACAGGCTTTTTTCAAACTGCTTTCTGACTCGGTGACATAAAACCATTAACAACTAAAAAAAATTGGACCTACAAGCAGAAGCCATAATCACTTTGGCATCAACAGAATCAAACCCATCCATAATCTTTATTCACTGAAAAAAACCACTACATTACTATCATCCTAGTATAGCCTACAAACTTCAACAGCTGATTAGATCAACTTAGAGCAGCGACTAAAAACATAGTAAATCACTATACTTAGCTCTAAATCTTACCTACTACCCATGCTATCTTGGATGTTTCATCCCTGGCAGATTAAACAAACATAATATTGCATGTTAATCACTGGCCTATTGACTGATTCTAGCTAAGCTTAAATGCTGCTATTAATTATGTCATCAGTATTCACATCTAACATCCTGCAAATAAGGAGATCTTCTGAATTGTCAAGTTATGTAATGAGAATGCAGTGGGGGTTTTTTACTTGTGGGTGAGGTGCAATTGAATACGCAAGAAAAAAAAGAAAGAAAAGAACCAAAGCGGTACTGTCACATAAATCAATCATTTCTGGATGTAGACCCAAATGTGTGGATGCAAGAACTTAAGAGTTACAGATGTAAGAAGTGATGTTATTATTGATTTTTATACATCGACCGTGTCACCACAAATATTTAGAAATTTGCATGCAGCAGTCATTCCTTGAAGCCCTCAGGCATTCGTTTTAGCTAAATTAAATGACTGAGAGTCTGTTACAGTCCTTTTATATTTGGACACTAGCACTCAGACAAGGGGATCCACTCAGCAGATCATCTGAGAGCTGCAGTAATTATGGGCATGGCCAGTTTTCCATATGAGAGAGCTTGCTGCTGAAAGTTTCAAACTCAGACACCACTGCAGCTGGGTGTCTGGGACCAAAAGCCTCCTAAAAACATGTGGCAAATCAATTTTCCTGGGTTAGAATGACTCTTTGTACCAAACGATATTGCATTAAAGCAAACACGATGTCTAAATTAGCACAGCAGAGCTGGGAAACTATAGCAGCTAAAACTTTTTTCAGACTGCGTCAGTTTTATGTTCATATGCATCTCACACAGGGTGAGTCTACGTTTTTGCACTTTGTTACCTCATGCAGGGTGGAACCCACATAACTGGAAACAGAAACACTGCACTGTGAACTTGCTTTCAGGCCTTTATATAGCATTAGCAATTTATAGCTACTGCATCAAACTGCATCAGAAGACATGGAGTTTTCTGTTTGTAAAGTATACAGTCCCAAATGACTGTGTTTCAAATAAATGCAGAGCACAACAGAAGGTTGTAATGGAAATTTTTTTCTGATGTCTGTATGCTGTTTTTATCTGGAGGAAAAATAAATCTGCACCTCAAACTCCGCCCACACAACTTCAGTGAACAACGTCTATGAAAGATTAACTTTTATCAAGATAAATGAGTTATCATCATTTCCATGTAGACGCTTTATATAAAATGTATATCAACCAACACTAACTTAATAGTAGGTCTCTTTAACTGCATGATAGTAAAAGGGAAGTAATTTCTAAACAGCATTAACCAAGTCACACGGCTTCCAGTTCATTATTTTATAATGTTATATTTATTTTTCACTGTTTCTGCGAGTCTGTTGGTTTTATTAGTACTAGGGATGTGGCCAAAAGGTCATATCACAATCCTTTTTGGGTAGAATCGATCTCTAAATGGCAATTCTCCCCACAGATAGTTGATCTAAAGCAATTAGATGATTAGTTGTGCTTCTGATTGCCTGGAAACAGAGCCAAACTCTCAAATCTCTGCATCCTTTTCCTGTTGTAATTTTAATCTTAGCATTAGTCTTCGTCTTCTTTTTTATTTTTATCTTGTGTTACAACTAGTCACGCCCAGTTCATGTGAAGTAGGAAAGTTTGGACAGGGAAGTTATTAATTTGATTTTTTTTTTTTTTTAATGGAGCATTTGTTTTATTTATTTCACTTACTGTTAACCAGCTAGTTCCTTGTCCTGTTACATGTCCATGCCTGCGTGGTGGCGGTTAGTCCCTATCGTGGCAGTTGCTGATGTCAGTACTTGTCCAGTGAGTCTCAAGTCCTGTGGGTTAACCCTCCCCTGGTGAATCCAAGTGGAACTGGTTCATGTACTGATACGCTAAGTTCACCAAGGCCTCAAAGCAAAAGGACTATCATCTCCACCAGCTGCAGTTGAAGACAGAGGAAGTAGAGTCCAACCACAGAGCAAGAGACTCACAGGAGATAGCTGAACTGCATTGATAGCAACTGAACTTTCACATTAAGATACGTAAATATAGCACCTTTTAAATATGTGACGCCATTATTCCTTTGAAAATCTATCAAGGATGCAAACTAATCCATTGCTAAATGCCACCTGAATTTTATGCCACTGAGAAGAAAGCAGCAGGATCAACCTTTTATTCTAGAAACATACAGGAGGACTTTGCATTACATTTCTCTGTGGCCGAAATGGTGTACGGAGTACTCAGATCTTTAACTTGACCAAAGGTTAATCTTACTTTCCTTAACACGCAACTGTACAGCGCATAGATATTCATACATCATCATGAGGCAGCGCACTAGAACCATTAATGTTCTCTATTCTTTTAATCTGAACAATAACTACTAAGTAAAGCTTTTGAAGTAATGTAGCAGATGAAAACATGCAATACTTCCATCTGAACTGCAGCAGAATCCCCAAGTTTCAGTACCTCAAAACTATGACTATGTATGGTACTTGAGTTAACAGAAGTTACATTTACTTTTTCACAACTGACCGTGACGCCATATGTCATGCCAAGACTCGTGTTATGTTAAATACTCCCAGATAAGTATGCTGCATTACATAAGCAGGAGTGTTGTGAAAAGGTGTGACCTGATATTCCCTCTACTAGATCATTTCTCTTGTGCGCCCTCTTTCTTTGTGAGAAAACATGACCTACTTCACTTATTTCAGCCTGGCTTATTATACCAGTACTCCTGTAACCACGAAGTTAATGAGTACACACTGGAGGGGTTAAATCTATAGGATTTACAGTATTTATGTGAGAAATTAGCCTCAACATGTAGTAAGTAAAACGTCTAGAAAGTCTTTTTACTTCACTACACAGTAAATCAACTCCAAATAAAAATGACTTAAAGGACTAACACAGACAAACAATATGATCATCAGTATCTTAGAGAAAGCATCACTGAAAGAAATCACAGACGAGTTCCCAGTCAAGAGAAATGCACTGAAGAAAAGAGACAAAAGAAAGAATCTCTGCCCCTCGAATATAAATCAAGATCGGGGACTGAAATGAAATACACCAGGCTAGAAGAACTTCAAACGGTTTGGTTTTTGGGCTCTGTGGTGAGATGTGATGATAACAGCTCTGGTTCGGTATGTACTCCAGAACAACGGCCAGTCCTAGCACGCTCCGAGCATGAGACGGTTGCAACACAGGGAGACAGTTGCTCAATCGATTTAACTTTATTTATCAAGGGAGGGTTCTTGAGCACCGGCAGCATATTAACAGAGATACACAACCAGCTTACAAACTGAATACTGAATGTGCCTTGCTCAGTGGCACAGTAGCTATTAAGCAGAAGAGAAAGTTATACATTAACTTTCCCCACCCAGGTTTTCCCAACGGGTCACAGGAGTTCAAACTTCCCATCACAAGTGTACTTCTCTAACCTTTAGGTCTCCATCCATCCCATAAAAAGAGAGCAATGGAAAATAAAACAGCAAAGAAGAAATGGGGAAACTGACGTGGAAATGTGATGCAAATTCATCGTTTAGCAATACAAAAAGGGCTCTGATTGTGCTTTCTCATATGAGACATTTTCCAGTTGGGCTTACTGAAATACAATGGCTGCGGGTGCACAAGCCTTGTTTATTCACTAGTTTCACTATGAGTTCACTGGTTTTCCGCAGCGGCTTCAATAAATAAGGCGGCTGAAGGGTAGTGGTAGAAGTCATGGTCACCAGGCAAAAAGGAACACATGAACACGTTGATACTTTAAGCAAAGTTGTTTATATAAAGAAATAATTCTTGCCAAAGCCATCATAATATTACTAAGAAAATATTTCATTACTTGAATCATGGAAATTATGGCACCATTTTTGTTTTGAATACGCAGTCATAACATCGACAATTAGGACTATTTAACAACCATGTCTCTTCTGCCATCTGACCACACAAAGGTGATGTTTCCCTCATTTATTCTATTCAAATCATAACCAACAGTTTGTACCTGACCATTCACAGTTGGCTCTGTGTTTTCTTTTCTTCTCGTGATAGCATGCACCTGCAACACGGAGCAACACAAATCCTCGATTTTTACATATCTCGGCCTGCCCGAGTTGTAGTAATAAACTAAACCCCGCCTGCTCCTGCTCTCGTCACGTCCTTATCTTGCACCACCTCCGTCATCTTGCCCAAGCCTAATGATCTAATTACAGGCTAAGACCTGTTGACACTGTATTGAAGGAAGAAAGACTGCAGTCCAGCCACCCTCCTGTTCTTTCAATGAGAGGCATAAAACCTCACTAAACAGCAGCTTCACTATGAGTTCAGCCTCTGAGGCAAGAGGCCCTCATTTACAATCCAAATCAAGGTGGGCCATAGGTTATGATGAGAAAGTAAGGCAAGTTAGGTCAAATGCAAACTTCTACTGGCTCAACAACAGAGCCATTCACACACTGAATCATGTGTTGATGGTACAACACATAAAAAAAAATAAAAAGTCCTCTGTTTTTCAGGGCCAGGCCACCTGACCCTCACCCAATAATACTCAATATTCAGTCTAAAGTATAGAGATATTTATTTATTTGGTGTCTGTAAGATGACCTCTTCTACACTGCCTTTAATGGGCCTCAGCTGTTATGCAAAACATTTCATCAACAAGATAATTTCTGAATGCCAAACCAATGAAATAATCACACGCTTGGATATTTTGTGTATAATTAAATTTTTTAAAAGCCAGACTAAAAATTAGACGAATATGTTTTGTGCTTGTCCGGGGTTTCACTGAGATAACTGCACAGTTCTGTGCATCTTCAATGAAGCAACATTTAAAAGCAGATTCAGAAAAAAGTGCATGTGAAGTCAGAATGTTACTCAGACTCGGAGGCATGTTTATTCAAACATGTATTGCATGCACACTGTGGTGCACAAAGTGCAGAGTAGATTTCTGAGGAAACAGGAAGTGTGCTTTTATCTCTGCTGCTCTGTGCAACTTTTAGAAACAGATACTCAACAACTTTAAGCACAATAGCTTGGTTGACAGACTTTACACAAGGTTAACTTTTACATGCACAGAAAAGGAAGCAAGGCACTTCAGGGTCAGACTTTGCTGTGAGCTGAAATGTCAAACATCTGGGCATCTACATTACAAGATAAGCAGCATTCTGTTCTAGTGATCAGAAGATTTTGAAGAAGCTCTGCATGACTGACTCGATGTGGCTGTGGCTAAGAGCTCCAACAGCGAAACCACAGCCGTTCCTCCACTTTTTTTCTGCTCTACTCTAATTGTGAATGTAGCAACTCACAGTTTTTAATAATAGCATGACATTTGTGTAGCAATTATGGATCAAAATCATCACAGAGTGTAATTACTTTTTAGTAGACCATTACTACACAGTGAAAAATACATGTGGGCTTGGTCAGGGGACTTGCAAAATACTGTTCCCGCCCTTATTTCAAGACGCCATATAAGGCAACAATTCAGAAAAGAAATGCAACAAACACACATATAAGTTAAAGATCATCCTTGTTATATCTTACCATGGCAGGTTTTAAAGTTAAAAGTGATTACCTTATCTGACAAGTTTTCAGGCACTAAAAAGTTTCAACTAGGTTTGAGGAAAATGGTGAGATATGGGCAAGAAGGTGATTAGAATAAATACAAATGCAGGTTTGTTGTTTTTTGAAGTGACATTTGATTTATTAGTATGCCTCCAAAGATGCAATACAAGAGAAAACATGCTCCTAAATGTAAGATGAACTGGGATGACTTGTTAAAGCTCTCTATTGAAAACCTTAAAACATGTCAGCGCAACGATAACGAGAGCCATGCACAGCAGAGCGACCAACTACCTAACTGCTTGTCCGCTTACACACATACGTCCTAAATATATATTATTTATGTTTGTTCATGTAAAATGTATACCTTTCCTTTAACACACTGAAAAAAAGCTTAAAACAGGTAACATGTGGAGAGGAGAAGTATCTGTCACTGACCTCAAAGACACAGGATTCGGGTGACAAGGTCCATAATAACAACCAACCAAGTGTTGATCTCAGCAACCAAGAGAAGAATCGGCAGCAAATGGTGAAACTGGAAATAATCCAAGACGTGTTCAAAGGAGGACAATGGTGCCTAAAGACGTGGACAGGCCGGCCCCACACCTTTCTACAGTGACAAAACAAAGCTGGAGATGAGGGGGGGGGGGAAAGACAATGCAAAGGCTGCTGGTTGAAACAGAAAAAGGAGAAGTGTAGTGAAGCAACTTGTCCTCTCCCTATGAGTCACGCAGCACTGTCGCCATTGGTAGTGAAGCCCTGAGGCAGAGTGCCTTCACCTGGCCAATCAGAGACGAGTATCGGCCCTAAATACAAATCCTTTCAGGTGAGTTCTCCTGGTGGCGGGGATTGGACGGAGCTGAAGGGGGGGGGAGGGGAAACCAGAGAGGACCAACAGTAGGGCCACACCTTAAACACCATGAAAGACGATAGACGGGTTTCACCTGCAGAGGCGGTGGAGTACTGGATGTGTAAACAGTTGGACAGGTATGCACTTCGTTTAGACTTTGACCATGCAGTGTGGGCGATTAAAATCTGTATGGCACCTTAGAAGTTAAATTCACCTGTCTTTGTGGCCCATTAAAACACTTGAATTGTAAGCCTATTAGGCATGCCACACAGTTAAGCAGCTGACATATGGAGTTGTTCTCCCTGCACTAAAATGCATCATAAAATAACTTCTAGCAGTGGGAGGTACAAAGAAATCAAAATGTAAAGTCGACTGCGTTTAGTATGAGCAAGTGCTTTGTGACAGAAGCCCAGAATTTCTGTCTTCCACCCCCTCCTATTCCTCTTTCAGACTCACCAATCATGCTAATGGGACAGTTCCAGTTGTGAACAAGCATCAGAGGCAAATTTATCATTTAAAAAAAATAAAGATTCACATGTTGTTTTGGGTGTTATCAAAACATGGTTGAAGTGCCACTGATCAGATCAGTGGGTAACAACATTTTTAGTGACACACATCTTGTTAAGTTCAGCAAATGAGAATAGATAGGAATCTTTATCAGAAATGACACTTTAGCAAACAGGAAGTGGTGGTCTGTGGTAAATGCTAAGCACTCTGTCTTCACACCCTGTGCACCAATTTGTACATGTATTCCACTGAAAACCTCCACGTAGTATTTTTAACAGAAGCAAACGTCAAATGTTAGTCACTGGATAAAATTAGTTTTCAATTGGGATTATTGTGAAAGAACTCTATCATAGGACTTAGTATTCAAAAAATTGGCCCATTAAATCTACTGCAGCCAAGTCTGTTTGTCATGAACCTCCAAATCACCCTCTCGATCTCCACTGAGTGCCCTCATCTTCGCATTAATTCTTCCTGGCCTCCGTTCGGCACAATACAGCTCAGAGTAAAAGCAACTGTTTGCTTGGGAGTGAATTGATAGCCTTGTTGTGAGGGAAAGTTATACCAAGCAAGCTCCATTTATCACTCGCCTTTGGAAATACTGTCCACAACCTCGAAGCCTTAGAGGAAGCTGTTCACTTCTTGTGATATAAACTCTTAAGGCTAATGGACTGCAGCACTGCCCAAATCCAGGACAACCATGTAAACATAGAAAAAGAGGCAGATGTATGCAGACAGGCAAACTTTCAGACATGACAATAGCTCTACAAAACACCAACAAAAGCAGAAACAGTGCGTGAGGCCTAAAGGAGAGCTACGTGCATTTTGATCTTCCTCTAAATGTTAAACAACAAGCTATAATTCTAGATATTATAATTTGGAAACTGACTAAGCTTTTCAACTAAGTTTTTATTTTTACCTAAATTTTCCAAAGAACAAATTCAGCATAGAAAGCTGAAAAGTAGTAAATTCAAAAAAACTCCAAACGGAGAAAATGATAACGAACCACACATTCCAGCCTTCAGTTAATACTTGGGAGAACATTTATTCCCTCAACCTCTTGCCAGTATAGTCAGAGCCAGACAGACCATTGCCCATGGAGGAATTATAAGAGCAATGCTCAAGGAACTGGACTTATCTGTCCTGGACAGCAGGCATATATAACTTGAAACTGGTGTCTGAACATTTTAAAAGGTTTCCAGCAAGAAATGGTAAATGGCCTGTATTTATATAGCGCTTTACTAGTCCATAAGGACCCCAAAGCGCTTTACACACCCAGCCATCCACCCATTCACGCACACATTCACACACTGGTGATGGCAAGAATTGACTAGTTTATCAAATCAATTTATCATGTATGATGGGCCAAAGGGCATTAGAAAAAGAAATCCACTAAAATGTACTGAATATACAATGAATAGCACAGATAACAAAAACATTCAAACGATAAATGATTGCATCACTTTAAAGTTTAGCGTTTGCTTCTGAAATGTAGAACTTGGATGATTAACATATTTCCAACAGAACGTTATCTGACTGGTTTCGAAACTGGCTAATGGTTTAAGTCACTTTCTGAACATGCGGCAAAATGTTCTTTTCAATATAAAACGACTATAAAGGAAATCTTTTGATATGAAGTCATTATTACTTGGTTACCTGAAGTAAAATACCAAATAATACTGAAAATTACTGAAAATTTCTAATCAAGCTGAAGTGGAAACAGATTTTTATATAGCGTTTCCAAACGTTATTACAGACTGTAATCTTGCTGCAAAGGAGCCCTGTCCGCACATGAAGTGCCTACCAGTGAAGTGGCAACCAGGCTCTATGGAAAGTTGATGATAATCAGCAACTTGAATCAATAAGGGGCAATGTGAAGTAGGTGGTTACCAACTTTTCCTTTTCTTTCCAACTGAGAGTAATAAATACTGTAGAGGCTTATCTCAACAAAGAATGTCTGCTAGCAAACAGCCATCAGCAAACTACCAGCAAAACAATCAGCAACACTTTAGAAATCAGAGAGAAAAATTAGGCATGTTGACCCAGAATAACTTATTTTTAAGCAACACTATTGGAGCTAACAGCATGGTGGTTCATTCAGTGGTTAGTGCTGTTGCTTCAAAGCAAGAGGGTTGTTGCATTAAAACACTGCTTCTGTGTTCTCCTGCATGTGCTCTTTATTCTCCCACAATTAACCCTTTAACCCCTAAACCATGAAATATTTGCCATAAAATTCAATTTTTTTTGAAAATCGAGAGTTTATTGAACCACCTGACAAATTAGTTTAAAAAATGAATTCAATTTTTATTTCCATATATGACTTTTAATTTGTAACGTATTTGTAACATGTGGCTTTTTGTAACTGCTTAAAATTGTATTGTGCAATTTATTTATGTTTTTACGAGGGGAAAGAAATCACACTGAAGTCTCACATAAAAACTGTATGTATCAAATAGGATACACTGGGCGTTAAGGGTTTAAATTCTAACTCCTTCTAGCATAATGCTGCCCGTCTTAACTGACAGCATGCTTGTAAAAGACATGTTTAATCTCAAGGATGTCACCTTGTTACTGGGTGAACACAGAGAGACAGACATCAAACACATTCAGCCTATAGAGTATCACCAATTAATCTAAGCCTTAGATTCTAAGGGGTAGGTCTTTGGACTGTGATAAGGAGCCAGAGTATCCAGCGGAAACCCCTGAATGCAGAGAAAGAACATGCAAACTCTACAAATAGAGACCCTTATTGACCAAATAGTTTAATCCAATAACCTTTTAATCTGCACATCCTTTAAATCCGTCAAGTATTAAAAAAAATATACATTTTAGTCATAAATTTCCAACCAAAATTAAAATGTTCAGTTCATGATGATACACAACAATACAAAGCATCAATCTTTACATCTGAGCATCTGAAACCAGCAAAAATTGTTCATCTTAAAAAGATTCCTATGATGCTTCACGTCTCAAACTAGTTGATGATTCATACTCAGAAAATCGACTAAACACCACAGAACTAGAGTCATCTTTATGTGGAAAACATCTGGGTAGCTGTGAGGTGACATTTTTAGCCACTGCATCACCGCACTGCTCCGTGTTGTACTGTGCTTTAACAAAAGAAACAGACAGCAAAGGCAGACAAAAAATTTTATATTTTTGTCAGATTCTGCAGCTATTGCATTTTCTTTATGCAGTAAACCTTTTGCATCCTGTGGCAGACAGACTGCATAATGCAAGTAAGGTTAATATGGAACAAAATCTAGAAGGATGTGCTATTATTGCTGTATTGCTAATATATAATCAACTTCTAAGTGCAATAGATGTCATATAGTCACTTTACATCTTTAATGTATGGCAAAACAGACACTAGATTACTGACTGGGCTGTGGACTGGATTGGCTATCTATCTATCTCTTAAAGTGTTTGGAGGAACATATTTGTGGCCTTAAATCTAGACTAAACTGAAAAGGATGGTGTGTGAATAATTTGCTACAGTGTTTACAGGATTTTCCTTGAGTACAGGAAGGAGAAAAAAAAAGGTCTCACTTATTCTCTCCAAAGAATTTGCCAAGCTTCCAATTATCTTTTGTAATACTGAATGCAAACTCACCCAAATTTGCACAACAAATCACATCCACACTCTGGGGAAAAGCAATAACAGCGAAGATGTTTAAATTGCTGTTGCTTGAAGACGTGTCAGTGGAATGAAATTAAATTCAACCCACAGTGTCAAAACACAAAAAGCCTGTCTCACATAGAGCTCTGTGTTCTTGCTTTATTCCTACAATGGTTGTGTATTAACTAGAGCAGAGGGGGGAAAAGAATGCCTTGATGTGTGATCAGTGCAGAGCCACGTGACCATGCACACTATCTGGAAGGACACACCTTTCCTTTTGCAGCCCAAGAATAAAAAAAGGGTCAGTGATTACTGTCGTGTGCTCATTCTACTTAACAGAGGCCAACCACAATAGAAGCAGGCCTCAAAGCCCACATTTTCTGCGGTATGTCCCCATTAAAGGCAGAGCACAGCACCAAAGTCTGTCACTGAATTGCTTTCAACCCCGAAGGAGAAAACTAGATGACTAATTGCATGATATTAATCTTATAGCTGGTCTAAACTCCAAAGCTAGCGTCACCGTTAGCTGCTTGAATCAAACTGTGACACAATCCTCAACATACTTAAAATGTAGCCCTGAAATAGGTCTAATTCTCGCATTTCTCACCTTTTTTCACACTTGCGAACACACTTTATGCTCTGCAAATTTGCACCGCACAAACTTTCACCACAAATTGCTACAAGAAAATTCTGATCACTCAGCCGAGAGTCAAGATGGAGAACTGTGGGCCCTGACAAACATTTTGAAACGATCCTTGACAATGTGAGATACAGGAGCATTTGGAGGGCATGCAGAAATATTTGTGTAGCTTGGAGGCAGGTCTAACACTGGCGGCTCCTCTAACACCGAGTCTGAGGCAGTCAGATGGTAGCTAACAGAACAGATGAGCACCCTGCAGGAAATGCAGAATGAGGTAAGCAAGAGGGCAGAAAGGCATTTTAATTAACTCCCACTGAGATGTTCAGTGAATTACTGGACAAGATAATACTTGAAAACATTTCTCAGGTGTGGATTATTGTCAAAGATTGAAGGCAGCCAGGGTGATATGCAAATACTGCAGTAATTTTGGATTTATAGCACACCACCTGGTTGAGGTCAGACTTTGTTGTTGCAGCAATCTAACCGGTTCAGTAAGCTGACGGCTCACAGCGCTATGAAAACGTTCTCGTTCTCGGACAGTGACCGACCTGAGCTGAGCCGGCATCTATGATGACTCACTATGCTGATGAAGCATGACTGCATAAAGACTTAACAAAGAGCTGGGCATATACAGCTATAAAGACAATGCAATGTGGAACTTCTCAGCCCATCATATGTGAATGATTCATCAGAAACTGTAAGCAGAGAATGATGGAAGATTGCAGGTCTCTATCGGAGAGTGTTCAATGTGGTACTCAGTTCACCCAACTACACTCACGCTAATGTGTAACATGAACCATATGCAGCTGAAAATGACTTGTGAAAGAGATACTGTTTAGCCTTCTGGGCCCGTCTTCTAAATGATAAATTCAAACACTTCTCTCTCCCTCTCGTGCCTGCTTTCTCACTGCGAATGGGCATAAGCCAGCCACATGAAACTCTGCGAATGTGGAAAAATGTGTTAAATAAAAAGCTAGTGTAACCCACATTTTGCTGACTATCATGGGAAATGTAATTATCATTTATTCAGAATTTTAAAAAGGGCTTTAAACAAAAAGATCTTTAAGAAGAGATATACTTTTGTTTTTTCTGAAAATATACTTCAGGCAATTAAACTATGTCACTGAAATGTAAGATCTCATCTTAGGCTTTCTTCTGACCTAATTCTCAGTGGTTGAATTTTACATCAGGATTGTTATTGGTTATTTATTGGCAGTGGGGGGAAACAAACTACCTGTAAAATATTGGGAAGTTTTTGCTGATATTTTGGATTTCCACAGCTCTGGAAACAACCAGCCTCCTGGGAGTTGGCGCAGAATGAACAGAGACCGTGCTTAAGAAGATGAAACCTCATTTTGTTAAAGTTGAGTGTCGTAAACATTGCTCATGTTGTTGCATATAAAAGTTTAAAAACCGACATATCATCTAGCAGTACATTAGCTCTAACTTAGATTCTTTCTAGTGCCAACAAGGATCATCTCCTCTGGTTGTGAAAAGACTAATTGAAGATTATGTGAACGTCTATGGGAAAACAACCTTGCTGCTCACTTCATCTGTCACCTCAGTAAATGCTTTGCTGCTAAGTTTATGACCTCAGTTACTAATTTCAAGGTTTTCTGAGTACAACGTGTTGTTTGGTTTGTAAATCGTGTCCCCAGTTACAGTCAAACAGACAACAAAAGAGTGTATGCTTTAAAGTGATCATTCCTTGTCATTCACAAGTTGCTTCTGTAGGAATAAACATTGTGAGATCCACCCCTTTCCTCATCACCTGACTTCACTAACCAGTGGCAGACGTCACAGTGGCTACGTCCATCTTTAATATACAGTCTGTTATCCAGCCACGGTGTCATTAGCATCTTGCCGCAGCATGAATCAGGCCAGGCTGCATGTGACGCCACCTCTTATCAAAATGGAAACATTAGATCACAGTGGGAACTGTGGAATGTATTGCGCAAGACATCAATCAGGCTGTTAGCGTTACACAATAGCTGTTGTACGGGGATAACCGGATGACATCATATGTGTATGGACAGGTGCAAACTGAAGCCTCAGAGTCTATTTTTTTCACATTTTTGGTACATTTTCGCATCTATTGGGCTCAGTTAGGCTAACCAGGAGGAGTGCATACAGTAACAGACTTGAAATGTCCATAAGACACTAACTACAGCTGTAAACTGAAGCAAAAAGCTTGTTTCCTGCTAACTTTAGCATACAGGGAGTGTTGTAAAATTGCTTCACATGCTCCCACAGCCCCAACGTATAAGAGATAGGCTGAGTTATCAACAGTTTTAGATTTATCTTCTGGGTATGCTAGCAAACAAGGCAGGGGTGGTATAAATATTTTACTTTATTGTACAATATAATGTACGTTTTTATAAACAGGGAGTGGATGGAGTAGTAGCATTAGGTTCACTGCTGCTCAAGCCACACACACAGACTGCAGCTTATTAAAAATTAAATACAGAGATCACTCACATCACACCTCGGTTACATGGGCTATTTCAGCTTCATGCAGTTAGATATTTGCAGAAAGGATTTATAACCACATAGGCTGATTCTCACACAAGCAAGTTATGATGAAAAACAATACGGTTTTGAGAAGTCCACCTGTGTCACACCAGCTAATTCAAACTTAAGCACATGTTCGCCCCGATATAGGCAAATACAAAGTAGTTTTTAACCCCAGAGCCCTAGCTCATCATCTGAAGCTTATTAATAAAATACTATGAGAGCTTTAGAACATATTGCACCACCACTCAGGGCCTTGATTATAATGCCAATAGGCTGCATGCAGTTAAATAATTCAGCAAGGCTGAGAACTGCCACTGTCACTCTGAAATTAACCCAGAAGAACAAAACCAAACCCCAAATGCACGGATGGCGAAGACAGACAATTGCGTTTCAGTGGATGTAATGAACCGTCAGAGAACCCTGTAAGTTCTGTCAGCTGTGCCTCTCCTTGTGTATGTTACATTTAATGAAAGTTGAATGAGGGGAGATCATTTGGCCTCTCTGAGCGAAGCTAAATCCAAGCAGCACTGGCTAAGCTGACTCATGAAAAGCGTCTGTGAAGCACTTGCTACTACAGTACCTCGTTAGCTCTAAGAGACATGAAAAATGATAGGATGAAATAGCATTATATGCCAAAGTTGCAGACGAAGCCAGTTTCTATTTTTGTGAGGAACTACTTCGTGTGGTCAAAGCTAGAACATTACAAACTAAGCCACTCCTTAATGTAATTACACATACATCAGTGATACAACATGCTACACTGTGGGTCTACAAGGACCTCAGTTGGCACCATAAAAAATATAAGTAATATGGTTAACTAATCTCATGAAGTCAACATGCTGCCAGAGCCAACAACCTACAGCAGTTTTCCCCGCAGACAAAGTCATACACTGAGACTGGATTGTGTGCTCTGGCCAAATATTAAATTATGTTATTTTTCTTAGCATCTGAAGGGTTTTAGTTTTCCCAGCTGCATATAAATTCATTATATTCTCTTGATTTTTTTACTTAAAAGGAACAGTAATGAAATATACTTATTTAATTTCCTGCTAGGGTTCAGATTAGAGGATCAATTTTGCTACCCGATCAATATAAAGTTAGTGCAAATAGGCTGTTAGTTTGGACTAGAAATGAACAGAGGAAGTAGTTTTGTCTTATGGCACCAAACCCCATAGTGCCTTTAAAAGGCAATAATCATTAACACCAATACACAAATATATGTGATTTTTCAATGTGTGCTTTTTAATAACAAACAAATTAATCGTATAAGTTTTATGATGCACCCAGATTCAAAGCTTTCCTCAAAGTAAAGCCAATAAACCCAAATAACTCTCCCCTCCCATAATTTCAGTTAGTCTGTATAAATGCTTTACAGGCCTCGTTTTTAAAAGACACGTAGCCAATGATAACAAACAACCTTTATGGGGGCACATTTAGCCCAGTTCATTAGTTGTTACTGTGTTATTATTAGCATAGACTTAGCCTCCCCTTTAGATAGAAAATAAAAATAAAGCTAATTTGGAGATTTATTGCCAACTTGGGGTAGAAATATTTTGACATGGCACTTGCTAGTACTCTGTTTAGAGTTCGATCACCTTTTGCCTTCAGAGCTGCCTTAATTCTTCATGGCATATATCCAACAAGGTGCTGGAAACATTTCTCAGAGAGTTTGTTCCACGTTGACATGATAGCATCACACAGTTACTGTAATCCAGGATGTGAATCTCTTGTATCAGAAGGTGCTCTATTAGATTGTGATCTGGTGACTGTAGAGGCCATTTGAGCACACTGAATTCATTGTCATGTTCAAGAAACTAGTTTGGGATAATCTGAGCTTTGTGCCACAGTGTGCTATCCTTTAGTCGCATAAGAAAATGGGTACACTGTAGTCATAGAGGGACAGACACGTTCACCAACAATATTCAGGCAGGCTTTAACTGATCTTCAATTTTCACTAAGTAGCCCAGAGTGTGCCAAGAAAATATTCTCCATACAATTTGACCAGTACCCCCAAGGCAGGATGCGTTCATGTTGTTTACACCAAATTGCAACCCTACCATCTCAATGTTACATCAGAAATTGAGATTGATCAGTCCAGACAACACTTTTCCAATCTTCTATTTTCCAATTTGGGCTTGCTTTTTGCAAATACATGGTTATAACAAGACGTTTTCTGAGTTACTGTTGCCTTCCTATCAGTCCAATTGACCATTCTCCCCTGACCTCTGACAAGAACAAAGCATTGTCACCTAGAGAACTTCTAGCCCATCCTATCCCATCTAACACTAACAACCATGCCACATTCAAAGTCACTAAATCACTTTTCTTCCCCATTCTGATGCTCGGTTTCAACTTCAGCTGCAGATCATCTTGCCCATGTTTACATTAGGGCTGCCACAAACGATTATTTTGATAGTCGACTAGTCACAGATTATTTTTGCGATTAGTCGACTAATCAGATCATCATCCATTGGAGTAAAACGTACAGCTTATTGCACCAGCAGCATCTGCTCTTATATAACTATCATTAGCTTACAGCTTGAAGTGTTTAAGGTCTGTGCTAACTAAAAATAAAGACAAGATGATAGTTTATTAAATTTTAATGAAACTTGCAGATTGTTTCGGTGAAGTTTAATAAACTCCTTACTATCTAAAATATAACAGGACACCGGAGTATATTCTCGATTCATCTCACACTTCTGATAATCAGCTGTCTGCTTGACGTTTATTCAGCTGTGTAAAAACTATAACTTTAATCTCAGCCAAACCGATTTACTCAGGAACAAATAAAATACTAAAAAAAAAGCCAAACAATAACATTTTAAGTTATCTCAGTGACTCATATATCATGTTTAACCTGAGTAGCGAAAGACAGCGGTGGGTTTGAAAACGATCTGCGGAGTCCGGTGTTCTCACGGCGCTAGTGACCTAGCCCCCGGCTAGCTATCGAGCTAGTGGGTAACAGACGTCTCCGAAAACGTCGGAGCGCTTTTGAAAATATGCGGTGTCTTGATAAACTGAGCAGATATTTGAGGTTTACACAGCTACATTCTCGCCTGAAAATATGTTAAACGTTTATTTTGTGACCCAGAAAGAATAATAAGAGTAATATTAAAACTAACTAGCTGCCGCCATTGTTGGAAACTGAGCTGGGCTGCGCTATGAATTCTGGGACACAGCTTCTTCTTCTTCGGGGTTTAACGGCAGCTGGCATCCTTGTACATGCAGTGCTGCCATCTTCTGTTTCAGTCCGTTATTACACTCTTAAATCCTGCTACTTATTCCTGCGGCTTTTGGGATCTTACAAAGCTTCAAACGACGCGTCGACTATTATAGTCGTCGACGATTTTGATAGTCGACGTAATCGTGACTAGACGACTAATCGTGGCAGCCCTAGTCTACATGCCTAAATGCATGTAAATACAAACCTGAGTTTCTGCCATGTGACTGGCTGATTGGATATTTTGTGTTAACAAACAGTTAAACGGATGTACATCATGAAGTAACAAGTGAGTCTATCTATCTCTTTAGCTATGTGGTTACATTCACCTGTCTGCTACTGATGTTGGCCACATGTGCACAGTATTGTTTTGGCTGAAACACAAAGGATTTGTTAGTGCCCCAATGTGCTTTTTCATAATTAACAAATAAGCTAAGCATAGGTATAGGTTTTACAATGATGCTTCATGATTCAAGGAAGGAAACTTGCCTCACAGTAAAGAATGGCAGAATTCACAAAACTAACCCATCCTAACTTCCAAGTATCACAGCTAGATACTTGTATTACACAATCTAGTTGTCCTCCTTTACATGCTAAATATAGTTCTAGTTATTATCAATGCTTTACGTCATAAAAAAATATGCAGATCGATGAAGAAACCAAGGTCTAATGACTAGACCGAGTCACATGCTTGTGAGGCAAGCAGCATAAGAGCAGAACGAGGTTACAGGTGGAATTTCCCGTCTCTCCTTTCTCTCTGACGTCATGTCCAATGGCAGGGGTTCATTGCTGCTCCTGCTGCCTAGCAATCAAACGTGTCTGACAAGGTGATACTCAGGTGTCAACGGCTTGGGCTGGTTCAACAGTAGCATACAATTAAGGAACTTTGCAATCAGCAGTTCCCCTGCAAGCCTTTAACAGAAAACAGACAGACGTGGGTATTTTTCTACATGTGGAAAAAAGGGGGAAGTTCAACAGTTTTGTTTCTCTTTTCACAAGTCAGTTCCTGCATTTATGCAAGTCATTTGAGGTTTCAGCCTTCCCATATGATTGTTTGTTTAGCATATGAACATTGCCATCTTGTGGTTATTTCTAAGGCATTAATTTACACCTACAAGCAAGGATCATTGAGCAGATTTGGTGGCCATGAGAAATTGTGAGTCATTACGCAGTTATTGAGGTTGAAATTGCATGTGTGGGCACTAAAGCACCAGATAACAGAACTTCATATTAGCTCTTGATACTCAAACATCTCTGAGTTTTGTAAGAAGTTTGTTGTTTGTTTTCAAAGATTACCACATACACCAACTTGCAACCAAAAAAAAGCTACTATATTCCCTTTCTGCAGCAAGGCTGCTCTGAAAGCTTATTATGAAACTGGAGTGCTGCTTTCTAAATGGGATAAGAGCTCAGTTCTTCTTTTTGTGTAGTTAAATCAATATCCAGAAGCCCATTAAGCCAGGCGGGTACATCTTGGGCAAGGAGACATATCTGATGTCTGAGGAGCCCTTCAACACTTAAAGAAACACAAGGACTCTCCATTGTTGTCCTGGGTCATCTTCAGACTCCTCAGCTGCTCAGGCTGCTGATGGTGACATCACTGTCACAAGATAAGAAGGCTAACAGGAACTGCTTTAGCCTAAACCACACAGTACTCTATCCGCAGAGTGCTCAAGTCCACACAGATGAAGCCTATGCAACATTAAAGCAATGAAAAGCAGAGAGGAAAGGGGCAAAGTGTGGGCAGCAGCGTAGCAAGATGTTCCTAAAACAAGGAGCACATGTTTGAAACAAACAAGACTCCACACTGGAGTATATTTGGAAAGTCTTGTTCTGGATAATTGCTTTCAGTGGATTGAAGTTTCCAATTATCCACAAGCCTCTCTGCCAGTGTTCCCACCATGGGAAGTCTAAAGGGGAGAGGGGTGGGTGAAGGACTGGTGGGTCCAGCTGCTCCCGTCTCTAGTGGGGCCGTCAGACTAAAAGCTCTTAAATCCCCCCACCTCTTCCCTCTGCGTCACGGCCTCCTGCTCCGAAGGGCCGGCCAATCAGACGGTGTTTGTCGTTCCCATGATACAAGCATCTCAGAGCAAAAATGTAAACATCTGGCAAACATTTAGACTCACTACAGAATAGGGCTGATCAACACTTCTGTCAAGCATGCCGGATCTATATTTGTGTAAATCAGTAAACATTCATTGATCCTGCAGAGACAGAGAGACCCCTGTGAGGAAACCTCAGGGTGTTTCAGTACAACATACTTTCTCATAGCATATATTTGTATTTTATTCAAGAACATTTCAGGAAATTATGAAAATTGTACATAATTACGTAGCTGAAGTTGAAATTACACATTTAAACAGCTCTGATCTAATGTAACAGAAAGGCCAAAAAAAGACAACCAGCTCACCATGACTGCAGACATGAAAAATGACATTCATGCTTAGAAAATTATTCAAATGAGCAGTCATTTCATCTGTAATCTCACTTAATTGCAGTCAGAGATAGAAGATATGCCAATTTGAATATTGCTCTAACTGGCTAGTTATGCACAGACTCTCAATTTCCACACTTTCTAGGCCTATAGTTAGTGCAGCTGACCTGGGGTCAAGGCTATATTTTTCATAATGGAGGACAAAATGAAAGCTCTCATCTAGTAAAACAAAAGTGGAGACAGAAAAAGTGCCCTGGTACTCTTCTGTTATAGCTGATCTGAACTATTTTTCACACACTCATACAGACACACACCATCACACCATGTAGTCACATGCCAGCTGACTGACACAAAGGGGAGTCACAGAAATCTATGGAGTAGTAAAGCAAGGCAGAGCAAAGCCCTGCAGGTCGTGTGGCAGCTTCTAGTACATCATATCGGTTCAGTCGTGTTTCTTTAGAGTGCATTTAGTATATAAATGCTTACATGTGGTGACAAAACACATTATTTCCTGTATCCATAAAAAGAAAAATGTACATTAAGGCGATCTCAACGTTAGCACCCACGCTGTTAGTCACAAAAAAAAACAAGCAATTACTGTAAAACATGCCTTTTAAATCCCAGATGTACTTACCCCAGCAGAAGTTATCAGTACATTATATTCCCCGGCTTTGTATAGCCAGTAAGAAGCTGTTCTCTTATTTTTTAAGAAGCGGCGACGTTAGAAAAACATCCCTGGAGCGAGTTGGAGACTTTACGGTGCTACAGCTACATCATCACACAGTCACCGGTCAGCTTACCCTCCCGCTGCTTTCGTGTGCTTGCTGACACAAGGTCGAGGTTTTCTCCGGCGGGGGCTGATGCGTGGGGAATTCCTATCAGTCACATTTTCCTGGGAAATAGCTGGCCCGGCACCAAAGTTTTCCCAAAGCGTGGTAGTAGTACGCGAGTCCGAAGCAGACGGAAGCGGTTTAAGAGCTAAAAGGCGTTTTTTAAAAAAAGTTTCTTAGTTTAAAAAAACGGCAAAAAATGGTTCATAATTTTTATACACGTCATGGAAAATTGTCATTTGCGTGTGTCATGCGCAGCAAAGTTGGATTTTTTCAAGTTATTTACACGTTAAAAGTGAATTAATTTTACTTATACCGTTACGAAGTCGCAGGTGCGATTTTTACAGACAACCCACAGCTTCAGACACAATGTACTTAAAAATTAAGTTGAGAAAAGAGAAAATGACGGTGTTACACGCGAAACTTGGGGTTTAGTTTGAGCAGATTTTGTTCCCCTGTACTCTGTTAATATTACGACAGGCGTCATGGAGATATAAAGTGGGAACAGGCATCTTCCGGGAATGTCCAAGCCCTTGTGAGATGAGAGCAACTGACGAAAACTCCCTGACGGGCGGGGTCGATTCCCTGGAAATATTGACCGCATGCTGTGCCAGACGTATCAAATAGGAAAAAAAAATTACTGAATGGTTTTATGTATTGCTTGTATTACTACCAATGTCAAATCATCATTAAAAGCCTAAATACTAGAATTTGAGACAAAAACAGCAGTTCCCATACCGGGAGTCGAACCCGGGCCGCCTGGGTGAAAACCAGGAATCCTAACCGCTAGACCATATGGGAAAGTCATGTCTGCCAGGAGGCAACATTACTTTTTCACTGGTTTCCAGATTGGTTAAATCATGATTGTTAGTTATTGTTATCTGACCTTACAATCTTTTATGGTTTCGCGTTATACATTACACGTTTATGTTTATTTATCATTTACATATGTTTAAAGCTATCCTGTTTTGGGTTGCTGTAGCGTATTATATACAACACTTGGGAACTAGGCACCATCTAGTGGTGTTTGGAAAGTATTGTACATTAAATCTCAATGTCTTAGGCACGGGTTACACCTAAAGTAACAGAGCTAACTGGGTATGCATCGAATAGATCACTAAAATAATAAAGTCAGTACTGAACAGGACGACAAACAGAAGATAGGCCCATTTATGAGGCGTTAGCGCGTGCTAATCAACTAACGTGGGTGCAAACATATGACGTAATTTTTGCTGGGATAGTTCAAGTGTAGAGACGGGTTCCACCAACCTACATAAAAACGCTCTAGCGATAGTAAAAACGAGCTTCAATATATTCGTACAAGTACAGGAACATCCAAAAGTTTTATTCTGTATCCACTTTTTAATTTGGCTTTATGTGATTGTACAGTTTACTAATTTCAACGCAAGCGGCGTGAGGTCTCCCTTTCGGGTATTTGGTACAGTCGTTATACTGGCGAGGGGCAGCCAAATATTTGACAAACTAGCCGCAAATCGTTTAGCTTAGCCAGCTAAGAGTTAAAATAATACACCGATTAAAAAAAGAACACGCATTTCATCACGTTTGACCCGCTTAGGTATTTGTTAACGATTTGGGTTTCCATTTAATCAAGATGTCAACTCCAGCAAGACGACGTTTAATGAGAGATTTTAAACGGTAAGCGAAAGGAAAACAACAGAGAAGTAGCTAAGGTTAGCCTCCTGCCGCTAGCTTGTTAGCGTTAGCCCAAACGGCAATCAAAACTACAACACCGCTATTAAACAACAACAATAAAATTCAGGGTCTTAAAAACACGAGATGATCATAAGTGGGTGAAGATTCGGGTAGTACTAACGAATGTTTGACTGGTAAGCTACTGATCTGTAAAGATAATTACGCCGGGGCGCTGACACCGGTGTTAGCAAGGCATCCGGGAGTAGTAACGTTCAGGTAGTGCAATTTAAGAGTCCCGGCTTATTTTAGGTGTCGTAGTACTAACTGAGACGATCACCGAACATTTAGCCTAAACTGTAAACAGCAACATTTCAATATGATTTCAGTTGGATGCGCTTCTAACTTGTAATTAAGGTTGTAGTCAAAGCGAGTAGCCAGGTGGCCCTTCAAATCCAGGTGAAACGTTTAGATAAACTGTTCATATACACACTGATCTGGGAGACCTTCTATCCGTGGGCCTTGACAGAGGGCTACCTGAACCCGAAGATCAGAAACCATCTGCTATGCAGCCACTAAAAACCTGCACAGTATGTTCCAACCACACAGTACTGGTGGTCACAAGGTCCAAAATCTAATCTCTTCTGGGCCACTGTAACACGATATTTATAGTATTTCAGCATACTTCAAGAGCGTGACTAATAGGATGAACTTGAACTGGTTAAATCAGACAGGTAGTGGTTGTAATGGCCCTTCAGATGTGTTTTTAAAAGGACTCTCTTTTTGTTTTTTGCCTCAAAACATTACTCTGAAAAGTTTTAAGTTTCTGTCTTACAGCAGGCAGAAACATTAAACATCATCATAAAAACATGGCTTAAATAAAGCAGAGTAGCTCTGTAAAATATCTCATTAAGGTAAAGCTACACAAAGGAAGAAACACAATGAAACGGAAAATAGTGGAATAATATATATATATATATATATATATATATATAATTGCCAAGCACTAAGTGTATGTTATTGGTAAATATGTAGTGTCAGAGTCCTTTTAGGATTAATACATTAGGAGGTTCATTTTCAGTTTTAAATACTTAACTCGCCTGCCCTAATGACCAGCCTAAGAGGTAATAATAGTAAAGACTTTGACAACTGACTGTTTCAGTCATTTTCTTTACCTGTGATATAACTGTATGTCCATTTTATCTGTCAGGCTGCAAGAGGACCCTCCAGCTGGAGTTAGTGGAGCCCCATCAGAAAACAATATCATGGTATGGAATGCTGTCATTTTTGGGTAAGTTGCTCTAATAAAAGCTATATCAGACTTTTTGTGGCTGTTTTGAAAAGTGCGTTTTTGCAGGTGATTTATCCCCTTTACTGTTTCCTCTTTTGTAGACCTGAGGGAACACCTTTTGAAGATGGTAAGATGTCCATAAAGCCCTTTGCATCCACATAATGCATCTTCCCAACGCTAACCTGACATTAACTCAGCAATAAACCATGATGACTGTTAAGCATAGAGCTTTCGTAGTTGGATCATATCGATTGGTACAGTTTTGAGTATATTTTAGTGGAAGAATTTGTTTTTGTTTTTGGCCAGAAAGCAACAACTGCTTATCGTTATGCATTGATTAATGTATTTATTAATCTTAAACTTTTTAATATTTGAAAAACATTAATAACGGCAGAGAAGACACTATCAATCACCATCAATATACATGGTACTCTATGTCCAAACAATTCTGTAATTTAATTCACGTTGTGCCGTTCCTTCTCTCTCTCAGGAACCTTCAAACTTACCATTGAATTCACAGAGGAATATCCAAATAAACCTCCGACAGTGAGATTTGTCTCCAAAATGTTTCATCCAAATGGTATCTACCAACATACTGAGTTTGAGATATTTATTGATGTTAAAATAATCACGCCCTAAAGTTTTAACATTGTGTGGTCTTCAATGCTCTTTTGCAGTGTATGCAGATGGCAGCATATGCTTAGATATTCTTCAGAATCGTTGGAGTCCAACCTATGATGTGTCTTCAATCTTAACTTCAATACAGGTATCCTGCCGCCTTACAGTAATGAGTACGCAGCTCTGACTCTTACGCCATAAAATGTTATTAGAAACCTAACCCACAGGCATTCTCTGTTGTGTATTTAAAGTCTTTACTGGATGAGCCAAACCCAAACAGTCCTGCCAACAGCCAAGCAGCCCAGCTCTACCAGGAAAACAAACGGGAGTACGAGAAAAGGGTTTCTGCTATTGTTGAACAGAGTTGGCGTGACTGTTGACCCCCGTTGTCGTTGGGAGTATGAACAGTGTCCAGCCCAGAAACAAGAAAACACTGATCAAGAAAATTGACCGATCTCACCAAAATGAAATGACACATCTTAAAATCCTTTGGTATATTTGTCCCCCTAACTGTTGCAAAGTTTGTATGCCGTTGTGTTGTGGCATTCACTCCTGCTGAATGCTGTTGTTGGGCAATAGCGTATGTTTGGTAAAAGTTAATGTACCTTGTTATATCCGGGTTACTTGCTACATGCCCCAACGTTTTGTTTCTCTCTTCTCTCAGCCGTCACTTTTCTACCCATTTATTCATACATGAAGTAATGTGGTCGGATGATAGGGCGACAGATACTTAGATGTGCTTGCTGTGTGGTTTGCTGTGTAGATACTGGCAGTTCATATTCACAAAAAGCAAAGCTGTTCTTGGGTGTTTTGGGGCTCACTCTTCTTGGTTTTGTCTCTGCCTGTCAAAAGCCTTTAAGAGGGATCGAAAATTAACCTGGCATAGACATCTATCCCTCTAACAACTCAGCAGATGCCTTTTGGGGGTCATTTTCTCTCTCAGCTTTTCTTGTAAAGCCATGCCTTTGATTTAAAAGGAAAATAATCTAAACACAAATGTCCCTCTTCAATACAGAGAAAGGATATTTCGTACCCTGTCCAAGCACTTAACTTGGTTTCATAATGCTGACTTTTTAAAGCTGTGTAAACATTTCTATGCTATTTTACAATCTTGGAAATCAGCTGCCATGAAAAGCTGATTACACTGTTTTAAACAGGATGGTGTCCATTTTCAGATTATAAACCTTTGCACCGGTAACCCATGTAACAAACTGTACATTTTCTTGTAAATAAAAATAAATATACACCATTTGTTTGCTACTTATTTCTTAACCCAGAAGAACAAAGTATTTGAATTAATTTCAGCCTCTTTGATGATTCTCAGTTTTAATTTATTCAGTCATTACAGCTGTGAAAACAAGCAGACACGTTGACTGTACTCACATAAACCAACACATCTGACATTAACAAAGATCACAGCTTACAATGTGAAGATTTTCTGCTCATGGATGCAGCTCTTGTACTTGTAAAATGATCTCCATGTTCTGAAATAGCAAACAACATTGCAGGTATTGCTGAATAGATGCCTTATTACTACAGTGGGACTGGTATGAGCACCTAGCTACAGTTTGATGTTAATGCCGTTATAATCCTTGTCTTTGATGAGTTAACTGTCTACCAATGTTCACAAACAAGCAGTGAGAAAAGCTGCATATTCTGCCAGGTTTCTTAAATAGTCACAGAACAAAACAAAAGGTGACAAAAGCCTAAATGTGTTTTTTTTAAACTGGAAAGAATTGCATTAACAGGAGCGTCATTAGGAGATGATACCACAATGCACTGACCACAAGCTCATGTGGAAAAGCAGGAGAGACAAAAAGACTAAATCCATCCTACAGCCCCTGTTAGAGCTAAAATACATTTCATGGCAAAGGAATGCTGAAACCACCAGAGATACCTGAAAGATTCTCATTTATTAACATGTGCTGGAAATTTGTAACATAGTACAAACACAGCAGGTACGCTTGAGTGCAGTTTGCCTTCAAGTCCAAGACGATGAATGCGTCCTTTAAAAAAAAAATATATACGATTTTTCCTATCATGCAAATTCGTGTGAGGTCTGAGGTTTCACAAGCTCATATCGGCCCACCTGTCCTTCCTGTAGAAGTTGACCAATGAGCTGGTCTTTGTGTACTTTGCGGCTGACGACGAGGAAGCGTTGCCGTCCCTGTCCGTACGACTTGCTTCGCAGCCCGTATTTCTGGGATATCTGGTGGATCTGTTTGCGTTCGTCATTGGTGAGGTCAGTGGAGAAGCGGAGATCGTCCTGGCGGTCTGAACTGGCGTAGCTCCGAATGATGTCCTCGATGTCGCGCTTGCTGAGCTGATTTGCGGTTTTATCCGTGTCCATACCCAAACCCTCTCTCGAGAACTGTTCCTTCACTCTGATTGGCTCTGCAATTCCATCCCCGTCGCGGCCCAGACCGCCTCCTTTCCAGCCCATCTTCCGGAGCAGCTGGTTTCCAATGTTGTCTTCCTTTATCTCCTGCCTCGTGGCCTCTTCGCCTGAGCGACCCATGATCTGAGAACGTGATATGGCGTCGCTGTGACCCTCCTTTCTTAAGTTGGATTTGACCACAGCCTGCGTCTGTCTCAGTGTGACTAAAGCCTCCATCGCTGCAATGTGCTTCACTATTTTCTTTGGCCCAATTCCTGCTGCGACATACTGTCCTTCTAAGTAAACTTCACACTTCCAGCGATGATCGGGCAGAACTGTAAACTTGTAGTCAGCAGTCACTTTATTAAACTGAGCGGTATCATTAATAATGCAGATTGCATTGTCAGAGTTTTCCAGGATAACCAGCTCGCTCAGCTTCTTTTTGCCACCTTGTTGCCCGAATCGTCCACCAAAATCTGACTGAATATTTCCTCTGGAGTACTGAGACTGCGGTTGACGTTGCTGCTGCATCTGCTGCTGCATCTGCTGCTGCATCTGCTGCTGCACCTGCTGCATCTGCTGCTGCATCTGCTGCTGCATCTGCTGCTGCTGCCGTTGCGCTTGGTTCAGGCGAAGTTTTCTGACCGCCTCCTGCGCTGCTGCGTGCTTAGAGCTCTTTTTGGTGCCCATCGCCTGTGCCACCAGCTCGCCCTGCAGGAAAACGCTGCACAGCCATTTACTGCTGTTGGGCAGCAGATCAAATTTATAGTCTATCTTCATGCGATTAAAAGCTGCAGAGTTGTTCAGTATGCAGATAGCGTCGTGAGCATTGTCCAACACCACAAACTCTGTCCAGTGCTTATGCTTGTCAGGCTCGTACTGGCCCTTGGAGCTAGGTGTCGGCTTATCTTCCGGGTTGCGGAGTGCAGGCAAAAATGCTGGTGTTGGGCTGTGTAGCTGGCACACAACCATGTCATTAACTACAGTGTGTCTGAATTTACGCTGCACGACACGAACCTCGACTGGTTTCAGGAAAAGTTTTACAGCCTGCTCAGAGGCTCTGTCTCTTGCCCCGTTTTTACTTCCGGAGTATCCAGTAGCGAGATACACACCCTGGCATCTCAGTTCACAGGCGTAGCCGTCTGTCGGTACTTTCTTGTTCTTTGGTAGATCAGCCTGAGGAATATCCTTCAGGCTCACATAAATATACTCAGGGTTGGTTTTGCAGGCCTGGATGCTACGGCTCAACATGAAATTATAGTTTGGTGAGTCACTTCCAGTCATGTACATAGGGTCCCTAAAAGCAACAGCCAGTGCAGATGCTACATTGGCAATCAGCCTTTGCTTCTCATCTAATGTTGGCTGAGATATTGGAAGAGGCTGCAATGAAGAGCCCGACTGAGAAACATTAGGACTGCTCCTCCCCGGGCTATTGTAGACTCTGCTGAACAGCCTGCTCGATGACGGCCTGTCTTGATGGCTGTAGCCCAAACCCTGACGTCCCGAATCCCAGCCTCCTGATCGCCCCCCTCCCCCGTACCCATTGTACCTGGGCGGCTGAGAGTAAGAGTCTGAACTCCAAAAGTTTTGGGCTTCATATTTTGCTGTGTACTCCTGCTGTGTTTTTGCCAAGAAGTTTGACGACGACCCACGACTTCCATAACCCAACCCACTACCTGAAGAAATGTCTCTGTCTCTTTCTCTGTCCCTGTGGGAACCCCAGGAGTCAGATGTGTATGCTGGCACTCTGTCAAAAGCGGGCCTCATTGAGGAGGATCCCTGTGCTCTGCTGCTGCTATTGTACAAAAAGTGTTCAGAGTCCCTCGGACTGTACAGCTCGCTCCTCCTGCGCTCCTTATCGTTCTCCTTCTCATCAGTGTAGGTTCCTCCACTGCTCCCGCCGCTTACGAAGTGCACAGGCTCAAATCGAGGTCTGGAACCAAATTTTGTCAAAGGCATTTTTCTCATGGGCTCCTCTCCTGCAATAAAATGACACAAGTAAGAAATTAAGGAAAAACAAAAAGGACCCATATAATCACAGATGTTTACAAAAAACGTAATAAAGACATCTTTTATAAAACAGAGAACTAACTTATTTTTATTGTTAATTACAGTGGCATTTATCGTCAGGTTCATAAACATATGAAGAGGTAGTGCACAACATGTTAATGGTGTGAGGAGCTGAGCCATATAAGCTTTTCAGACTAACTGTAGTTTTGACACTCTACATTTAGCTAATGATTTCACCAAATGATCTGGCCTTTTAAAACAAATGCCAACATTTTTCATAATGGATTTTTACATGTGCATGTCAGATGTATGCTGAATAGTGCTGTGTGATCTGACTACATGTCTGTCTGCATCTTCAAAACTAAATGATAAAAATTAAAGGAAAAAAAAAAACACTAGCACCTTATTTACAGATAGTGTCATTGCAGGATATCGACATACACCTATTGCATCCCTGGTCTGTAAACAACAACAACAACACAGAACTGTCTTTATACTTTCAAAATAGAGAGCTGCAATGTTGCTGAAACCTGAAGCGTTAAAACACACCTCTGACTCAGGCTTCCTCTGCTATTCCCTGGTATATGGAGACGTATATTTAATCTTTTCTGTCAGCACATAAGCTGTGTGTTCAACTGCTGAACTTGCATTTATCTAAACAGTAGTGCTGGCAGCTGTGCAACTGTGTGTACATTTTCTTATTATTACTATTAAACACAATTAATAACAGCAGGTCCTACTGTCCTGAACTTTGGATGTGTGCGCACTTCAGTGTCGATGATTGGATACAGGAACACTATGAAATTAGAGTGATCTTATTAATTCAATTCATTATTGTTAGTTGTAAGAAGTCTGTAAAAGTCAGTGCTGGCTGAACCACTGAGGCTGCCACTGTAGTGCAGTGGAAAATAAACAAAAGGCTAAATTAAATTAGAGCTTAACTGTAATGTATTCAAACTAATAATAGCAAGGATAACAACCTGTAAACTGGTATTAACAATGAAACATAGTTGGGATGAAGACCATGCCCAGAATGAATAGAATGAAAGAAAATACATAATTCACACAAACACATATTAAATAAAATAGAGAGATGCATAAGGTATATTAAGGCTGTCATTGTTCAGCCAAGGAAAGCATGTGAAAAGGAAAATGTCTCCAGCTTGGGAAAGGGTGAAACTGCAGATCACCTGCAGCCCTTGGTGGATGCAAAATAAAATATAAATAAAATATTGTAATATACTATTGCTGTTATATAAAAAAAAAGATAATAGCATTAATAATGAAATAATATTAATATGAAGAGAGTACAATGACATATGAGATGAAGAAAATAAAGTAAATATCTAAACTAATTATTATATATATATTATTAACTATTGTCAGTGCTGAGTGGCGCTTGGAAACATATCCTGATGACCTATGTGGGATTCACAATGCCACATTTGTGCCCACCTGAGTGGGTATTGGGCTATGCAGAGTGAAGGGTTATGTGTGTGCAACCTACAAATTTTACTTCAGCTCTTTTGTCTCCTATGCGGCGAACTAAAGGGCCCAATAATAGCCTAAACAAGAAAGGCGCACAGACCAGTTTCCCCCGGTAAATATAAACTGTGAAAACTTAGGATCTGCATGGGGCCAGTGCACAGCTATGAGAGCCCTATTATAAAGGACTGAGTAGACTTGCACTGACAGACTGTCATGTCCATAGTGAGGCCATTTTGCTAGAGTTGGATGATGGGAAGATACAGAATAAATCTTAAATTAGTAGCAATATTACATTTATTTTACTTTCTCGTCAAACGTTTTGACTGTGCATTATAGCAGCTTGGTTTGGTCTTGTTGATGAACAAAACTTGACACTGTCTTTGTTCCTGTTTTTAAGATCATGTTGCTATCAAACACAGAAAACTTGCTGTATCTGATGATCACATCCTGGGGAAAACTATGAATTTAAGTTCCGCTGATGTCCCGGAGTAACTTTGGCATGTTAAAACAGAAACAGAAAATGACAGCAACCCAGATAAACACTCACTGCCATCAGAAGAAATATGTCTCTTTTTTGCTTCAGAACTGGGACTTGGCTCAAAGGAGGGCATCTCGCCAGTGTCCGTCCCTTCTGCCATAACCAGCACCGTCCAAGTCAAATCCAGGCCATACCTGTTAATGGGGCCAAGGATTTCAGACAGATTAGGCAAATGTATGTGTTACAGTTTCAGCATAAAGAACCAGAGGTCATCTTTTTCTTGCTGCATTAAGGGGTCACCACACTGGATCATCTACCTTCATCTCTATACCTGCCATCCTCCTCTGTCACAACAACCTTCTACATGTCCTTCTCCTTTCTCTTATCCTCCTGCCTGGCAGCCCCATATTTAACATCCTGTATCCAATATATCCACCATCCCACCTCTGCTCATTTTCAAGCCATCCCAGACTTGCCTCTCTAACGCTGCCTCCAAATCGCTCAGCCCAAGCTGTCCTCTGATATGCTCATTTGTAATCGTGCGCATCCTGGTCCCTCCTAGTGAAAATCTTAGCATTTTCAGCACTTCCACCTCCAGCTCCGAATCTTGTCTTCCTGTCAGTTCCAGCGTCCTGAACCATACATCACAGCAGCTCTCACTACCATCTTGTAAACCTTGCCTTTCACTCTTCTTACTATCCTTCTGCCACTCATCTCTACCCTCTCCAGTCTGCCTGCACTCTTTTCTTCACCTCTCTTGTGCACTGTCCATGTGGGTGGTTGGCCTAAGTATTAAAGCTTGTTCGCTTTCACAACCTCTACTCCTTGTATCTTCACTGTCTTCTTCTCATTTACACACGTGATGCTTCTGCCGACTTTCACTTCTCATCAGTCCATACCTCCACATCCCCAAACTTTCCTCCACCCGGTCCCTAAAGATAACAATGTCATCTGTGAACACCTTATCCAGCCTGGCCTCATCTGTTAACCTGCCCACCATCACTGTAACCAAGAAGGGTCCTCATACATGTCCTGCACCATTCACACACTTCTCTGTCACTCCTGACTTTCTCTCACAGTACCACAGCTTCTCTCCTCGCGCCCTATCACATGCTTTCTGTAGCTCCACAGACACAAATAGCTGGAGGTAACGCGTTCATTCACACTCCATGCGGTTAGCAGAGAAAACGGTCTCCCAGCAACACGTAGAGTCTAAAATACAAAATCCGTGAATGGGCAAAATGTTAAAATACCGCAATTTATATTTTAAGCCTATTATGGATGTTAAAGTGTGAGAAAACAGCTGGATTTCATGCCATCACAATCGCCTCGACATAGTGACGCAGTACACCGACAGCTTCCATCCTATGCAGGGTCCATCCCTCACAAGCAAACACGTTGAACAAGCTAAACACATTTATCAACATTTAAGTTTCTCGTTAGATATCAGTGTAGTGCTCTTACCTTAAGGTGTAGCCTTTGATCCCATCTACATGTACACCTGTCTTTTAACTGAACTGGAAACAGCGCATTTATTCTTACGATCAACCGGCAATTATTATTATCGTGCTAGCATTAGCCTGCTAACTGATTCTGTAGCTTCCAGCTAACCCAGCCCCGCATCAAAAACTTGATCACACTCTTTGATAACAGTTAAAGGATCAAAACAGACCAAAGAAGAAACCGTCTGGTAGGTCTGTTCTCTTACTAACTCTTTCCTGAAAAACTGTAGTTGAAAATGTTACAAAAAACCAGCTTGCAGCTACAGCTACCCATTCAGCTAGCAGGAAGCATCCATTTTCTGGTCCAGCTACAGCAAAATCATGGCGTCTGTCACCGCACTGCCCCAGAATGCATTGCGTTTGATTATTAGAGAGCACATGTAGCGTACAAAACAGGCTCTCGTGGTTTGTGTTTGCAGTGCTTTGCCACAGTCTTGAGCCTCCTCTCATTTCTTTGTATTTTGCTTCCAGTGATCCAGACTTTCTTGGAATTTTTATGGTGTTCAAAAGCAATAGTTCACCAGGCTGAAGAAAACATTTGATTTGTTTACATTTATTTAGTTTAATCTACAGAAGTGTCAAATGTAACATTATGACATACCTATACTAGTAGTTTTGCAGAAACAAGGTGATTCCCAAAGACTTATTAGCTGAAAACTTGGCTGGAAAGTGGACAATTAGTGTAAGACAAATAACAAGTAGAAGGCCTTTGGGAAGGAAAATAATGAATAATCAATAGTATCTGAAAGTCATGCAGGAACTGAGAGACTTCCAATTTAATTTAATGTATCACCTTAAGGTGCTTTATATTGTAATAGAAAAACCCCAGCCTCAAATGACCTTCTATGAGCAAGCACATGGCAACACTGGGAAGGAAAAACATCCTTTTAACCTCCCACAGAACCAGGCTCAGGGACAGACAGTTATCTCCCACAGCTGGTTGGGAGTCGGGAGGAAGACAGAGATTAATAATAAGTAATGATTTAATGCATCAGATGATCAGTCTGCTAAGTGAAACAGGGAAATGACACAAGAACTGGTCTGAAAACCTCGAACAACAGGTCTTATGGATTTATGGGTCTAAATTTGAAATCTTTGATTCAAAGTTTGATCACTATGTTGATGTACAAATTACTTTTTAATACACAGTGTTGCTCACCGTTTGTTTTTGTCAAATGTCATGCAGACTTCTGCGATGTTTTGTTGTTGTTTTGTTTTTCTTGTTACTGTTTGATCTCTTTGCAAAGGTAAATGCAACTTAGGACAACCTGGTTGTGTGTGTCTCAGTTTCTTTCAGATTTCCAGAATGAGCTTGGTTGGTGTCAGAGGTGGGATCTCTTGGCTTTTACTGATCTCGAAAGAAGGCTTTGCAGCCTCTAACCTCATGTATTTGAGAGATGGAGAGCCTGACTATTTGGACCCCAGACCATCTCCATGGGGATTTCTAGGAATGGAGCACATTGTCCTCAAATGGCGAGAGATCTGAAATAAACTGTTAGGACTTAGGGGGACGAAACAGGAACAAAACAATTGTTTCTCTGTGTTCACATCTGGTCAAAAGGTGATTTCAGGGATGAGTAAATGCTGTGTTCCAGGAACACTGGGAATATTTTTCAGAGAAAGAGAGAAATTGAAGACCGGCTCCTCCTTGCTGAATTGACTGTCCATCAAATTATGGTGAAAAACACTTTGGATTTGTGGTGATGATTGCCTCTAGAGTAGAGATCAGGCCCGTCAAATAGACAAAACTGGACATTTGTGAGCGTGGGAAACAAGTCTGATAAAGAAAAATACCAATCAAGAGTTGGATTGTCTCCAAATGTGGTTTATGTAAATAGGATAGTGATCAGGGCTTTTTGTGTTTGGATAAAACATTCTGGATTTCTGCAAGGACAGAAATTCAAGAGATAAAATACAAGAGAAAAAACATGTCCAAAATCACCTGAAAGCATTAAATATGTGGAAGTATGAGAAGCTTTGTCAGAGAAAGTTCTTGTCTGTATCTCTCGTTAGAGCCTCAGTCTATTAGAATGAACCATGACCCTGACTCTGGCTCTTCAATGGCTACACCTACTCCACCTCCACCCCCACCATTTAGCAGAGATGACGAGGAGCGCACAGTGCCTGCAGACTCTTCCAGTGATTCATTATCAACCACAGCCTGCCACCAGAGGTTTCATATCCACAAGCTGACTCATCAGAAAGCATGATCGCCTCCACAGCAGAGTTTTCTACCACAGTAAAGTACACCCGACAGCTACACCCAATATGTCCCTTAAATGCCCACAGTTTAAGTGACAAGCACCAATGTACAGCCCCTATTAATCTTTTGACTGTGATCAGAAGCTCATATTAAAGAAGCCAAGAGTCATGACTGGGGAACAAACTATAAACTCTAGAAGCATCTAGGATCAGACTTCAGCAGACATCACGAATGGGATGATTGTGACAGTGAGGCGCACATGGAGGCCACAACAGCCCTGTGCAAGGTCATGCTGACAATCTCCTCAGAGCCCTACAGAAGAAGACAAAGGACAAGAGCGAACCATTTACCAGTCTATCATTAGATGCTACAGCATCTGGGCCCACACCCCTGACTGCAACTACACATCAAGCTGCTGCTGGAGGAGGAGGTGGCTCCAGAACGGGATGATGTGAACCAGAGAGCTGTTTCAAGTCCCATTAGAGGGGACATTGTGCCTCAGCAGGGACAACCATGCTAACGACAAGTATGGAAATGTGGACTGAGGCTGCTGGGAAGGCACAAGAGAGATGTGCAGCTACTCTGACTCATCTGACGCTTGAAGATGACAGTACCACCTACAGCACGCATATTAGTATACAGCCCACACTCACACACAAGTTTTTCCCTACCTTCAAGACAAAATTGAGAATTGCCAACTTCTGCAAATCAAGACAAGTGATCCCAGGTAAGGGAGCAAAGTCTCAGCTCTGCTTCGTTGCTTAAGGGGAGAGAGAGAATGCTCAATGAACTCTTCCTGTTTGAGCTTCAGCCATCAACCAATCCCAGGATCAACAAAGCAGTGAGGTGTGATGGACTGACTTACCTGTGTGCACCATGGAAGAAATAAATATCAGTTTCTATCAGTGGAATTTCTATCAGTGTTTGGGTCTAATGTTTATGTCATAAATTTCATGTGTGTGATCAATGAATCAGTGCTAAAAACAAAGGATTGTAAGGGAAAATAGTAGGATTCTCCTGGATTCTTGACTATACCAAAGACGCTGAATAAAATAAGGATGTGCATAGTTTTAAGCTTGGCCAAAACTTTGGAGTCTTTCTCCTGTTCTTGGAGCTGCTACACAGGTTTTATTCCTGTGTTGCAGGGTGTTTGCTGCTCCCGAGGGAGACAGCTGCCATCGAGGAGTGTCACCCACTTAATTTATCGTTGTTCGCTTTACCTGTGTGGTTTTAATGTTGTTTTGTCCACTGATAGTTAAGACTAAGTGTGTAATTATAAGTCAATATGATAATAATAATATGAGAATTTTAGTGTTTTTCATATTTATGTAAGTAGGAGTATTATATAGAAATTGTAGTTTTGTACTTCTTCTAGTTAAAACATGGTTTAATATTCAGGGAGGGAATAAATATTCTCTCTTCTTCATTCAGATAGTTCAGTTGATACAAGCAAAACCAAATTCACCATGTTAGCCATATAAATGAACATAAGTATTGCAAAAAATACATTTATAGTATTGTGCAGAATGAATAATTTATAAAGTCCAACCAATAGCAGGCAGTCAAACTTTAGGTACTTGACAGGAAGTTATACTTGCCATTTCTCTGGAGTTAGTCTGTCTTGTCTCCTCTGTCTCTTCACATTATCCTGGATGGACTCCATTATGCAGACATGATCTCTGTGGCTCTGTGTCAGACTGTATGAACCAGTCCTGTTTTGCTTGATACTGTAAACAGTTCTTTCTGACTCCGGTTGCATTTTTCATTTGTTCTTATGTTGCAGAATGAATTTGGGGTTGATGGCACACCTCTCCGAGAACTGCGAGACCAATATGAACTTGAAAACTTAAGACTGTAATGTAGTTGGCTCATTCCATGTTGGTTTTGTCACGTCATCTCCAGATTTGGAGGCCCTTAGAAAGCACAGTTTTGCAGGTAGTGAGCTGGAATGAGCAGCAATTCAATGCTGCAGGTGGTCAACTGTTTTAAAAAGATTAAATAATTTAATCCATAGTATAATCAGTAATAAACATACTGGTTCTTTCTTTCTTTATATATGCACATCTTTGCTTACACTGCCTCCTTCAGGACAAAGTGGGACAGAACAACTTCTCCATCTGTAAGAGTGGGTATTACCATTATGTTAAGTCTTGGGACATTAAATTTATTTAGCTTATGTCATTTCCACCAAAGCTCCACCCAACTAAATATAGAGGTCTAATCAACCAGTGATAACAACATCTTATATATGCAAAGCTATTGGTAACTGTAGCTGATAAATACAAGTCATAAAGTGAGGCAAACCAGGGAAAAGTGCAATATTTTCCTCTGAATTATATTCTTCCATCCAGTATTTTACAATGTGACATTATAATTTGCTATCATTGTGTATGTAGGGCCTGATAATAGCCCTGGGAATGTTACAGTAGATATGTTTAACAGCAGTTTTAGAATTTATAAATGAAACAATTCTTTGCAAAAAGATTTGTCTCTAATAGTTAGGCTTAGTTTTTGCATCTATGTAAGTTTTCTTTAATTAAAATCGAACATTTCTGTCCACATATCTCTCGTAAATATATATAATAAATCCAGAGAAAGACTTCGAAGCAGATGAACCCTATGAAGAGACACAACTTTAGGATTTGACTGTGGTCATCAAAGAAAGTGAAAATAACAAAGACAAAAACCATTAATGTCACAAAACCCAGTTTGTATCAGTTATTTGTCTTAAAAAGGCATCTAAGATGTAGTTTAGTTTCATTCATTTATAAGCAAATATGTTTAAATAAATTGTGCAATTTTACTTTCCCTTAAAAAAAAAACTTAATTCATTTTAGTTTCATTTATTTTTTTCCTCTACTTGTCTGCGCCTCACAGATTGAGAACCATCTATCCATTTCCTTCCAGTTATCCAAATAGGAGTCACAGAGAGGGCTGGAGCCTACTCCAGCTGTCACGGGACGAGAGGCGAGGTAGACCCTGGTCAGGTGATCAATCTGTCACAGAGCTAACACTTAGAGACGAGTCAATTTAGAATCACCAATGAAACTAAGCCCATGTAAAAAACTCTGAGAGAACATTCACATTCTACAACGAAAGACCCTGCGCTGGATTTGAACCTAGCAGCGTCTTGCTGCGAGGCGACAGCCAGCGCTAATCGCATCAGTTTTAGAGCCACTGTTGAAAATGACAGACAGAAGCGTCAAATGTTTGGATCACCTTTTTTATTCAAAATGTACATCAATGGAATCAAACTAAAGTAAGATCCAGAATCATTTGAGGTGTGGGAGAGGTTCTGACTACAAGAGGTGATGACTGATACTAGAAAAAATGTATGGCAATTCCTGACACCAAAATGTTACACTCAGAGTCACGTCCAAAGATCATAGGTAATAAACAACAAGTCTCCACTTCGATACACAAAATATATCCTTATAAATTATATAAATGCTCGAGTATTTTTTTAATACTCCTATCTGGGGTTTCAATTCAACTCCGTCTTATACTAACATTTGGCAAAGTGGGAGCTGAAATCATAGGACAGAGCAAATGTACATGAATTATATGCACCGATTTGAAGAAAACAGCAATGAAGGAAAACAGATAGCAAAACTTTGTTATTTAAGGGTTAAAAACAAGCAGGTCAAAGATCACTGCAGTAATGAAAAAGAGAGAGAGAGAGAGATGCATGCAAAATATAGAGTAGGCAAGTGAATATTAAAGCACAATGTGTAGTAAAAGGCCATGACATGTGACCTCCATGGTATTCAGCAGTGACATGTAAACATGGGCACCATAAACATGGCTTTGGCTCTTGCATGATTATGACTCTTAATTTAGATGTGCAGAAAACAAGGGAAGAGGACATCCTCATTATACTGTATCACTTTACACATTACACATAGTTTATTAAGTGCTTCTGTTCTTTTGTTTAAAAGCAAGTCTCGATGATTCACTGTCATTTTATCCTAATGCCTCTGGGTTGAGAATTCTCTTGAACAGATGAGTGCATAGTGCAGGTCACAGCAATTTTATTTCAACTAAAGGTCAAATAATGACTTCCTCTGTGAGTCCTAAAAGTGTGCGAGTCCCACCCGACGACTTCTATGAACTACAAAGAGTCTCTCTATACATTAAGACATGAAAGCAGATTTAAATTGTGCCCGGTTCCTGACCTGCCCAGCTTTTAACCATCCTTAGGTGGTCAGAAATACCATGCGAGTCCACATTAAGGCCGTATTCAACCAAAGGAGATGCAATGGGGAGAGTAAAAGGTTCATACAGCGAGAAAAACAGGAAGAGGTAAAGGGTGCTTAGTTCTTGCTGAAGCTGCAATCCCCTCTTCAGGTGGTCAAGACAGATTAAAAGAAGCTAAAGAGACAAAGAGAAAAGAGCAGGCAGTTAGAGGGAGGAAGCCAAAGCAGACACGCTTACAAATAAAAGATTCAGAAGTGCAATTCATATCAAGGAGAGAAAAACTTTAGGTTTTGAATTAAATCTTAGTGATCATAGTCATTCAAACAATACACTATAGACATAAAACACCCGATTATATTGTGTCCACACCATGATTTTTTTAAAACGGTGAAATAAAAGGTACAGCCCGTGTTACGATCCCACCACTTGTCTGTGGTCATTCAGGTGCACAGAAATTTAAATAAATGAACAGGTGCATGTCTTCTCCATCACAACTGAAGTGGAAAAGGTATTAGTCACAACAACACAAAAAGTAAACATGTAAGCATAAGCAGAGGCAACATATCGTGGATTAGATTGCTCAAAGTGGGTTTAAAGCAGCATTGAAGCACATACACGTTATCACGTATTATAGCAGAGCAGGTAATGTATAAGAAAACCCTGCAGGGATGGGGAGGGGGGGTCCACAGAGCCTCTGGTCACATTTGAGGTACTCAGTACCTACAAAGGCTGGTCCCTTAGCAAAGCTTGAGGGCTGAGGACCTACTCAGTGCAGAGCCAGGGATTACTGCAAAGGAAAGTGAAACCACACAGACCAATGAGCTGAGGATTGCGAGGAAGGAAAGGATCTTCTGTTGAAGTACTTTGACCCTGGTATCATGTGGAATTATGTGAGTTAAGGCAGGAGTACTTTCAACCCAAGACAATTCCCTCTTTCAAGAGGCGATAAAAGTAACCCTGAACCTTGAAGTGGTGAAACAATAAAATATAAACTAAGTCAGCAGGCGCCTATTTGATCTGAGGGCCATGAAATAAACACACCTAAAGATCTTCTTTCAATAAAAATTGTTAAGCAAAGCTAGGACAGCAGCTGGCCAATGAACTTGCACAAGTACAACCTGCTGGCACCAACATTTGTTCACTGTAAGCCCCTGATAAATGAAACATAACTATTTCATCCATTTATTAAATAAACCTTGATTTAATTTCCTAAAAATAAAGTAATGTTTGTCATAGACAATGATTATGTTCACAGGTATAATATATGGTGAAAAATTGGCCTTTATTTTATTAAAAATTTCTTTAATATATGCGTAACACTGATACAAATAACACTGGTCCCTGCAGGACAATTGACATTAAGATGATTGACTTTTAAAATGTGCCTTCATATTGAGAACAATAAGAATAAAGAAAGTTACAATTGCACTTACAACATTAATATATAGTATGTAAAAAACCATCACATTCAGGTATAAAATATTAAAAGTGCAAATGTGAAAGCTAATACAACGATGCACAAAACACATGATGATGAATGAGGTATGGGAGAAGTGGCAAAGAGAGGAGGCTCACATCTGTTCATGCATGAGGCTGAAGAGAAACAACATCAGCAAGGGGACATTAAGAAAGTAAATCTCCATTTTATTTTTTATTGTTTAAAATGTCTTTATAATTCTTAAAGAAAAACAATGTAATGTGGTTACATTCTGCAATTAATTTGCAGTGCCGGGAAGCACCTTTCTTATCATTCAAACTGCTTTTACAAGCAAGAAACTGTAATACAGTATGAATTTTATCTAGTTACAGCTGAGTTGTTGACTCTTGTATTGCTGAAGCTTCACATAAAAACAAACAAACAAACAAAACTTCACTTACTAAAATTATAGACTGTATATAAAAGAGAGCCATAGCTGCTGTGACATCAGTGGTTTGTAAAGCCCCGCCCACAAGAACTGGGATTGGAATTTGGAAACTAGCAATCGCAAGAAACTGCAACGTTCATACGGTAATAATTTGTTGCCCTAAAGTAGATCTCACTTAACCTATATTGTGATTTATACCGTAAACTCGTAGAGAATGTTTTTATTGAGGTATTAAACATTTATGCAATTATACTTCTTTTTATCAGCAGAGGAACTGCCCCCTAATGGCCATTGAAAAGAATGCAGACGTAATCCACTTTCGCTTTGACTTTACATTTTAAATCCTGAAGATACACCTATCTTTTATATACAGTGCATGATGAAAGCACACGGTGGCTTTTATTGTGAAGGAGATTAATCAAAGGAGACTAATCAAAATTTTATCTACAAGAGAAGCAACTTTACTCCCTGCTAACAATTTGAACAACATAACATGAGACAAATTGACAGATTTTAAATATCTACATCAAGACAAGGTTTTTTGGCTGCACAATAACGGACACAGAACGGACACGGGCTGCTTTTCTGTCGCACTTCTAAAAAAGAAGGTGCTTGTTGTAGCACAAAACTCTACTTCCTGTTACCACTTTAACCACAGGTGTCACCAAATAAGCAAGAAGTGATTAGCCTATCAGAAACCCAATGATTAACTACTTGAAGTGTGCTTTTCTTCAGCAAGACATTTTCTTGAAATGCAGCAATTTCAGACACCACAGTTTCATGGAGGCGGTTTAAAAAAAAAAACATTACTAAGTCTACTGCTTTTCTTCAATCTCACAGTCAATCTGCCTTCATATTAATAACAGTCTATTCTTGTAAAGTCTGAAATCCAAAACAGATTTCTCATCCTTCAGTCCCATTGTTTTAATGCATGTTTCCATTTAGCCTCAGTACAATTCTGCCCATCACTACAGTAGTCATGTATGTTAATATCTTTTTAAAAGCTCACATCATGCAAAGAGTCACTAAATATTAAAAAAACAAAAACAAACATGGAATGCATTTTGTAAATTTGCATAAAAAGAGAAGCCGAATAATTGCTTGTACAACCCACACAACTGACAAGCATCATTCAGCGTGAAAAAAACAAAAGAGTAAGTCAAACTGATAGCAATGCCCAGCGTCTTCCACAGAGCAGGGAGGGGCGTGTGGAGGGTTGGATTATGGGGTAATGTGAGGGTGAGGAAGGGGTACTGTAAAGGATGATGGGGTTGGAAACTCATTCACAGCAGGATGGCCAAGAGGGAGCACTTTTTCTACAGGAATCCTTAGCTGGAAATAAGAGAGAAGGGCTGTTATTGCTTTCTTGGAGTTAAAACATCATCACAACACACAGTTTCACACAGGTGACATCACATCAACATTAGTTATCAGGGGGCGCTGACGGGGAAAACATGCTTTTTAAGGCAACTCAAAAGGACTGAGTGCAGAGGTGAGGATGTGAGTACAGCTGTCTATTTGTTTGAATCGGACAGTTAAATAAATCTTTTTCTTTCTTTTCAGGTTTTCCTCCCTCCCTTGAGTTTCAAACAGCGGGTCTTATTGTCTTCCTCGAGCCTTGCTCGTCAAACACCGTCTTGTTTCCAGCTTTTTTGAGAGCTCTGAAATGCTTGTGGAGTTTACAGATTGCAAGACAGATGTCTTTATTCACTTCTACCCTCCCCAGTGGTTGAGTCTTAACAACATGTCCCTCTGTGGATTTGGCTTTTGAATCCACAAAAGTGGGGTGGGGTGGTGGTGGGAGTGGGGGTCGTCATATGGCTCTGGCTGATCAACAAAACATGTCATCTCTGTAAACAGAGAAGGGCCCTGAGGCTGCTCGCTGCTCTGGTGTGACCCGTTAGTTTCAGTTACTCTTCAGTTCAGCCTTGAATGAGCCTTTGTGCAAAGTCAGGGAAGGGCCACGAGAAAAAGAGACTGTTGTGCTTTTTGGGAGGCAGATGGAACAGTACATCAAATGGATGGGTGGGGATCTAATAAAGTGGCTGATTTAGAAGCTGGCAGAAGGACGGTAAACACTGCCAACTCAAGGATGGGATCGGCACAGATGTTTCCATGAAGTACTGCAAATCTGTGGCAATAAAATACTACATTTGGATTAGCCATTTCTCAAACAGTGACGTGCTTAAATAACTTAAATGGGCAAATTAAATCCATGCAAATTAGAGGAGATTTAACAGCTTTATAAATCCTCAGATTGTGTTTACATATTCAGATTCAGAGAAGTATTTGGCTGCACAGTTTGACAGCCACTAATGCTTCAGTTTCATTTCTGGTTAACTTGTACTACTTATCAGTCAATCGTCTGAAGTACAAAATGTCAGATAATGAAAATGTTGCCTTTTCAAAGTCAAATAAAATGTTGCGAGCTCCATCAATGTTCTGTTAATCTGGGCCTGGGTCACGATGGCAGCACTCTCAGGAAAGATGCCTAGACATTCCTCTCCCCAGCCAACAATTCTAGCTCCAGTAGGGATGCAGGGGCGTTTCCAAACCATCCAACAGACATAATCTCTCCAGCATGTTCTGGGTTACCTCCCATTAGTACTCAGACACATCTCCTATGCGGCGTCCCGAATGCCTTGTGATCAGAAGCACAAACCACTTCAACTGGCTCCTTTCCACACAGAGGAGTTGCAGCTCTACTCTGTGCTGCATCTTCCCAGACATCCAGACACTCTTGGCTGCTACATACAGCTTGTGGTCCTATGAAGGTGGGAAAGTAGATCAACTGTCTTCACTACAACAGCCAAGTAAAGTGTCTGCATCGCTGCAGACACGCACCAATTTGACAGTGTCCTGTTCCATTCTCCCCTCACTCGTGAACAACACCCCAAGATACTCAAAAACTCTCCCACTTGGGACAGCAACTCCTCCCTTTTGCCCAGAGTGGGCACTCCACCCATGTCCAGCTGAGAACCATGGCCTCAGATTTGGAGATGCTAGATGCTCACACTCAGCTGCAAAGTGCCCCGGTGCGAGCTGAAAATGATCAAAAGCTGAGAGGTGATCCTGAGACCACCAAACCAGAGAACCAGTGTCATAAAAATCTATGAATCAGTGACAAAGGGCCGTTCTGGTGGAGTTAACAATGATTCCCGAATTGCAGAAGCTTCAGAATTTTAATATTTATATATTTTTTTCACATCTGTTGGCGGTGTAACTCAAGAAGGGGGTCTTACCAGAAAAGGTGCCTCACGCAGCATGCAGCAAGTGTGGGAGGAGTTAACTGGAAAACATTACGGATGCAACATAGGTGACACATGCACTCACAGGACACATTCAAAACACAACATTCATCATAAATAACTGTCTCCCGGAGACTGAAAAGAACTTGATTATTAGACCCCCGCTAGTCAGATTTAATTTGTGACCTTGAGACAGAGCCTACAAATGAAAATTAGAATGGCTGTGAAGAAAATCAATTAGCAAGAAGGAAATAAAGCAACAAGAAACCTCTCAGTGCAAGTGTCTTCTTCCTTTTCCAACGGGCACATCAGCTTTAACACAACCAGGAGTTGATTAGCACCATGAAGGGACCAACAATGTCAATAACACATCAGGCTGCACACGCAATACCAGCCTCAGTCTCACTAAACTTGTGGTATAAGCAAAAGCATGTCAGATCTATTACCAAAGCATTTGGAAAAGTGTATAAAGTATTGGCACATGTGTGTAAAGCTGTTTACACACATGTATTGAGAGCGTTTGATTCTGTGGTGAACCAGCAGCAGCGCTTAATTGCAGAGCAATGATTTCTGACTGAAATTCATTCATCTAACTCTGCTGACAGTTGGCTACTTTTCAACTATTTAGATGAGGACAGATTGTAATTTTCACCAGTCTCCCTCCCCTCTCTTCTCCTCTTATTTCTCCACACTGGCGATGAGTTATAGTCAGCTCACTTAGCGTGGAATTTAGTACTAACTACAATCTCTATTATTATATGGAGGGAAAACTGGAACATTCATCTGCCTCTGTGAATTAAAGAGCAGTGTCAAAGTCTGCTTATAAGGATTTGCCTGAGCCTATCAGCTATTCAAATCTAATATGGATTAGCATCAAATTATACAAATCCACGGTGGGTTATTAACCAGTGGTGGCAGATAAACCACTGAGATATTGATATGACAGTTCCAATACATACTGATATAAACCCTTGAAGTCAGTTATTTTATCAATGGCTTGTCAACACCCTCCCAAATTCATTTCATACTCCATTTCCTGTAGTCACACAGCCAATGGTACACCTGTGAGGGTAAAGCCACAGAGCGGGATAACAATACTCACTTTTTCCTCTCTTTGTCCCTCTTGAGTGTGGTGGAGCCCCCTGCCTGCTGAGCTTGATTCTGCAAGAGCTCTGCAGCAGTCTTTTTCTGTTTGAATGTGTTGACCTCATCGTCCAGAGTCTTCTTCTTTTCTTCCAGCTTCTTTTTCTCGTCCTGGTGGAGTTTCTTCAGACGGTCGAATTTCTCGTGCAGCTACGTGACAAGAAACAGACACAGTTGTTTTGTGTTTTAAAAACAAAGCAGAAATGTATCTGGCTCACATAAACACTGGTTATGCTGCTGATACTTACCTCTTTCTCTGCTTCTTTGAGCTCAGCCTCCTTCTCTTTAACTCTTTGGACAAACATTTGCCTCATTTCTTCTTCCTTCTTTTGCAGTTCTCCCATGAACTCGTTCCTCTTAGCTTCATATGTTTCCTGCAGACTGGCAGAGGAAAATGACAGAGGGAAGAAATATGAGCAATAGAAACAGTAAAGCAAATCTCTTATAAGATAAATTTAGCATATTTTATAAAACCATTCAAGATTTTAACCTCCATACTATGAAAACTTTCACAGTTACAGGCCCCCAAAGTGTAAAAAGTAAATGGGAGGTTGGGGGTAGAAATAAGCTGATGAATGCAAAAATCAGCTGCAATAAAGCAGTCTGCTACCTGAAGGGCTTGCTGTCAGGATCCGTGTCCTTGAATCCCATTTCCTCCAATTTACATCTCCGATAGAGTTCATAGTGACGCGTGTGAGTCTGCTCTCGCAGGTCCTCCATGTTAACTCTGATCAGCATTTCCCGCAGTTTGACAAAGTCACAGTGAGTCTCATTTTCCACTGTGAGAAACAGAACACAGGGACTTAGTGCATGTCTCACAGAACAAACTAGAACGCATGCTAAAGCTACAGTATAAAGTAAATCAAACAAACTGCAGCAGTATAAAGAGGCAGTGTTCATGTCCTGTGTTTTCTGTATTGATTTTTGGTGCTGGACTGAACCGAGCTGCATGCCTCCACAGGACATGTGACACCATGTGAGTATGCATGCAGACAGTCTGGGGTAAACAAACCCAGTGTTTGATAAAAAGCCTTCTTCAGTCATAAATATTATACACTGCAGGCCATTCGCATTAAAACGGCGGTGTGGGTTTCATTGTTTTGGCAGCAATCCAGCACACTGAATTTTAAATGAAGTATTAATGATATGGGAAAACGCTGACTTTAAGCTTTGGGGTTTTTTGATGTAATCCACATAAATATTAGACACACATCGTGGGAAATGCATCTGTTTACCCTATGGCTGCTTGTATAAAAGGATAGAATTTCTAAAGGGATTACACCAAAATTAAAGCAAATTTAGCAGAAAATTGTTGTTGTTTTTAAAATAAAGACTTCAGGGTGTTTTTTATGTTTGATAGCATTATAAAGTAGACATAACAAGAAACGAGAAGAGCAGTCATACTGCAAGCATTTAAGCTGCGTGTGTTGAATAAGACCGAATCATATAAACATCTGCACACATGCATGCACACACATTTGATAATAACAGCAAGCACGTAACAAACGGCATAGGAGCCAATCAGTGCAACTGGAGTTAAAGTATTGACAGTTCTGTCTACTTCACATACATCAACCACACCATTGATCAAGGAGGTCAATAAAAGCGACATAAAATTCCTTTATGGGCTAAAAGCTGGTGCTGCAATGATTTACAGTGTGATGGCAGTGATGGAACTGCAGGTTATATAACAGGTTATCAGCTAGTCTGTAGCAGCTATTTGAGTTGAGCAGAAATATAAGGGGAGGGAGTGGCTAGAGCAGCTGTGATGAGAAGGCGCATGCTCTCATTTCCTGTGCAGGATGTAACCCGGGCTTACCCTGCACCGTTCCCCAGGGGTACTGCCGGGCCTTCACCATCTTGTTCCCAATCTTGACTTCCTCTGTGCTCCCCACCACGGCAAAGGGCAAATGGCTCTGTGAAGCGTAAAGAAAAGCACGGTTGGTGTGCTGCCAAACACACACTCTGCAAATTCTCCACAGCTTCTCTCCACACACAAAGTAAATAAATAAATCAAACACCCTTTTGTTACCAAGAAATCCAGAAGCATTTGTGCTGCCGGCGTACGTCGATTCCATTATTTCAACTTACACAAGCTGATCATTAAGAACTTGTTTTTCCAGACAGCAAGTACTACAATAAAGATTTATGATGTCTCAGAACAGAGTTGAGGTCAGGCTGTGCAAACATGAGAGGAGAGGCTGCAGTTTAATAGAATCAGTTAAGGATAGTTAAGGAATTTGCACAGATCAGGACTAATAAACATCTAAGTGAGCCTTGAATTATCTGTCAGTGCACACAGGCCCTTTCCCACGCTGCAGGTTTCCTGCAGAGCGAACTGAACACTCTGCTGTGCTGCGACAGCAGCTTCCTGACAGACTAAGGAGACACGTACGACATCTGCCCCGACTCCACATCACAAGTTGTTACGCTGGTAAAATAAATTAGAATTAAGCAGCGTAGCTACATCCGTCTGCTCCCTTAGTCACACAGGGTCGCCACAGCAGGTAGCTCCACACGTTTGATTTGGCAGACTCTTTAATCCCAGATGCCCTTCCCGACACAACCCTGAAGGCATTCGTGTCCCCCTCCATGACTGAACTGTGGATCTTTTGCTTAGGTTAGCTGAATGTGTAACGCACAACAGTATAAATCAGCCTTACGTTCATGGTGGAGTTGATCTCGGCCACGGATTCGTCATCAGTGGGGAACTGGTAGATCTGCACTCCGTTGCTGACCAGCTCACTGGTGATTTTGATTTTGAACTTGGCCAGCTCACTCTTCGAGATAGCATCTGACTTGGCGATGATTGGGATAATATTGACCTGCAGTTAAGAAATGAGGCGAGCATTCACGTAGTTATCACAATAGCGCAATAAGGTGAAGTGAAATATTTCAGACATTCAGCTAAATATAGTTTCACAGCCTTTCCCCTTCTGTAGTCCAAATTTAGAAAGTAGTTGATTTATTAAAAAAAAAACAAAAAAACTCTTAAGCTGTAGCTAGAATTAAGTAATATTACAGTTTAATAACAGAGTGCATAACACTTTTTCTTATACATGGCTTCCACTCATATATTCCCAAAGACTGCAGTAGTAATTTAAAAGAAAATGTGAAAAATGATAGGGGTACTGTTTGCTTTAACACTCAGAGAGTATAAGCAAAGTCAATACAGGCTTTCTTTGAATCAGCTTTACAGACAAAAGCTAAAACTCCAATCAAGAGATAAACAGAATCACTGTGGTTGTCAACTTAACTCAGGTTTCCTTTATATAAAAAGGGTGAATTTGATGCTTAATTTGATTCTTCTGCACAAAATGCACTAATCACATGCTGCCTGTTTCATTTAAGACGAACATACCACAGAGGAATACAGAAACGATGAAAATAACTTCTTTCATCACATGTGAATCTCCATTGCTCACAAATCAGGAGATCAATTAGTGAAAAGGTCATGATTTTTACACTCGATTTAAGTCAAAACAAATTTGCTGTCCACTCATGTGATAAAGCCAGGTTCAAAGAAAGCATCTTTTTGACATTAAATGCACTGGCTTTAGGTTTTAATATATAAATAATAAAATGTCATCTCGATTCATACTTCCCCCTCAGAGAGGACAGAAACATAATCTTAAGTACAGAGATAAAAATAGTAAAAGCAGCACAGAAAGTGAAAGCTTTCGTGTTATGTCTCAGATCACAGAGAGTCTCTCCAACCGTGGACATATATGTTACCCAAACAGTGATAATCTAGGGAGGTGGGGAAAAACAGGCACGATCACCGTCGTATATAAATTACAGCTGACAGGTGGAAAATAACATTTCACTCCTACACAACTATTTTACAGTGCTGTGTCAGCCCACACAATCCCTGATTTTATTTATTATTATTTGAATGTGGGCCCCTTTCACTAAAAGCAAGGGATGCTCCGGGTCATGTGAACAAAAATATCTTAGTGCATCCCTTCGTCTGGTGAGGATTCAAAGTCTAGCTCGAGGACACTTCAGCAGAGCGCTGTTTGAATGTGCTCCTAGGTGAACGTGTAAACAGAGGAGGCTCTGCTCTAGATCACGCTGCTGTGAATGCTTGCTGGAGGGCACAGCTGCTCTGGCAAACGCTAGGCTGGTTCTTTGTGCAAAAGCCATGAGGGCCATGCAAATAAGCTGATGGGAAAGGACCTCACAAAAACCAGGCTTCAGTCACTGAGCAGACTGCATTTCACAGCTGACCTACACCGACGCAGCAACAAGCCCGAGCCAATTTACATTCAAGCAGATGGAAAAGGTTTATGGCCTGAAGAAGGCAGATTCAATGACACAGTCATGCAGTGTCAAAGCACATACCTACAGCATATCTACGACACGCTACTCAACAAACAGATATTCTGTAAGATCATTCAGCTGCAGCACAACTGTTACATAATAGAAACAATCCTAAACATCTTCTAGTGGACTCTTTGACACAAAAACAACTAAAGATGACACTCAGTGAAGTGAAGCTGACCTTGCTATCAAGTTTTTTCATGGTCACCAGATCCAGCGATTTGAGCGAGTGTCCCGTTGGAGCGATGAAGTACAGGCACGCATGGATGCGGGTGTCGTGGTAGCTGTGTAGCGTGCGCTTGATTTTCAGCTCTTCCTGTAGATATGCTTCAAACTGGGCATCAATAAACTCCACAATGGACTTGTAGCTGTTAAAAGATGAGGGACAGAGAAGGGTTTTTTTTGTCAATACACCACAGCATCTGAAACCAGCAAATATTAAGCATTTTTTTCAAATATAAGCTACATTTCTTATCTAAATAGTAAGGTATTAATATTCAGGATATCAGCGAATCATTGCAGCACTAGAGTCACTGTTATCTGTGGAAGGCCCGAAAGTATACTGAGAGTATAGCTACACAGAAGACAACTGTGACTTCTAAAGACTTTGTCTCCTCTGGGAAAATCATGTAGGAACATCTCTTATACTTTTATTATAATCATTATCCAACGATCTGCAAGGAACCTAGCAGAGTAAAAATCCACTACAAAAAGAGTCCGATCAGATTGGGAGATTTGAGTTCTCACATGTTTCTCCTCATGGTAATTTCAACAAAACTTTAGGGCTGCAGTGGATGTGTGAAGACGCCTGCAGTCAGAACATGCGAGAGCAACTACCTGGTGAACATGATTAATTTTTAACTAACTTTACAGAAGCAATGATCAATTTTGCTGTGTGTTAGGACAGACCGTCTTATCTGAGGAGGTTTAGTCTAAAGCAGGGAGATTTCAAACAAATGGGCATTTCAAGTCAGACTTATACTCATGCCAGGTCAGATTCTTGATGTTTGTAGTTTTAGAGTATTTGATTTATCCAATAACTAATTCAATCTTATCTGCAATGACACATGCGAGAGAAAATGAACAAAAGAGAAAGATGTTGGCCGGTTTATTGAGGACTACAGGAAGCTTCAAAAGGCATCCACTCTTTCCACAAAACAGACCCATAAACACTGTGAAAAAAACCCCACAGCTTATGTAGAAAGTATAGGATATTCTGCCTGCAGCAGTGTATAAGATAGTTTAACCCCATGTTACTTCCCCTGGGATTTCCAACAATTGCAGGATTCCCATTGTACAGAGCTTACAAAGTTCACACAGTCTCCTCCTCTTCCTCAACTTAGCCTCTGCATCACACTTAAGGTTTGGTAACAAAATCGTGGGTGTATACAGCAGCTTAAGTGTCATATCCTAAGGCTGTGATTTGCTTCTCATGCCAGACAGGAAAGCAGCTACATCTTAATTTCTGTTTCCCAAAACTGATGAGGAAACTACTTCACTTTAGACATCTGATGACAGAAAGTTAAGCAACGAATGACACATAAGCTGCGGAGAGGCTTCAAGTACTCCCAAGATGTTTGTCTGGGATGTATATTGCTCCGACTGAAAGATCCAAATAAAAGAAAGTTCTGGAGTTTGACGTCGCCGTCTCTCAAAGATGAAGCCGCTAAGAGTGGCTGACTTACCTGTCTTCTTTATTGATCTGGTCTCCAAAGCCCACGGTGTTGACAACAGTGAGTTTGAGGCGCACGTTGCTCTCCTGAAGTTCATAGGTGTTGGACTTGAGTGTGACTCCCGGCTGGTTGTGCTGGGTGGGCTCACCTTCAAACTTGGTGTTGAACAGCGTGTCCATCAGAGTGGACTTACCCAAACCCGTCTCACCTGCACAACAAACAGAAAATACATCAAGTTACTATCTTCATCTTACAATTACATCATTCAAATCACATAAAAAGGACCTCTTCATCTTTACTTACAGGGCAGTTGCTATTATTTCACTAACTGGAAAAAACTCCCAAACCAAAAGGAATTTAATGACAGGCCCTTTTCTTTGATCAGCTTTTGATATATTTCAGCTCAAGCCACTCTCTCTGACACTACAGTTGTGTAACTCAAGCAAAAAGAAAAAAATGGTGCCTGATAATGTTAGAGTACATTAAAAACAGCGTATTGAATATGCTTAAAACAGAGTGTATTACTCTCAAATGCTTAAAGCCACAAAAACAGCAGCAGTAGCTGCTATGTAATGTACTGACATCCATTTACTGTTAGATGACTCAGACACTGAGCTCCATCTGTAAGAAAATCTATTTTTATTCATTATAGCCTGACCTACAGTCCAACCATGTTAGCCCATTTTTGTGGGACATCTTACAACATCCCTATTTTTCTCTGATAGCACAAGCACACAGACACATCTTTCGGAGCAAAGCTCAGTTCGCAACAGTTAAAATTTTGCATCTTGTTTGAAGAAAGTGAAGAACACATAGAAAGGACAGGATGGGTCAATGTGTGAAGCAAAGGTCAAAAATAACACAACAGAAACATTCTGCAGACATACCAGTCATCTTTGAGGCACACATCGTCACATTTTTGCTTGAGTCATACAGCAGCGCTTACAGTTTGGAACAAAACTGGTTTTTCTGCAGCATCGTCTTTGCATCCATATTTTGATTGGATTGCACTAATGTTTTTATAGATTATTTGGAAAAACTGGCAGTCAAAAAGCATCAAAAAGTAACATTATGAGAAAAAACACACATTTCACTCCACTCCCGAGTATAAATAGAATCTAGAGGATGTGTTTAGTTCGGAGGAAACTTAAAAGCCTGTCGCTCGTGCCCACCAATCATTTCATCATCAAAAAGTCTTAAGTGGACATATTCTGCTCATTTCCAGGCCCATATGTTCATTCTTGCACTTTACTAGAGTATCTTTGCATGTTAACAGTTTAAAGTAATCCCTCAGTTTATTCTTTGTCTGAAATCTTTTTAGCTCCTCCCATGTTCCCTTTAAGCCACCCCCTTCTGATTGTTTGCCCCTTGCAAGAAAAAAACAGCAGGTTTGAACAGCAGATGGGCCAGAGCTGTGTGCCCGAGATAACCACATTACAGATATCCCCTTTAAGTGACATCGTAAAGAGCCGAGAGTTTATGGACATGGATTACTTGTATATACAGTGATCTCATGATCTGAAACCTTTGTCTGGTTTAATATGAACATGCACCTGTAGAAAATATGAGACAAATGCATAACAGGTCTAGTTTAAAATATATAAACACAGGGTAGTAATGTAACGTAATCTAATTTGCAGCATATCACAAAAACACATTGTATTCAAGGTTAAGGGGAACTATCAGAGTTCCCACAGCTTTCTATGGTTGTAAATGTTATAGCTCTGCCATCAGAGATGTTTAGTTAAATATTCAAGCAAGAATGCTGAAGTTAGTCACAAAGCAAGTTCCCCCACAAAAGAAGAGCCCATTGTTTTAATGCTATTACATCCACTGCAGTTTACCTTTTTTGTTTTTGCTAACTCACTGCCAAGCTGATGACTGATGAGTATTTTTGAATGTTGTAGTCTGCTAAGACTCATCTTTCATGTTACTTCCTGTGCTGCTCTGCACATATTTTATTGCTTTCTGGACATTTAACATGTTCCAGAACGGAAACCCTAATGAAAAGATGTTTATATTTTCAAACAAAAACATAATATGAATACTTCTGTTTTCTATAAATACAGTATCATAAACTATAACCTCCACCTTTCTCCCATTTTATTACTTACTGTTTTTCTTCCTGCCTGTCAACTCTGGCACTGACATATTACACATGCCTAACCTGAACAATAATAGAAACGATTAAATAAATATATAAATAAAAAGGAAAAGACAAACAAGAGGAGCCTATACAGAGTTCTGAAAATGCAAATATGTTTGACATAATGGCACATTCAGATCCTGTTTCTGAGTGCAAGTACTACCAGACATGACAGGCCTTTACAAAAATACTATAGCCTCCACAATTGCAACAAAATGCCATCTAAATAAATTGAACATTATTTACTCCATTCAGCTAGGGCTGCTGAATGGCTGTATTAGATTAGTTTTAGTGGGATGCTAATAAATTGGCAACTGAGTGCACATAATTGAATACTTCCAGCACTTAATAAGGCTGATGTGACTTGGTTCTCCAGTCTAAAATTAAACTTATAGGGCATCATCTCTGACTGTCCTCTACATCCTTGAGAAGGCTTGTATCCTGCATTCAGTGTTGCATTTCTTTTTTGTAAACAGTCATGCATATTCAAATTAAATAACCACCAGCAGACACTTGACTTTCCTGAACTGAGAGCATCTTACTCATTACAGTAACCAAAGCAAGCAAAAAGGAAACTGAGAGTCAAACACTGAGCAGCTTTTTGTCTTGTGGAAACACTTGAACTGAAGCAAAGACATTGTGCCTGAAGACATAGCGAGGAAATCTCACATGACACACTCACCAACACAGAGGATGTTGAAGCAAAATCCGTGGTTGACAGACTTGTTGACCAGCTGGTCAGGCATGCTGTCAAAGCCGACATGGCCCGATAGAGGGACAGCACGAGCTCCTTCACCCTAAAAACAAAAGACATAAAGCAACAAGTCAGTGCCTTTCGATCACTAAACACCTTCCACGTCTGTAAGCACGTGCAGGATTCCTTCTAACGTGCTGAAATATGCATCGCAACGACAGCTGTCCTGTGTAAATAAAACCGTACCATGCCTTCGACCATTTTTTGATCACATTAGTCTTTGACAATGAGTTCAGGTGCAGTGCTAACTCACTTCCTGCTTCCTGAGCTGTGACTTTCTTCCACAGACGAGACAGTTAGAAACCACAATGTACATATATGGAAAGGTACTGCTGTTTGTGCCAAGACAGAGCGTTTAGAAAAATTAGAAAAAAAAAGCTTACTGTTTAAAAATTAAAAAAATAAAATAAAAACGGATAAAAGCATTAGCATTACTGGCACTGAGTTTTTTTGGGGTTTTTTAAACTTCCTCTTCTGAGCCTATTTCACTTCCATTCACTCTATCACACTGTTTATAGACAACCTGTATCTGGACCACTAAACACAACAAGTGTAAAAACACTGTTGTTACATATGTGTGTGGGTGTGTGGCTGCTGGTAAGCATCTCCATCAGTGTGAACCTCCTTTCTGCAGCCTACGTTTTGCAGGAAAACAAAAAATGTAGATTATATGGCAAAAGAAAGAATATCTCAACCATCTCAACCTCAGACAACCAGCTATTATGTGGCTTAACATAACACACTGTTGCAGTCCAATGTGGTGAAGATTTCTGGGAGGAAAAACACTCTGTTTTAGACTCAATTTAAAATAACTGAGCAAGCTGAGGGCACTAAACAGTTGTGGATTATTTGGATGGCTGAAATTGGGTTTAAACAGCTGAGGGAGTGTTTGGAAAACTGGACAACCAGCCCTATACTCTTCAGCTGCAAGTGCAACATTCCTGAGACCATTCCCGCTTTTCATGACACTCACAGCCAAGTTACACACAGTGAGTGGGTTTCCATTCACTAGATATGGATATCAAACTGTAAAACCTTGCTATTCTCAGCCCTCCCTCTGGGTTACGCGGCTTCTTTCCAAGCCCCCTCCCAAAAAAGGCCAACTTAGACCACGATTTGTGCATTGCACGGCCAAATGTCTACAAGGAGCTACGATCTATTTGTCCGTAATATTCATTAAGACAACGCCCGGAAAACAAAGTTGACGGGTCTTGCATAAAACAACATAACGGAAATGAGCATCGTAGCCGTGCCGAAATGGGGGCGTTCAGAATGAATGGCCTACCTATGGCTCTGTAACAGCCTCTCGTTTTTATGTGAGATAATAGATAAGTCGGTTACTTTAAATTTTAAATGTCTTAATCTGTTAATTCCGTTTACAGGGTAATTTAGGTTTTTACCAGTACAGGAAATCTGCAGGCGTTAGCATACCAAAATGAAAATATTCTACCGGAGAGCTTCGACTGTTGAGTGCTGGGCCTTAATTTGATATCTGGTTAAATTTTGTTTTTATACCGTGTTTAGGGACGCATAATCAGATTTCTATTAGCTCTAATTATAATTGATCTAATTAAGCCACGGTACACTGGATTTGGATGGAATAGCCACGAAAAACGGATGGTGGCTGGGTAAATCTGCTTGAAATTATACACTCTTCTGCGAAACGCTTGATCCATAACAAAAATATATAAGATAAATACAGGAATTCCAGTGTGAAACAGGCTACTTACCGCTTGCCTTGCTATCTCGGTTGACGCCATAGTAGCTGCTGTTAGCCGGAGGACGAAACCTCTGCTGCTCTGTTTAGCAAAGGAAGCTGCACCGTTACCGTTACACCGAAAGATGGCCTAGCAGGAATGTACCACAAACTAATGCGCTTTTAGATATGATATTTTTAAAAACTGCACCCATATTATGTATTTCTTACTTATCAAATATAAGTTACAGGCATACTCCAAATGATTTATTTAGAATTTTGCTTCGTAAAACTAATAAAGATATAAATAAAACTATTTACTGTACCCCCCTCAGGATGTCGCCATGGTTCCGTCTGGTGGTAGAGACGGCGATCCGCAGTCAGTAAACGACACATTCGTGTCAGTTAAGAACAAACGGTAAAACCAACGCGGCAACGACCAGTCAAGGAAACTTTTAAAAATGTTTATATAACTTCAAAAAATTAAGCACTGTCTCAAACACACTTAGGAGATGTATGTAAGCACGGGAAGTAATGTTTATGGTTTATGGGTTTTACGTGAGAACTAACACGAATTCCAAATAAAGATCAGGGCTGTATTTCCTAAATACGTAATTGATTTAGGGTTATTGTTGTTTTACCATTAATTAATACATGATTATAAATATGTGCCGTGCATGATATAAATATGATAGCAATATTAAAGCATTTCTGTTGGCAGATATTTATTTTTTTAGCGTAACGCCCATTTCAAGTCATGTGTGCTACATCGACCAATGGGAGGTGGACCGTGAATTTAAAAACGATTCGCGGTAGCAGCTGTACAAGTTTTCGTACCAAAACAAGTTTGTGATCTGGGAGCAGCTAGCGGCGACTATCACAGAGGACTGAGGTAACGTTGGTGTTAACGGTCTGTTAAAGCAAATGTTGACTTCATTAGCAGCGACGGCAAGTTTATTAAATGGCGAAGACGCTTTGTCAATGACGTGAGCTAGCGTGCTAGCTAGTTAGCTCACTAAAGCAACATTTTGATTCTGTATCTCCCTTTTGTTTTAAGACTACCTCAAAATCAACCTTTTCTGTTCACCAGAAGTTTTATTCGTTATGGTGGAAGTGTTTTGCTTAACTTTACTAAACTTACTACTACGTGTTGCTGTTTGGCATCCAATAACATCAGTTTGTACTCGTATGTATTTGCATAAACTGGAGACAAGGATTCACTCATTTCCTTAAGAAGTTTACCCGTGAACACTACATCTAATGTTAATCAATGCTATATTATTTCTACTTTATCAAACAAATTATTTTTTTTCCTTTAAAAAGAAAAGCCGCTAGGAGGCAGCACTCTTTATTTTGATTGGAAAAATGATTTGAGTTTGTTTTTCAATCATATGGTTAAAAGGGTCCGCCCGAGCTATGCAGTTACTTGAAATTTAATGTAAATAACAAATTGTCCCAAAGTGTTTTCTCTTTGTGCTGCTCCCTTATAAAGACCACCACAACAATCTCAGTATCCCTGTCATGCTCCCCTGTCAAACCAACCCTCTGCATGTATCCAAACCGTCTCAGCCTTATAACTTTGACTCTATTGTTCCATCTGAACTGTCCCTCTGATATACTCATTTGGTCCTGTCCATCCAGATCACTTCCAGTGGGGGGAAAATAACCTTGACACCTCCTTTGCTAACATCTCCAAACTGTACATCACAGCAGGCCTCACTGTTTTCATTACACTGAGCTAAAATAAATTGACTAGTTTTACCAATTTGTTTTGGTCTTTCCTTTCAGTGCTTTACTTTCCAAATTCATTCTATTTTGCAGACTTTTATTTGTTTTAGTTTGAATTATAATTGCATTAGAAACCATCTGCTGCAACTTGTTGGAAGTTTAGAGGGAGATGAATGAATCTGATGTATGTTGCAGAACCTCAGGGTCACCTCAACTCTAACTAGAAGCTTTAGAAAAAGGATTTACACCTAACTTTTAACAGAGCTGTTGTCAGTTTCCGGACCCCAAAGTAGAAGCTGGTTCAGTACGAGCAGGCTGAAGGCACTGCCTCCCATTCTACTTTTGGAAGCTCTAGGAACTGAAATTAAGCCTGCACTCTGGGAGCGAAGTGCATTGTTGAAATATGGTGCTAAGAGGTCTTTAAGGTATGATGAGTAGAAGCATATTATGTTTGCTGCAACAATGCTGTAGCCTGTAATGCTGCCAAACTTGCCATTAGTTCCAGCACTGTATTCATAAAAGGGTACTGAACTTAAAGCAGTTGGCTATTAGGAGTTGATGCTCACCCAACTCTTTACTTGGGGAAAGTCCCATTCACACCCATACAAATGCTGATTGTATTCAGTTTAGTACTACATGACAAAAGCAAGAAAAGGGCTAGCCTGTTAAGAGGCACTCTTTGCTGTAATATATTAAATGCTGCTATAGAAATTCTCCCTACATAAAGCTGCAGTAGCCAGTGTCTTCTTGTTTTCAGATGGCCAATATAATCTTTGCAGAGCGGGAAAATGCAGGTCTCCATGCACCTACACAGAAAATGAGGCAGCGGCTTCAGTCTGCTCCAGGTATGAAAATTATGTCTTTGGTCGACTTTCTTTTTTTCTACTCTTGAAACGCTGATAACGTTTGCATAGGTGCCACGTTAACTTTTTTGTCCCTGCATTCAGAGAAACTAGTCAAATCTCCTACAAAACCATTCAGCACCCCCTTGCCATCTGGACGTAAGGCTTTCGGCTGCCTTAACGTAAAAGTCTCGACCCCTGCCATCAGCAAACAAGAGAAGAAACTCCTAAAACAGGTTGGACTATATAATTATTCAAGTATACACTAAATGCTTGGCTGTATTCTGACTTATTTGATTTTTCTCTGCCACAGCCACCAGTTTGCCTTGAGGAAACAAAAGCCAAAAATGCACCTCAAGCCAATGTGGAGTATCCAGAAACTGAGAAGTTGTTCTCTTATGACCCACTAGGTAACTGATGCTATAAGTTGTAATTGTCAAGTTCTGCTTGGTGGTTATTTTAAAAGGGCAAAAACAGTAAGGCAGAATTTGGAAAGTTGTTGCATATTTGACCCGTCAATTTAAAACTCCATTTAAAATGCTGCTGCACTGTAGCACAAGTTTATGCTTTCATTTGAAGCTAATTTGATTTGGTCAAGTAATCGGAAGGTTTGCCTCAAACTTGTGAAATCAAAATATGATTCGGGTGTACTTGAATAAGGCCATGATGTGGCTTTTAAAATGTTTTTTAAAATTATTTTTAATGAAGGTTTTACACTTTTTTTTTTTCTTTTTTTCAAGACCAAAGAAGGAAGCAGTCGACTGAGGCAATTCTAGTAGTGAAAACACAGCATTGTATTCATGAATTGACCACATGTCTACAAATGTGTGTGAGAGATATACAGTGGGGCAAAAAAGTATTTAGTCAGCCACCGATTGTGCAAGTTCCCCCACTTAAAATGATGACAGAGGTCAGTAATTTGCACCAGAGGTACACTTCAACTGTGAGAGACAGAATGTGGAAAAAAAATCCATGAATCCACATGGTAGGATTTGTAAAGAATTTATTCGTAAATCAGGGTGGAAAATAAGTATTTGGTCACCTCAAACAAGGAAAATCTCTGGCTCTCACAGACCTGTAACGTCTTCTGTAAGAAGCTTTTCTGTCCCCCACTCGTTACCTGTATGAATGGCACCTGTTTGAACTCATCATCTGTATAAAAGACACCTGTCCACAGCCTCAAACAGTCAGACTCCAAACTCCGCCATGGCCAAGACCAAAGAGCTTTCGAAGGACACCAGGAAAAGTATTGTAGACCTGCACCAGACTGGGAAGAGTGAATCTACAATAGGCAAGCAGCTTGGTGTGAAAAAATCAACTGTGGGAGCAATCATCAGAAAATGGAAGACATACAAGACCACTGATAATCTCCCTCGATCTGGGGCTCCACGCAAGATCTCATCCCGTGGGGTCAAAATGATCATGAGAACGGTGAGCAAAGATCCCAGAACCACACGGGGGGACCTGGTGAATGACCTGCAGAGAGCTGGGACCAAAGTAACAAAGGTCACCATCAGTAACACACTACAACGGCAGGGAATCAAATCCCGCAGTGCCAGACGTGTTCCGCTGCTGAAGCCAGTGCATGTCCAGGCCCGTCTGAAGTTTGCCAGAGAGCACATGGATGATACAGCAGAGGATTGGGAGAATGTCATGTGGTCAGATGAAACCAAAGTAGAACTTTTTGGTATAAACTCAACTCGTCGTGTTTGGAGGAAGAAGAATACTGAGTTGCATCCCAAGAACACCATACCTACTGTGAAGCATGGGGGTGGAAACATCATGCTATGGGGCTGTTTTTCTGCCAAGGGGACAGGACGACTGATCCGTGTTAAGGACAGAATGAATGGGGCCATGTATCGTGAGATTTTGAGCCAAAACCTCCTTCCATCAGTGAGAACTTTGAAGATGAAACGAGGCTGGGTCTTCCAACATGACAATGATCCAAAACACACCGCCCGGGCAACAAAGGAGTGGCTCCGTAAGAAGCATTTGAAAGTCCTGGAGTGGCCTAGCCAGTCTCCAGACCTCAACCCCATAGAAAATCTGTGGCGGGAGTTGAAAGTCCGTGTTGCTCGGCGACAGCCCCAAAACATCACTGCTCTCGAGAAGATCTGCATGGAGGAATGGGCCAAAATACCAGCTACTGTGTGTGCAAACCTGGTAAAGACCTATAGTAAACGTTTGACCTCTGTTATTGCCAACAAAGGTTATGTTACAAAGTATTGAGTTGTATTTTTGTTATTGACCAAATACTTATTTTCCACCCTGATTTACCAATAAATTCTTTACAAATCCTACCATGTGGATTCATGGATTTTTTTTTTTTTCACATTCTGTCTCTCACAGTTGAAGTGTACCTCTGGTGCAAATTACTGACCTCTGTCATCATTTTAGGTGGGGGAACTTGCACAATCGGTGGCTGACTAAATACTTTTTTGCCCCACTGTACAAGGCTCTAGAGTGCAACCAATTTGGTCGCACATGCGTCCTAATTTCTCAATGGTCCAACTTTAAAAAAAAAAAAAGTTGAGTAGCTTAGGCCCAGTAGAAGTGGATGTAGCTGTGGGCAATGAGGAAAAAATGAAAAGAACGATTGATAACTTTCCTGTCTAACACTAGTCCTGAGATGGCATCAGATAATTAGCCACATACAATCAACTGAGCCAGAGCCCGCTGATAGTAAAATGGGGAAAGTGTATAAATTTCAAAGCTGGCAACATGATCCAGTGCATTTTCTGTCGTGACTGTGGAAAGACCATGGCTGGCAATACTGCATTTGGAGTTGACCATCTGAGGGGCATGTGACTGCAATGGAAGATAGTCCATAATATATCAAGCTGTTCAGTTTGAAGCCTTTGAGGCACTTTTTAATTTAGATTTTCATTTTATTTAAAATATCTTGAAATTTAAATTTCAGCTCAGTGCAGCACTTTAAGCACAAGCACTTTCTCAGTAACTTATCTTTCTTGTAGAACTGTTCCAAATAAAGAACTTTGTGTTGACAAGATTGATTGTTGGTTAATAATTTACAAATCAAACAATCAATCTTGTCAACACAAAGTTCTTTATTTGGAAACCACTTGTCCCATTTTGTGATATAAGTATTAGCTTGTAACCTTAACAAAAGGTAAAAATTTTCAATTCCATGGATCTCCTCAACAACCTTTCCTTGTTTTCTATTTGCATTTCCAGAGTACTTGAGGTATGACGTACCTGAAGACTTGATTCCTCTAAGTAAACTTGCTTTACCTGGACTTGCCTGTTTCTCACAAGTACCTGATATGTGTGAGGATGACTTTGAAGAGCTGGCACCACTCCCAAACCCACCAGCTGTGACTGTGAAACATTCAGGTATCAACTTTTGGTCAGGGGCAAAGAACCCTATTTCAAGCACCTGGTTTGATTCAAAGAACCACTGCAGTGGTTAATAATAAACATGCATTACTATGGGAACTCAAGTTTATGGTGATTTTAAAAATCAGAATATTGCTGCACTCTAACAAAGCAGCTTTGTAAGGTTTAGTTCACCTAAATGAGTCAGTCTCCTAGCTTCCTTTATTTATTTTAGATAAGTCTGCTGGCTGCAGAGCAACTGATTTTGCAGGGAAAGATAAAACTGAAGTGGGGGGGGAGATTAAGCGCACAATACAGGTGTGAGAGAAGCATGGCACAATAGCGCATTATAAACCCTGAATGTATTAAGCACTTCTGGTCAGTAATCCCGGATTTGGTCTACTGCAGGAAATCTGTCATAACTTGCGACATAACCGGAAACGCCTTTCAACCACACACCGTAGCCTCCAACATAATTTGGTCATTGCAGGTTAGGTCAGCCTGAGGTGTAGTTGCATTTCTCGGGAGGTGTACATCAGGTTACGTAAAAGGCTATGATGTAGGCTTAAAAGGGGTTTGTGGTCAAATCATAAGTAACAACGTGGATTTCCTGCAGTAGTCTAAATTGGACAAGACTGAAATGACTGCTTTATTACAGCCAGGAAGGAAAGGTGAGAATAATAAATGCCAGTTAAGACAAACGGTATCACAGCTGTCTTTAAGGCATAGCAGAATTTAACAGACTGCAACTGGTTTTTTTTATTAAATTAATGTTTAGATGTGCACGAGATGGCTTTTTAGTCTCTGTGGCAGCTCTGGTGTTGAACAGTCTGAAAAGATGAATGGAAGTAAGAAGTGAATTAGATTAAAATTAGGTGTCCTTTTCTTAGCTCACTGTTTATAGAACAATGAAATGGTTTTTATTGGCCAAAGGGAAACTGGTAACTGAGGAATAAATTTAAATCTTAGAACCTGTGACAAATGCAGATTCTTATCACAGGTCTAAGGTGTCTTCCAGGAATGGTGATGACTTTCCAGAGAATTTGCTACAGACTTAACCTGCTCTACAGCATAAGTTACCATGGTGACATAACACAGAAAACTCTGGAAGTTTGAAGTTGCCTGTATAAGCTCAAATCATGCCTTAGGGAACAGGGCTGGGCTCTGTGTAGTACAAGGGGCCCAACGAGGAAAGAAATGTGGCTGTACAGTTCATTTTCACTTCACATAATGCTGGAGATGCACTGGTGGTTTTTACACTTGAATACATTTTGCCTCTTACCTGTGCAAAATTGAAGACTTGAACCAAATACCAGCCTCAGACATAAACGCTACTGTCAGCAGTATTGCCCAACATAAAATTAGGGCAATGATATTAGTGCATTCCTAAGCTATGATTCAGGAGCCTTTGGGAAATACGACTAATACACTTTCTTCAGTGTCACCCCTGGGCTCTCTTGTCCGTCACTCTAAAACAAACAGTTTTCCCAGAGCTTTAATTCCTATCAGCCCAAAATCATCTCATCATGTTGGTTCTGTCTTGCAGTATGGCGTACCCTGTGATGGCTGTTAACTGCAAGAGTAAAAACAAATTTAAATTCTGTTCCATCGGAGCAAATTAAATCTTCCCAACTCTGACAAGTGCACCTAGTGTCAAGAAACCTCGCCTCAAAAACGGTTAAAACTACACACAAGCGCAAAAGTGACAGCTGCCACTATAAACAGACTCTGGAATGAGACATTACAAACATGGCATTTATGTGGCCCTCAATTTGACACTCTACTTTCTCAATTTCTCAACCTCTGCTCTAATGGATTAGATGTACAATTTAGGACTTTGGGATTTATAAATGGTATGCAGCCCTCAAATAAAACCACTTTTATCAAGCAACTGTAATTGTATCTTTGCATCTGAAGTGCAAGTTTGAATCTCCTGGAATAATTAACTACAGGTATCATTAACCTTCTGTATGATTAAATTCCCCGTATCTCTCTTCAGATTGCCGTGTGGAGCTGGATGCCTTTCTGCAGACGCTCGAGGAGCTAACAGTGGAGCTTCCTCCAGAACCTGATACTGATTAAAGTTGTGTTTTTTGTCTGCTTTTAATTGAAATAAAGTTGTTTTTTAAATCGTGCATGGTGTGTTTTATGTGCTGGAGCTCCACTTTATAATTGGTGACTGGCCATGAAAGTATCAGGAAAGAATGCCCTATATTACTTCCTGCTTTTAAAGTCCATCAGTGGTCATGTGAGGGTTTCCCGCTATTGGGAGATGAGTGGACTTTGTCTCGGTTCCTCTTGCAAGACTAAGAATAATCTGCGTCACGTAACTTTTTGGGGGATGAACGGTTAAAATTACTCGTGACGTGTTACGTGATTTTTAGATCACCTATTGGGTGGCACACCTGAAGAGTCGGTGTGTGCGGTTTGAGTGCAGAACAGGTGAGTGGCAGCCGTTTTACACGGAAACTTAAGCGTAGGTTTGGCTTCTTAACATGGCAAAATGAGGAACTTCTGTGTTCGCCAATAATCGCGTTAGCTGAAATGTTTTTAAAGAGCTTTTTCCTCCCTTACACAGGGGACCGAGTCCAGTCAAGCGGAGGAAATGGTTTCATGTTTATAATTTGACATATCTTCGGGTGTTGTCTAAATAAAAAGGAAGTAGCCTTGCGCTCTGCAGAAGAATTCAGACATGCTTGGGCGCAGCTCGGATGAAGCTGTGTCTGAACCAGCTGTCAGCAATACCGACGCCCACGGCGGCAGGGGGTCTAAAAAGGGCACCGTTGTGGAGCGAGTGTCCAGATACGGCATGCAGGTCATGCCCATGCCAGTGCCCGGGGGTTTCCAGCGTAGGACGAGGCTGCAGAGGCAGCAAGAAGTCTGTGACAGCGCCGCTCCGGAGAGGGAGTCGATCACACCCGCTATGCGTAAAAAGTACCTGAAGGAGCTGCTTCTGGGGAACTCGTCCAACAGCGGGTTTAGCAGCGTGCTGTCCTCGCAGAATTACAGCCGCTCCGGCGAGGAGGACACGGATTGGGCTTTGTATCCGATGGAGCACGCGTGGATGCTCTCAGCGGTGGAGGGCAGCTATGAAATCATCATGGATTTTATCTCAGAGGACCCCCAGCTATTAACCAGGAAGGATTTCATCAGCGGCTACTCGGTCCTGCATTGGCTGGCCAAGAGGGGACAGGACGAGACTCTGATCAAACTTTTGCGCTACGCACAAAGCGAGGGCATCCCCGTGAACGTGAACCTGAAGGGCAGCGGTGGGCTCACGCCTCTGCACCTCGCCAGCATGCACAGTCAGTACATGGTCATCAAGCTGCTGGTCGGAGCTTTCAATGCCAACGTGGACGCAATGGACTACAACGGAAAGAGGCCCTGGCAGTATCTGAGGGAAAACGCCCCGCCGGAGATGAAGGAGCTGCTGGGGGCCTGGGATGAAGAGCACAGCTGGGGATGCACGCAAAACGTCAACAAGAACGGCAACAACAACTGCGCTGGCGCAGTGAACTTGACCGCATGTGAAGAGGACGATGCTATGGAGGCAGAGGAAGTGAAGCACTTTGACCGGACTAAGAGGAGAAGCGGCTGGAGGCTTGGGTCTCTAAAAAAGCTGCTGCCCTCCTTTCCTCCTTTGCTTGGAAGCAAAACATGAGTGGGGGATGACACATACTTTCCAATATGTGCATCATCACTCCACTATTTTTATGTTAGTTTCAGAAGGGGGGGTCGTGAAGACAGTGAAAGGCTAGTTTGTAGGCAATGATGACTATTCAAGCGGTAAAGATCAAGCTAAATGTTAAGGCAGCAAGAATGTGCAGTTTTTCAAGTATGCTTTCCAGAAACAAAATACCCATTTATATTGGTGGATGTGCTTCACTCATCCAAGACCAGCAGTGTTTACATGATGACTGATTTCTAAACAAATTTCAGTAAAATAGCCAAACTTTAAAGTGTTACTTTGTCTTTCATAAGCTGCTTTTAATGGACTTTTTCTGCTTCCTGCCCAGACTCATTTGCGCTACTTATGTCAACTCCAATATTAGTAATTGGCTGTGTAGGAGCTTTCCCTGCAGTGTAGGAGCTCTGAAATCATTTTTTCTAGTTAATCCTGCTGCTTATTGAGGCTTCCTTTAATACCTCTGGTATTTATTCCAAAGACTACAAAGTCAGAAGTCAAATTCACACTAAACAGCAAGTGAACAGTTTTCCATGAAACTGTGATGCAGAAGTGTTAGCTGTGTGGTCAAACACAAACCCCCTTTCAGTCCAAGTGCTTCTTTTTGCAGAGCTGTGTCAGCATGGCAGCTTCTACATATTTGATTTTCCTGAGAAAAGTAAACACTTTGCGGGAGAGAAAAAGACGCCACTCAAGCATTTCACGTTTGATCGATGATCTTTTATTGTCAAACATGAGTATAACCAGAGTATCTGTACAAAATGATTCCTGCTCCAGATAACATGGCTTGTCCCCTGCAGTCAGTCCATCAGCTGGAGTTCCTGGCGCATGTTGTGATGCTGGGATCCACAGAGCCTCATGTTTACAGGCCAAGCTTGGTCCTCCTCCAGTGTCTCCTCTTGGAGTTGTACCTAAAATGAAAGAACAAAAAATAAATCCGTCAGGAGGAAAACACTGAGATTCTGATGTTGGCAAACTATTAAACTGTCACGCTGTCAAACCCTGAGTGGAAAGAATTAAAATCTCTCTGTACAAAAACATAAAAGGCTAATATTATCTCTGTTGATGATGGTTTTACTTGGTGTCAAACTGCAAATAAACTGAATTTTTTGGGGGAGCTTATTATAGCAGGAAAAACAAACACCAGTGTAGCTAATAAATGTGATTTTAGTACAACCTGCCACCGTGGAACACTTAATGGATTACTAAATGCACCTAACCATGTGCTCTTCCTAATAAATGTATACCTTTAAAGAGATTTATTTTGGTAAGTTCATTTATGTGTGTGCAAAATGAGAGTATGCAAGTTTTCACAAAAGTCAAACTCACAGACAGACAGTATAAAACGTGGAAAAATGCTTCAGGTACTGAAAAGTGAAGCTAAGTACCTTAAACCTGCAATCCTTTAAATGACCACAAGGGGAGTACTTTTCTGCTCACAAGAAGACTAAAGGTCTTTTTCAAACTCGAGACAAACGTCTGTGACCTCAGTAAAGCCTTGCAAGATTACGTTTTGGGCTCAACAAGCAGTTTCAGATCATATTAAAAGTTCATTATTTGTGGTCTTCTTCTTTCTTTTTTTTGAAGTCAAAGGAGGATCATCCAATGTTCATTGAGCAAGGATTAGTCCATCACAAATCATTGGGTAATGAGAACATAGTCTCCCATGGTATCAGATCTCTTGCATCACATGAGCTTTCAAAACACTAAGATGGTTTTACAACAATTTAAGTGGTCAAAACCATGTAAATAGTAGCTTTAACAGTCTCTATTGAGTGGTGAGAGCTTCCTTAATAATGCTCCACACCAAGGAAATATTCAAATGAATCGTTGGTTCACGGGTTCAGAGTATGCAAAGTTGTTTGATGTGCGTCTAGTTTCAGATTCTCCAGCACAGCACGTACATTGTGTATTCTTCAGTGTGATAAATATTATAAATCAATACAAAGCCCTATAGTGATTTAGTGAATTTAAATTCCCCTTTGAAGAGATAATTAGAAATAAGGTCACTTTTTACAGGCACTAAATCACTGCAGTATTCATGGCAATCATGGCATCCACAGAGTTTATACAAGATGACGGAGCCAAAGAACAGCAGATCGGTCATTAGTGTTCGGCTACAGAGTTTCCTCATCACTGGCACAGCAAGTGAGAGAACAAGCTCTGCAGCAGAAACATGCTCTCAGCAGGGTTAATGACAGCACTCCACTGTAACTAAGTGCTGCAATTGCAGACCTGCTTTACATGAGATGATGTTCCTCCCTGCAATTACACTCAGGTGCGTCAGCACTTCCTGATAACACGTGCAGCTCAGCAATGAAACTGAATGTTGACAGCCCATTTAAACAGACACTCAGCTTCACTAAGATTTGAGCCATCTGTGAACCACCTAATCGCAACGCTGACATCACAAAAACCTGAAATTATGGAGTTCTTTTCAAAGTAATCTATCCTCCCTGCAGTACTCTTAACAACCCGCACGGTGGAATTACTGATTTACACCTTTAAGGAAATTTCATGAGCACAAATATTTTCGACACCAAATTTACAAGTTAAATTCAAAACCACTACAATAAGGGGAAAAAGAGGCTTAAAGAGGCTTAAAGGCATCACCGATGATATACACTGTGCTAGAAATATTAGGAATACAGTAGGGCTGTATTCTGTGAATCTCGGGCAGCTCGACTTGTGTGAAGTGTTTCCAGCTGCGCGTCATGTAGCTGGAGTCGAGTGTTTTAACCGATGCATGAAACGATACATTTTTAGACATAAGTTGTAACGGCGCCGTTTTCTTAGTGAGTATTTATTACACGGCGTGCTGCGGGGAAAAGCCTGTTCTAACGTTTGAGTCTAAGCTTTATTTTTTAGCACCTGACCGCTCTTTTTTTGCTTCTCATCTGTAAAAACTCTGCATACTCTTTTACGTGATTTGGTTTATTTTGAAAAGTCAACAGGATCTTGAGCTTTATTGTGAAAGGTTTATCCGTAGTGTGGTTATATTAAATATAAGAGAAAGAGAGAACTTTAAGAAATGAATATAGTCACTACAGTGACCATCAGAACCATGAAAAAATACTGTTGTAAACAGTTTATTTTGCGACACCACGAAACAAACGATAGCGTAAAATGAAACGATAGACGTTTTTACATCGTCATCCAATATATATCGTTATATCGAACAGCCCTAGAATACAGTGTGATATCAAAGTTCACCAACAACATCAGCTACATCACTTACTGCTGCACCAGCTACAGCAGCCTCAACGGGGTCATTATAAGCTTCAAAGATACATTCATTTTACAATGGCTGCAATATGCATTAAAATGCTACAATAAAATTAATCTAGCATTGAACGGGACTTAAGTGAATTATCATTATTTATTTATTTACAGAATATTAAATATATTCATACACTTCTACTTTTTCCACAGCAAAACTAAATGATTTATTTAAAGTTTATTATTAACTAGAAACTTTCTCTCCTTAAACGGCAATGAGGCCGCACTTCATGCAAGAGTATTCAAATCTCTCCTCTCCCCTTGCCTGCCTTATGACTGGATTACAGAGAACTGATGAATTCACAAATGGAAAATAAAGGAAGCAGGGATGTGCAGGACACAACAATCAAATGATTACATTGACTGAGAAAGCTGTTGATGTGGACAGCAAAGAGTCCTAAAAAAGGTATAAAACCTAAAAAGTGACTGGCCCTTTTCCCATTAGTACCTACTCTTATCAGGGTGACTCGTTTTCCATTACAGCACCACCTAATATGTGTGGGGTTGTTTGCTTTTTCAGATCGCTTGGACCCTGGCGAAGTACGTATTGAAAAAGTACCTGCTATCAGGTACTATGACCCAATGGAAAACCCTGAAAACCAGCTGACCATTAGAATAGGTTCTAATGGACCTGATGTTACTTAAACGTTCTTTCAATCTGGTCTGACCGATTCTGAGTTGGGAACAAATAAGCATGTTTATGGGTGAGAAGGATGAGGCAGAGGATTCCAGTGGTGGGGGAGACATGATGAAAATAAATATACTAATCTTAAATGGTCATATGGAGCTTGGAAAAAAATGTTTGAAACTAGACACTTTGCAGCTTTTTGTTGAAAAAAACAACAACCCATCTTTCCCTTTTCTGTCTTGGTTCTCATAAGCCTGCAGCACTGAACAGAGGTGGATTACATGACTACAATAACGTGTACAAATGTGGGAACCCGTATACCGTCAGCTCTCGGCCTTACAAGATGCACAGGGCAGGTAAAATCAGTCATGGTAAGCTCACCTGATCTTGTTGCCGGTCTTCATTCTGATCCACTGAGGAATCGGCCTGTTCTGTTTCTGCTTCTTGGCGAGGAAGCGCTTGATTCTGAAAGTCTTGTGGGACGACTGGAAGACGTAAAAGACACCGTATTAGCACAATCGTTTAAAACACCAAGTATATACATCTTTAACCAAATGCTTCTGGTTTAAAACTAATTTTTTTTAAAGCTTTCAGTGCTAAAATAAACAAGCTGGCCGCTAGCATGCGCAGAACCACCGTACCGGCTAGCATCACTGAGCACTTTTAATATGCTCCATCTCATTTTTTTCGTATAACATACACATTGTTATCATGACAATAATTTTAGTTTTAAATGCTTAAGGTTTCGGGGAACTTTAATAAGCCATGCTAGCTCGGATGTTTGTAGATTTTCTATTTACCATTTTGTCCACAGTCCTTTCCCCACTATGGCGGTGGTCGAAAAGAACGAGAGAAGTGACGCCACGGCTTTTTGACCAATAAGCGTCCAAAAAACTGTTCCACGTCCTACAAACAGCGACACCAATGTGTCATTAGAGGAAGTACATGTCATAGTTTTAACGGTTTGCCTTTCATTCAAGAGATAGTTCACACAGAGCCGGAGCCTTGAACTAAAAAACAGGATAACTGACTTCAGTTTTTTTTTTAGTTTTACCCGGTAGTCACTTCACACCAATATGGTCACAATAACTGAAAGATTTCTAGATTTTTCAGAGCATCTAAAGCATCGAAAGTCTTTGAGCACCATAGCTGAATTGATCAAGAAACACAAAATCACAGGAGTTAATGTATTTCTGATATACTTTCCAGTTTTTAACTTTTTTTCCTATAAAATCTCAATATATGATTTTAAAGCAGAGTACCTGCTTTAAAATTCTAAAGTCTAGGTTTTAGTCATTACTTCTTCTTCTTCTTCTTTCATATGGTCTCTGTAGGGGTTGCCATAGTAGCTCATCTGCTTCCGTCTCATCTTATTCCTAGCATACTCCTCAGCAGGCCAGGCCTCCTCAGAAACTGAACTTCTAACAGGAGTACACTGGAATCCATCCTGATAAATGGTGAACCAGCGTGGTATGTCATCTGCACTCCTGAAAGATCTTCACCAAGTGGTGAAAATGGCAAAGCACATTGTTGAGATGAAGCTCCCACATCTGGACTCAATCTGTGCCATCATCATGGAGAGAAAAGGCAAGCAGACAGTATCACTAAGGACAGTACACACCCCATTCTGTGGTTGAATCTCTGCCACCTGGCCAGCTCTTCAGAAAGATCATTCACTCACTACATCCACAAATCTTGTCTGTGGTCTCCCATGTTTCCTTCTGCCTGGCACCTCCACATTCAAGATTCCATGTCCAGTATATCCACTATCCCTCCTCTGCACATGTCCAAACAATCTCAGACTTGCCTCGCTAACTTTGTCTCCAAATAGCCTGACCCGAGCTGTCCCTCTGATGTACTCATTTCTAATCTTGTCCATCCTTGTCACTCCCAGTGAAAATCTTCAACTCGGTCACCTCCAGCTTTGCAGGTTTCACTTCCACCTTGTAAACCTTCCCTTTCACTCTTGCTGTGATCCTGCTAACAGAAATGAACCCTGACACCTGTCTCCATCCATTCCACCCTGGCTCCACCCTCTTCCACACCTCTGTTGTCCACTGGATGGTTGATCCATTCTTCACTTATTCTAATTTGCCAGATTCACTGTTGTTTTAATGGCATTTTTTTTTCTTCAGTTTTTCTTCCTGGCTTCTGCTTGGATAGACATGCTACATGCTTCCAACCTGCACTGTGTTTAACCTCTTAAAAAATTTTCAAAGATAAAAGTTGTATTTTCTTTTGTAATATGAGCCGCAATGCTGCCAGCAGACACGTCCCTGTTTGTGTTTGGTCATATTCCACCATCACCGCCTCTTTCATGTGAAAGCGTCATTGTGAGATTGGGAGTTGATGACTGCCTTTGTGTCATCGCTTAGCCTGATTGCTGTTGTTAGCCTCAGTGAAGCCATAGTGCTGGCCTCAGGTGTCTATACTCAGTAAACCACAGACAACATAATACAGACGCCTGTCACTCACCAAATCCTAAGATGAATTTTAGAGAAGAAACAGAAAAAAACAGAAGTAGGAGCATAACTACAAGTGGAGAAAAGGAGTTTTATTTATATTTTGATTTATTTTGCTATGGTAATTTGAGCTTTTAATGATTTCTTGATCTCTTTCCAAGGTAAAAAGATCTTTAATGATCTTAAAAAACAAGAACTGGGTGCACGGGTTTGAATTTATTTTGGATTTTCATTAATCCTGAAGTATGCAATATTAAGTTAAATGTCCCTTAGCAAGTTGCATCTCGAGCAAATGCTTCTGGCATTATTCTGGCTGGATATTTGATTACTCTTCTTAGGAGAATTGATAGAGTTCACTTAAATTGTTTGGTTTCCTGGCTTTTAAGCATAGTCCACAAATTTTCAATAGAGCTGAGGCCCAGAAGCTTAATCTTATCCTGATTTTTCCATTCCAAAACGAATATTGATGTGTGTTTAGAATCATTGTCCTCTTGGAGCACCCTGCTGTATTCAAGTTTCAACCATGTAGCTGTTGATTTGAGGCGAAGTTGAAAAATAAGTAGTCCTCTCCTCCATTATTCCATCCACTTTGTGCAATGTACCAGTATCAGTGGAAGCAAAACAGCCCCAGAGCATGATGCTACCACCACCACGATTCACATTTGGTACAGCTGCTGTTAAGCAGGTTTGAAAACATCACCTTTACTCCTCTGAACGTATTTCTTGTCACTGTGGCCAAATAGTCCAATCTTGGTCTCGTCTGACCATGAAAAAAACTTTTCTCCAGAAGGCATTTGGCTTTTCCACGTGGGCAGCTCCAAATTTTAGGTCAAACTTGAACGTGTCGATTTTTGGAGCAGGATGTAGATGTAAAACTTGACTGTAGTTGTTTAGAAATTATTACAAGACATATTGCCAATTTGTGCAAACCTACATTTCTCCTTTTTAGATATTCACTGAGTTCTTTGAACTTTTTAATTGTCCTGAGTATTGGTCCACCCAGTGAGTGCTGTCAAATAAATCTCCAAAAGTCCAGATGAACAGAATCAACTTTTGGAGATTTACTTACCTGGATGATTGAGCATGCATCAAGATGTCAAATAAATCCGTTTTATGCTGGCAAACAGAAACTACCAGTTATTACTAGTATCATTAAAAGATTTGAGTGTATCAACATCATTGATCCTGTGTATACCATATAGTTGTTACTGTGTGTGGATTAGAGAAAATCCCAATTCCTGTTTTTTTTAAGTTATTAAAGTCGTATGCTGTACAATCATTCCACCCTGGAAAAAGAAACAGCTCAAGAAATAACAAAAAGCCCCAAATTACCTTGACATTCATGACCACAATGAGCGAAGCAAACTTCTGACTTCTCCTTCACTGTGATATAAATCCTCTAAGTTTTCTCTGCCCTCCCTGTTGTCTCTGCATCCAACTGCCGCTTTGCCTCATTTACTGGTGAAAAATTCTCAGTTCCAACTGAGCTGCCCCATTGAATGAGCATTTGTTCAATGGCACAATGACAACACCACCTGTTCGAAAGAGCACCAAAGCAGTCTTGACAGTCATGTCTCTAACATAACCGCTGATGCCGTGATGTTTTTTCCACAGGTCGGGAGCACCTTGGCTCTTTGTTGTTCTTTTTTGACTTTTCAAATCCTCCTTATCCCATTTAAAGGTTGTAATTTTGCCTTCACCTGCATCCATCTGGTAATAATCATGAAGAAAAATAAGATAAACAAAGAAAACGAGATAAATGCAGTGTAACACTACAGAATGGATCGCTGTTATCTATCCATTTGAATTGCACTAGTCTGGTTTTATTTCAAAGTCCCTGGGCTCCTGCAGGCTCATTTATAGGCGCACTACTTTCTCCTTTTTCCGCCCCTTTTCACACACCTCATATGAAGCTCCGATACCAGACAGGTGAGCTGAAATAATATGAATCCAGCTCAACACATTATGCTGCTGTAAGTGTAACAATAGCTTCCGAACACCGAGCCAACTTCCTTCTGGTTCGTACACCGTGCATAGTAGCACCTCTCTGGCTGAAGTGAACATGAAGGGAAGAAGGAAAGAAGCCGAAGCACATTCTCACCTGAGCCTTTCAGTCATGTCACATCACTAACCCACAGTTTGAAGTTCAGCTTTAAAAAAAAGAAACACCCAAAGAAAAACTGCTGCTGTAGCATTACCTCCAAGTGCTGCTGCTTCGCTTTTATCCCTGCTTCCTGCTGCTGATGTCCACAGCAAAGTCCAAGCACACCTACTTTTTTTTTTTTTCATGCAAATCTATTTCATTTAAATGTTTCACGGCAAACCGCGTCGTTATGTTCCAGGTCCAACCTGCAGGATAAACGAAATAATAACCCCCCCAAATAAGGCTTTTGTTTATTCTTACTTTTGTTTTGTATGCAGACAATAATCTGGGATAGATCTGCATGTAAACTGTGTCATTACCACGAGTTTATAATGTGAATATTTTACTTTGTACTGAGTTATGCCGATTCTGTAATATCCAAGCACAAGGTCGTGAGTTCCTTATTAACATTCTTACACTTCTTTTGATGGACAATTGTTTATTTCTTTAGTTCAAAGGACTAAGTGTGGCGTCTCTTTCTACTGCACACAAGCTAAAGACACAGCTCAACATCAAAGTATTTGCTAGGTTGTTAGCTTTTCCCCCACTTATGACTGATCAACAATCCAGATACTGGATCACTTCATACCTTAAAAAAAAAAAAAGATACTCAGACTTTAGTGACGATCTCTTTTATTAGTAGTCAAAAGAGGCTACAGTATGTTAGCATCACCAGCAGTGATATGTTTCCATGCTGCATTCAGATTAGAGCATCGCAGATGAATGTTTGAGATTAGACAGTTTGACAGTTTGAGATTAGAAAAAGAGGAAAGGCCACAGATTGGTCGAGTCAGCTCCAATTTTACATGCCAGTCTAGTCAAAATGGCTGTTTCTCCTTTGTCACTGACTGAATGAAATGAAAACAGTTGATCCCAGATAACAGAAGCGCAGATTATATCTGCCAGTTCATGTTATATATGAATTGTACGGCTATCCAAGCAGAGTAAAGCCGAACCCTATGCCCTAAACATGAAACCCTCAAAGCAGTAATGTGAGTGTGCGAGTATAACATGGATAAAAAAGGTATAAACAGGAACCTTAAAGCCAGAATAGGTTTTCTATTATTGTGGCCTAGGGTCTGTCTGATCTGTTGTGTTCCAGGCTCCCATCTAACAGAGGAGACAAGAGCGACCTGTCATATAATGGATTTACTTGATTTAGTCGAAATATAATACGTTTTTAAAAAGTGTAATAAGGCATATAGTGCATTGCGTTGACTTCTTGGGTGGCTGCTCCTCTCACTTGCTGGCTTTTCCTGTGAACTGTGAATAGTTCCCTAAGGTAAAGTCTGGAGAAACTGGGCTTAAGGATGGTGTGCATGGAGGAGTTAAAACATGTACCAGTGAGCCCTCACACATTTAACACAAGCACAACTCAAAGGTTTGTGAGCATGGACGCTGGGCCAAAGGTGTCATTTTTATGTGTACACTTCAAACTGAAAGTGCCGATGCTACAAAAGGAAAATCATTAAGGAGTGTAGAAACTATGCTGTAGAGCTCTGCAATGTAGAAATACTGACTGATTGGAAAGTTTGAGTGAGTTTTAGATGAAAGACAAGTTGAAAGCTAAAGTTTTCAGCGCCTACCACACATTTTCCATCAGAGAAACACTACTGAAGTAAGGTCACTTTGAGTTTATGTGGTCCAAGAAAGCTTTGGCTTCACTAATGTGCCCTACAGCCAAACTCTTTCCAAAGTTTACCTCTTTGATCAAACAAAACTAAACAGGGTCACATTTAGGCACTAACAGGCTCCACAATCACACCTCTGCCTCTGAGACTGGGAGACCCTGATGCTGTGCTGCACGTGGCCTCCAGATGCCACTCTGCTGCTCTGAGCCCCACAGGCCTGTCTCCTCTCTCTTCACCAAACGTAAAAATGCTGCAGGTAGAAATCTGCTCAGTCGTCTTCTTTCTCAGCCACTTTCCTAGCCTCGGTATCTGGCTTTCTGTCAGCGGAGTTGGATTCAGCTCCTCCTCCTGCAGCACGGTTGCGGCTTCTTGCACCTGGCTGGTACAGCTGAATAGCAGGCCGGTCCTGATACAGACAAAGAACAGGCTCAGAAACACAACTGGATGAAATCGTGTGATGATTTAAGACCTACGGGCAGTTACCTTATTCCGTAGCCGCTCTCTTTTCCCACCGTCCTCCTTCTTGTTGTCTTTAGCAGGCTTCTCTGGCTTCTCAGTGTGTGGGGAGTCTGGCATGTTTTCACCCTTCTTCTTCTCCAAGGGTTTATCTTTTTTAACCTCCTCCTCCCGCTTCTTGAAGAAGTTATCTCCATCCTGATGTTCCCTTCTTCTCCGACGTTCCTCATCCTGTCGCTTGAAGCGTTCCCTCTCTTTCTGCCGACGCTCCTTCTCGCGCTCTCGGTCTCTGTCTCGATCCGTGTCACGCTCCCTGAACTCCTTCCGCCCATCTTCGTCCCCTCTGTGGGAAAAGCACAAGCTTGACTGAACCTATAAGGGACCATTTTCATTATATGAAAGCAAGTATTGAGCCACCTCTTAATTAAAATCAAGTAGCAATCCATGTAGTCTGCCTTTACAAACATTTATTTAAAAAACAAACAAACAAACAACACACATAACAACAACACTCTTCCTGTGGAACTCCTACATTTTCCACAATCAACTGTAAGCAGTGCTATTGCAGAGTGGAAGTATTAAATAACCACATCAACTCAACCACAAAGAGAGATCAGGTGAAGTCAGAGAGAGCTGAGGCTAGTAGAGTGTCAACAATGTTTTGTTGGCTAGCATTAACATCATTCCGGTATTAAATATAATGGGGTCAACCTAAAATAGCTTGTTCACTTGAGGGTTGAAGGTTAATGTATTTGGACAATTAAAAGAAGAGTGATGAACTAACTTCCTTCCTCGATCCTCCTTGTGCTCGATGTTCTGACGTCTCTTATGATCAGAACCTCCCAAAGGTCTGTCCTCTTTATTTGGCTTCTCTGGCTTCTTGGACTTCTCTTTTGGCTTCTCCGGGTTGCCTTCATCTCCTCTCTCTGGCTTCTTCAGGAGCTACAACAGAAAAAGTAAACACACATTAAGTACTGAAAGTTGGACACAGTTTTGAGCTTATTCTTTCAACTACTGCACACACACACCTTTATCTTTGGCTCGTCTTTAGCTTGGTCTTTGTCTTTCTCCAGCGGTTTCTCGAGCTTCTTCATCTTCTCTGCCTCTTTGCGTTTCCTCCTCTCCTCCTCCCTCCACTTACGACGCTCCTCATCGCGCAGACGTTTGCGCTCGAGTTCCCTCCTTCTTCGCTCTTCTTTCTTCTCCTCCCTGAGTCTCTGAAGAACATTAAAACAAAATGTGTGAGGCCAGCCTTCAGCAATGTATACACATCTCGACCTGAACTTATTTACCTGTTTATTCTTCAGGAAGTCCAGCAGAGGAGTTGTTTTTTTAGCTTGAACAAAGGAAATGATAAAAATTATTCATTCTGCAGTGCGTTTGTTTGAAAACTATCAGTATTTGACTGCGAAACATACCAACGAGTTCCTTTGATTTAGCCTCAATCTCCTCCAACAGGATCTCAGGTGTAGACGTTAGCTTCTCGTCGTCCCCGTTGTAATATTCAAGGAACCTTTTGTAATCTGGATCTTAAAGTCAAATGAAACACAAATAAACACACTAATGATTATAGCAAGACTACTTTTTCTGTATCTTTATATGTCTTTATACGTGTTCCTAAATTGCACTTAAAGTGGACCTATAATGCTTTTCCTTATTTTCTGACATGCTGTTTTGCAGTAGATGAATTGTATTTATCAAGGGGTGAATATATTTACCTTCGACAATTGTTCCACACTTTGCATCCTTTTTTTTACTTCTTTTCTTGGCAGTTTTTTGAAAAGGTGAAAACTCCACAATGGCAGGATACTCCTGACCTGTTCGTAAACATCATGTGGAAAAAGATGAAACTTCGGGTCCTTCCTACGGAAATCTTTAAATCAGTTTAGTAACTTCTTCCCTAAATATACCTCTGCTGTCAATGAATACATATCCATCAAAGCGATCTCTGAAGAGGACTATATCCTCTTGGTTTCTGAAGTTGATATAAGCCCTTGCAAAGAGGTGAGGGTAAAGGCTGAAAGAGTAAAACACACGTGTCACACATATACGAGTATATTTATCTTTTGTTAACAGTGAGGGAATCTTTACAGATAAACTCACCTCGTGTCGTTAGAGAAGAACTCCAAATAGTCCACCTCTGGGAGCGGTTGCAGTTGCTCCTCCAGCTCCTCTTTGGTGAGACTTGGTGGTAGTCGTCTGATCACAATCTATTTTTTTTTTTTAATCATAGGTGAAGTTATTGTCCGGAGAACAAAGTTGGGGCTGATAAACAGATTTCTTAAGTTCACGCGCACTGTATCATTATACACGTGAAAGATGATAAAACACTACAACATAAAAATATTGCAATTTTATCAACCTGGCGGTTTATAGCAACATGAGCTAACGCAGCTAGCAAGTTTTACCTTTGTCATGGCCTCCTTCTTTTCCTTGGACTTCTCCGTCTTTTCTCCATCTTCACACTTTATCTCCACCCTTTTCTCCTTCGGTCGATTGTTTTCTTTGTCTTCCTTCATTGCAGCAAACTTTACTTAATCCGGGACTTGGGTCTCATCTCATTCAGCTGACTTGTTTACCTTTCAGCGAGTTAGCCTCTGCTAGTGAACGAAGTAACTAGAACTTCCTCACTGACGGTTGGCGCTGCGCTTCAGTATCAGCGCCGGAGTGGGGCGCTGCACATGAACTCAATTGTGCCTAGGCAATTAATTTAATAACTAAAATATATTTTGTGTTGTTTTATTTACATTCTTAATTAGTTTGTCCGTGAAAGGAATTATTCGGAGAGGTTACTTAATGCTGTTAGAAAGAAATAATGCTAGCATGAACCAAAAAGAGCTTCCGCCTTTCAGATACACTTCAATTTAAAAGCTCACACGGTTGAGTTCGTGGTTTTTTTTTTTTTTTTTTACAACGTCGTGTTTGGGGATTTCTAGACAAAAAAAACACAAAACAAAACAAACGAACGAAAGGAAATTAAATAAATCAGGATTTTTTTTAAAAGAGTGCATAATTAAAAATTTCGCGCTTTTAAGTCGATTTTTTGGGGGGAGGGGGGGAGACAGACTAACTCTAAACTCAAATGTTTGAGATAATAAAGAAATAGCGAAACGTTGACCTATAAATAGCTAAACAAACGTTTGTACGTTTTTTTTCCAATGACAAGTGTCCATAAAAAACAATTAACATATAATTTGAATTATTATAGAATTTTTACCACTATTTTTCCTCCCCACATATCCATGTCCGATCGGTTTCGTCTTTTGACAGTAAAATGAAAATTTAATCAAGTAATCATCGACTTAAATTTACGATCAAAATGAATTGTTGAATTGAAGTGTTTTATCTTGAAATTCTTCAACAGGAAGTTATTGTCTTGTCCTGGAAGAGGAACGTAGGTCGTGCTGACGGTCGACATTTTGCTACTTTCTGGGATAAATAAACAGCGTTAGGTAGGTTTGGGGCAACTTTGTTGTCCTCGAAGTTGCTCTTTGTCCCCTGACAGTTAGACGCTGTAATCATGTGGTATGAAATTCTGCCCGGACTCGGCATCATGACCGTGTGTCTGATCATCCCCGGTGTCGCCACCGCGCAGATCCACAAGTTCACTAACGGAGGAAAGGTGAGGACGCAGGCGCTGCCAGCAGGTTCTCGTGTTGTGTACCAGACTGCTGGATTATAAAGAGTGTGTTTTTCCCCCGCAGGAGAAAAGGATTGCTCGGGTTCCGTGGCAGTGGTATCTCATGGACAGAGACAAGCGAGTGTCAGGAACCGGACGCTACTTTGACTCCAAGGTTAGCTTCCCTCTGCCCATAATAAGTAATGCTAATGAATAGCAAAGTGTGCAACTTACAGCCTTCCCCTGAGACTACAACTACATATAAATATAAAAATCGCTTAAACTACCCGACAGTAGTGTGCACAGTTTCATAAAAAACAGTATGTGCAAATACGGTGCACTTTCAAAACCCTAGGTTTGTTTCAGTTAGTTATTTCATGGAGGCACTCTTGGTAGCACATTTGCAGGATCTGGGGTGCATCTATACATAGGTGCGTTTTCAAATGGCTATAACTTTATCACAAAAATATTTTTTATCCAATTGTCTCCTATAATGATACTTTAACCTAAACTATATAATTATGCAAACTGATCATCCCATATGCTCTCTGCTAAATAACCAGATGCCATACTATAGCCTCATATAGTACCACACGGTGGTCTTCTTTGTTCTCGGTCATCAGGTATCACCAAAATCCATCAACTTTGTAAAATACTGAGGATTTACAGGCAGCGATGGGGGTGTTAGTCATGTGTAGAGCATAAAAGGAGACTTTAAAAAGTCCACAAAATGAGTTATTAGCTTAAATGAACACAATGGCTGCTCATGTATAACTACGTTTAATCCTTATTTGTTTCTCTTTTTCTCACCAGGGACTTGAGAACATCCACTGACGAGGAACCTGGAGAGACCCGGGAGAAGAAAGTTCTTTGTTGTACATTAAAAGATTATATTTAACATTCAGTTGTTTGTGTTTTTCAGTCTTTTAAGATGGGTGATTAAACTCTTCCACACACTGGGAATCTTGTGAGGCTTCTTATATTGATTTCTACCAGTAACAGAAGGAGTGCAGTTACTATTATTTATTTATTTATTTTTATATCTGCTTAAGTGTTGACAGGTTTACTGGACTTGAGATGTATAACAGTACCTGCTGTTATCATTTAGATGTAATACGTCTTCCTGCAGCATCACGTTAACTGTAACTAACTTTATTGTTCTGAGTGGCTTCAACAAATAACTGTTAAACAAAACAAAAAGACGTGATCTTAATCCATACATTTTTTTTAATACAGTTTGTTAATTTCTTTCAGTTTTTTACAATTTTTTTTTTTTTAAACTTCTATTACTGTCCTCCTTGTGCTTACAAAAATGTTCATATAAACAAGCAATAATGAAACGCTGTGGGGAAAAAAAACCCATCAAAAATTCCCTGTAAGAAAAAAAATACAATAATTCTGTATTAGCAATTTTTAGAAATTGCACAAGTGAAAAACATCTTAGAAGTCACAAGACTTTCAACTCGTAAATAAATAAAGGTTTTAAAAAACAGATGAAGTAAATGTACATTGACCACTGATGTACTATAATGACGTTAAAGAAGCTGAAACAATTGCATTCGCTGTGGCATTGTTTTGATAAGCTTCTGCAATGTCACAAGATTTATTTCCATCCAGTTTTGCATTCATTTTTCACCAAGAACTTGCATTGATGATGGTAGATTGTGACTGCTGCGCTAACCCTTCTCCAGCACATCCTAAAGATTCTTAAGGAGGTTAAGGTTTGGAGTGGCCAATCCATGTGTGAAAATGATGTCTCATGCTCCCAGAACCACTAATTCACAATTCAAGCCAGATGAATCCCGGCATTGTCATCTTGGAATATCCCCGTGCCATCAGGGAAGAAAAAAACCATTGATGGAATATCCTGGTCATTCAGTATAGTCAGGTAGTCAGCTGACCTCATTCTTGGAGAACATACTGCTGCTGTATGACCAACCGAAGCAACCCCAGACCAAACACTGCCCCCACAGGCTTGTACAGTAGGCACTAGGCATGATGGGTGCATCACTTCATCTGCCTCTCTTCTTACCCTGACGCACCCATCCCTCTGGAACAGGATAAATCTGGACTCATCAGACCATGTGACCTTCTTCCTTTGCTCCAGAGTCCAATCTTTATGCTCCCTAGCAAATTGAAACCCTTTTTTCCAGTTTGCCTGACTAGTGGCTTTCTTATGGCTACACAGCTGTTCAGTGCCAATCCCTTGAGTTCTCTTCGCATTGTGCGTGTGGAAATGCTATTAAACATAGCCCTGAGTTCTACTGTTGTTTTTCTTTGATTTGATTTCATCAAACGTTTAAACATTTAAGTGATTTGTTTTTTGGCCCGGCAGTGTATATCTGATACATATTATTTTGAAATGAAAAAGAAAATGCTCGGAACAAAGAAGTAGACTTTTGCTTTAGACTGTGGTCTTGGAGTGGCTGTAAAATTGATTTGGCTGTACTTTACAACACAGCTCAAACTTTTTTTTAAGTACTGAAATTTTCACGTGGTTCCTTTCTGTTCTTAAGAAGCTATTTGCTCAGATATTTGCTCAAAAATACTGGCAAATATTTATTGTAAATATTCAGAGTTTGAAGGTAACATTGTTGCCAAGCTTTCTTAAATATGCTACAATTAACTCTTCACAAAAAAAAAAGATCAGTTACTTAGTTTTAAAAGAAAAAGGCCTTATTTAAGTGGTTCACTCAGTCTGAGGACCTCCTGCACTTTAAAAAACAATAATACTACAAACTGCTCTTTTTTTTTTCTACTCTTGATGCATTTATCACTTATAGTAGAACTCCCGGCAAAAACAGAAAGAAATATTAAAATGGCAACAAGATATGATAGTGAAAATTTATTTAACATTCTGGTTGGGAGCATTTGAAAAGATTTACAAGAGATGGATAGAAAAGGGAAGGAGAATACAACTGAACACTTCTCAGACACAATTTTTACAGTTAAAACACTTCTGCACTGTACACTCAGTTCAAACTGAGAGGAAAAAAAAGCTTTACACCTCATGTCACCAAACAAAGAGTAAAGGTTCCAATAACAGGAGACAAACTGGTCGTTCACTTCTCCTCCTTGCCTTTGGTTTTCCTGTACACCATCTCCCTGAAGCTCGACAGGATCTTGCTCTCTCTCTTTCTCCTCTCCTCCTGGTTGAACGATGCCAGGGCTCGCTTTTCGTCTGCGCTGTAGATCTGGTTTTCCTTTCTCAGACGCACGGCCTCCATACGACGATGTCTGCGGGGCGAAAAATTTGTCAGTATTACAGGAAGAAAAGCTGAACACGCTTCTGGATCTGCTCAACTCAACCCAGCCTAGAGCACAAGCTAAAGCAAATGTTACAATGTGCAGAGATTAGTAAAGAAATTAAACAACATTTAAAGCAATCAGCTCTTTTTCCCCTCGGGGAAAAACAAGTATGTTTCTGTAAAAGATAAGATGTAATGCAGATCGTGGAATATCTGTTGATAGAAAAACCTGATCGTTCAGTATATTCAGGCAGTCAGCTGACCTAATTTTTCATGAAAAATTTCCATTTTCTAAACATTACATACCTGCTGCCACTCATGACGTAACCAGACTTCTCGAAGTTTGCGATCTCATCGCTGGTGAGACCGATCTCTCCTCTTCTTGGGATACGTTTGCCAGCTTTCACGTACTCTGCCATGGCAGCACCTTCACCTGGCAACAGGGCGTGACCGAAACTGGAGGAAGGAGGAAAAAAAAGAAAAAGAAGCTTTTATCAAAAATTCTGCCAAATGATTTAGACAAGTTGTGTGGTGGAAATGTTTAACAGAGTCTGTCTTATTTTGTCACATCTGATAAACTGAATCACGGTGATTTCTATTTTTTTATAGCCTAAATAAAACTGAAAGACCCAATCAATTATCAGCAATCTTCAATAAAGTCAACTCTACTATCACTTTTAAAAAAAAAATCCCAGTCTTCAAGCTCACCGTTTAGCAAGCAAGTTTGAAAATACGTAACCTCTGTTATTTTTTCTGTTTTCTGTACTGTGCTGTACAGGTACACTCCACTGTAAACAGCAGTTGTGTTTGGGAATTCAACACAAACTACATTAGGGTTAGATGCTTTTCCCTTTAAGTTTGTTAATGCAGGAATTAACCCCGAACAGTGACTCACTCCAAAGGTCGATCGTTCTGAGACATGTGAGTGAGAGGAGCTTCGGGGCCGACCACATGCTCATCCATGGAGGTTTTCTCCACCCACATCACCCCATTGGGATCTTCCTCCTCTTCGTCCTCTGAGGCCTCGCTGCTGGAGTCGCTGCTGGACTCCTTCCGGCTTTTCTTCGCCTTCTTCTTCTTGGACTTCTTAGATCTGACGGGAAACAGGATGCTTGGTTAGTCAAATGGGCTGTTACCACGTCAACAGAGCTGATGCACAGCTTCGTATCAGAACTTACTTTTTGCTCTTCTTTTTCTTTTTCTTCTTCTTTATTTCTTCCTCTGAAACACAAAAACAAGACAGTTAAACTGATGAATCTGATTAGAGGAAAAACAAAACAAAACAAAAAAAGGGTGCTTTTCGTTCATCTTACCATCCGAATCTGATTCAAGCTCACTGTCCTCTGAGTGCTTTTTGTTCTTTCTCTTCTTGGACTTCTTCTTCTTTTTCTTTTTCTTCTTCTTCTCTTCTGATAATAACAGACAGAATGGGTTTGTTATAAATTCACAGAAAATGTTGGATTGCTGTAATTTATGTGTGTCCACACTCTGTGTACCTTCTGTGCTTGATTCTGAACTGCTGTTTTTCTCGTCTTCTTCAACTGGTGTGAACTCATCGGAGCTGATGGAGGTGAAAAAAAATACAGAAAAGAATTTTTGATACCTGAAAATAAGACAGAACAACGCCTGATGTCTCTGCCAGGGCGCCAACAGGTATGACACATCAAGACCTTTTAAATAACTGCTTAAATAAAATTTAACAGGAAAAGTAAAATTTAAAAGGTGGAAAAATTGGTTAAAACAAAGTCATTGCGAAACAGAAACTCTTACGGTGATGAGACTAAAAACATCTAAGACCAAGACACACAGAATTTAAGACAGTTTTAATTAAAAAAAATCTTTTACAAATAAATGCAGTTTTAAAGACATGTGTCTCCACAAACCCAACACAAAATTAACAGTATGTTCCTCACTTACTCTGGCTCTTTCACTCTGGGTGAATATCCCCAAACTTCAGGACAACCCAGCTCACCGATCCTCTCCCTCTCCTGCAGGCGCCTAAAACATAAGTTTGCAAAAACGTGTTTTTAACTGAAATGTCAAACGACACTTAGATTAGCAGCAAATCAAAAGAGGACGGCTTCCATCCGTTTGGTTTTTGGTAACAGATGCATTGACGAGCCCTCCACCTCCAGAGGACTGTTCATCTGAAGTGGTGGCACGTCATAAAATGCACCAATAGGCTCGTGTACCTGAGGACTGATTTGTATTATGGGAATTGCAGGGTTCAGGCTTTGATAGCTTTTCACAGTGATGTTAGACTGTTCATACCTGGCGATAAAAGCCTCTTGTCTCTGCCGCTGAGCGTCGTCCCTCTGCTGCTCGTAGTAATAATCATCTTTGAGGCCGCCGTGTTTTCCCGGAGGCTCGGACCAGTGGTTGCTGTGGTTGTGGCTGCTGTTGTTGTTGTTGTTATGGCGCTCTCTGGATCGGGACCTTGATCTTGATCTGGACCTGGAGCGGCTACGATGAGGACTTCCTATGCGGATCCGTCTAATGTTTCTGGCCTCTTTGAATCGACGCTCCCGTTCCTCTCGCTCCCTCTCACGGTTGCGTGGCTTAGGAAGTTTGGGTCCGAAGCTGTCCGGAGACAAGCTACGGTCGCGGCTGTCGCTGCGATGGCGACTGCCGCTGCGATGGCGACTGCGGGAGCGGGTCCGAGGTCTACGGGCCCGAGGACTGCGTGGCTCCCCGCCGCCGTCAGAACTCGATCGATCCGACAGAGGCATGCCCTCTGACCGTGAGAGACTCACTACAGGACGGGGTAAAAAGTAATTAAGTAATTAGTATCTAAGTAATCAGTATCTAAGAGGAGATTTAAAAGATGTCGCACACAGTTTATCTTCTTCTCCCTACGCAGAGAGCGTTTAATAACAGGAAGTACTGGTTGGTCCGTCCCAAAAAAGAATCCGACGTCAGATGTCATAGAGAACAGTTCCCAACATATTGATATAACACAATTTTCTTGCATTAAAATAATGTAAAAAAGAAAAAATCCTCAAAACTTGCATAATTACTAGCAATATGTATGGAATAAGTCCCAGTAAAACCAGTCAGATTAATTTAGGATATTTATCTATGTTTCTTTGGCTTATACTTTCTTTAAGTTTTTTTTTAATCGTTTCATAGGGAAATATTTGCTAACAATGCCTGCATGTATACTTGTAGACAGTTTATGTGCATGTCAGTATTTTCAGATGACAAAACTGAGAAGGAAAGCATAACTAATTTAATTTGTGTATACTGTGTACTATTGATAAATATGTATTGTGAAAAACGAAATACGGTATGAATTATACTGAAGTGTATAATATAATCACTATGTAAAGAAAAAAAATAGGCTGTTCTTAATTTTTTTATTCTAAATTCATAGCAACAGTAACAACTATAAAAAAAATATACAATTTCTTAGGGTGGTTTTGATATCATTTTAATTTTTTTCCAAATATTAAGCTGGAGTTTACTTTTTATTACTTTCTGTTTTAGCTTTAGATTAATTAATCACTAATATGAGGGGAGATTTGTCAGGGGCAGATTTAATCATTTTATAGTAGGCATTACAAGTTAAACATTTAACCAAAGAATAAAAATAGAAATTTCCAAAATGTTTGAAAATGTTTCTTTGTACATTTTTTTTTTAAATTCAGTAATAATTCTGTTTTAGTTAGCCTATTTTTCACAGGTAAACATGGGATGAATAAACAAAAAATCATTAATTTTATATCAGGTAAAAAAAAAATTGATTTATTTTATTTTGCATTTACAAGCTCGGGCGGGGGGTGGGACGTGGGGTAGTCCGAGAGTTTTGTGGCTGTGAAAAACTGTGAAAAACCCAACTTCCGGTTTTTCGCAACGCGCTCACGCGCCACCGGAACTACCGGGGTTTAACCGACCAACACACGGTCGTGTCTCCTACTGCTCAACTCAACATCTATGGAAACTGGACTGCGTGTTCACTAAATTTGAGTCTTTTTACCAACAAAGAAACAGAGCAGCTCGGCACGTCGAGATGTCGCTTTCTATAGTTCAAGTTAAAAGAAAAACGGAACCCGTGAGCAAGCCCGTGGAGGAGAAATGCGCAAAGGAGTACTTTTTCACGGAACTGGAAACCACTGCTACATGTCTGATCTGCAAGCAGAAGGTTTTATTCAAGGAGTTCAATATGAAGAGGCACTACGACGCAAAACACGCGGAAAAGTATAACCCATACCAGGGCCAGAAGAGGAAGATGATGTACGATCAACTTCAGAGAGAGTTCAACGGCCTTTCACCGCCGACTTCCAGCCTAAAAAGAGAGGATGAATTCAAACGCTATTCTGCAGGTACTTATTCAATTGACCGTTTATTCACCTGTGACCGTTGTGAGCTTTTATTTTGAAGGCGAGACTTGTGAACCGGCAGTTATCGCGCTGCTAACCGGCGTGCAAAAAGTAAACAGTTTCCAGCTGAAATAACCTCAGAACTGAGCTTTATTTGTATTTATATGAAGCTAGGACGATGTTTTTAAATGTACTTTAAAGCCACATAGTTTGCATTTGAATGCTTATAATCGCTTACGACTGCGACTCCTGGTGGCTGAGAATGAAAAGTGAGGCTCTCTGTTGTTGTTAGCCATTGTTTGTCGTTCATTAACATATCCGCCGGCTGCCACCCTGCTCACTCCTGACAAAATCATCAAGGTTTGCAGGTAAACCTCATCAATTTAACGCTGCTGTTAGAGAGGATTTCGATTTGGCCTCTATTCTACTAGAGGCATGCTAATAGTATGCTAAACAGCGGGCCGCGATTCATTAAGGAGGAAACGGTGCTACCTTTGTTAGCAATAGATGTCTTAAAAGCTTCAGTAGAGATAATAATTGCGCTCTCAGTGTTGCATTAATACCCCCTTAATGTCTTTTTAATATGTTCCTCAATCTGCCTTGGTGTCACAAGAGGCTAAAAATGTCCCGCAAATTAACGTTTACCTAGCGCCAGCTAAGGGACGGTTTTGTTTTTGTTGCCAGGCTAACGTAATTAGCATGTCTGACATTGTGTGCACAGAAACGGAATTATGCTGTCCAAGGTTATAATTAACAAAAACTAAACTAAAAACATACAGATGATCACTTTAGGTTTAGTCTTTGCTAAGGAGAAGATGTTCACTTGCCTGTGACTGAAATTATAATACATGATCTAAACTGCCAAAATGTATATCTCCTATAATACAGTGAGTAAAAAAGACACAAACGTAACACTGAAACCGATAATAGCTGAACTAAAAAACCCACCCTGGATACCAAGAACTATATTAAGATATTTTTCTATGTGCATAAATAAATCCACTAACAAAAATATAGGAGGCCAAGCTGGAGGTGGCAGAGTGGAAGATTTAGCCATAATTAGAAATTAGTATGTCAGAGGGACTTGTGCATAGGAAGGTTAGTGGATATACTGGACAAAGACTGCTGAATGTGGAGCTGCCAGGCTAGAAGACCACAGAAGATTCATTAATGTAGTACAGGAAGATGCAAGGATACAGTAAGAGTGGGTCATAGTGACCTCAAATGGAATCAGCAAAAAGAACAAGATGCATTTAGTTTGTAATATTTGGAAGACATTGTAGTAGCAGTGTAAAGTGTTAGCTTAAACATTAGTTTTTCAACTATACTCTTTTATATTATACACTGTCCCATTGAACCACTTTCTCTCCTTTTTCCATTATTCAGTTTATCAAGCAATAAACAATTTATTATTATTTTTATTATTATTAGTTGAAACAGTCGCCTGCAGATGCTGAGTTAACAGACTGACCAATGAGTGAACTGTTTCTATCCAAAAAAAGGGCCCTATAGCTCCTAGACCACCATGACTCTAGCTATACCAAAACATGAGCCATGATTCAGGCTGAACCTCCTCATGTAAATGTTCTGGGTTGTTTTGATGTTCCTGTTAGAACTGGAAATGCAGGAAATGGCAAAACTGAATTTGAGCCAGCTCTTTCACTATCTGTTGACATAACTTGTGTAACTCACATTGCTCTGCATGGTGGCACGTTATAATTAAGACATGAAATAATAATATGATAAGATCAACTTTATTTATCCTAAAATTTAGGAAGAAAACGGTAAGAAACCAGGAAAATAAAATAAAAACCGACCAAATATAGTTGCTTATTAAGTTAAAAATTACTCGAAATGTGAATATTCAATTTAAATCTAAAAATGAACCTGTACTTTGTTTATCTTAGTTTCATTTTTTTTAATGCCACTTAACTTTTATTTTTTAATTGTAGTTCTATTTCTTTAAATAAAAACTTTTTTGTGCATTTCCTTTTATTTAGTACTTAGTGATTGTTGACTCTATGAAAAATGCTTTGGATATGAATAAATGTTACTTGCTTCACGTTGTTGTGCATTCACAGGTTTGATTATGATTTGCTTTTTCTCTGTAGACATGCCGAGTCTGAAGCTGATATCTGCGACCGACACACAGTACTCAGCAGCTGTGCTGAAGAACATGAATGAGCAGCGGAGCCACGGATTATTTTGCGATATCACCATCATTATACAGGACAGGAAGTTCAGAGCTCACAAAACTATCCTGTCTGCCTCAAGTACGTATTTCCACCAGCTGTTTACCGTGGCTGGGCAAGTGATTGAACTAAACTTCATCAGGCCTGAGATCTTTGAGCAGATTCTCAACTATATTTACAGCTCTAAGATTGTCAGAGTCCGCTCTGACATGCTCGAAGAGCTCATCAATGCCGGGCAGATACTGGGAGTAAAGTTCATTGCAAACTTGGGTTCACCATTATCACAAGTTAAGGGCCTTCCTGGTTTGTCTAAGGAGGCAGAAAGCAAAAGTGACTCGTCTACAGAGATGATGCCGATCATCACAGAGTCCTTCTCAATATCTGCGGAGGAGTTCAATCAGGTAAACAAGCCTGCGGATAACGAGGAGGACTCGGACAGCGACGTTCTGTTTGTCTCAAAAACAGATAGTCAGAACAAAGTGGTCGGCTGTGGTGAAGTCATTGATTTGGAGAAAATGGATTCAGAAAATGTCCCGTCAAGCCAAAATGTAGAATCAAATCATGCAGTTTCAGAATGCAAAGACAAAGCTACCACTCCCTCGAAACCATCTGCTTCAAATCCTCCCAGCATCAGCTGTCCTAAACCAATTTTAATAGACAGCAGCCCTCTACAGAGCCCGGACAGCAGCTCCAACAACTCGTCTTCCCCTGCCAGAGTTTACTCAGGAAGTGCTCCCACAACACCAGCCAGAACAAGCAGTTTGACCCCAGAGCCATCGAGTGCCTCTCAGCCCCCTGAAAACAGCGACATAATGGGAGTCCACAAGAAGCAAGTGTCTACTTCATCTCAGCAGGGGGACTTCAAAATAAGACTCTCTGATTTATCGGAAAGTTCGACACTTCAAACAAATGTTCCCAAATCTGCTATAACGGGTAAAAAGACAGTGACGCTCAGCACAGCCACGGAAATCGACTCTATTTCGTCAGGCTGCAAGGTGTATGCCAATATTGGAGAAAATACGTATGACATTGTCCCGGTGAAAGAAGATCCAGGCGAAGGAGGCTCCAAAGCCAATAAAGGGAAGAGAGCTTTTATGGCGACACCATTGAAACCCTTCGAAAAAACACCCGTGTCACCCAAGGCAGGACCAAACAAGAAGAGGACCAAAACGGAGCTCGAGGACCACTACGAGCTCATCATGGATGGAAAGACTTTCTACGTGTGCATTGTCTGTAAGCGGCCCTACGTGTGTTTGCCAAGTCTGCGCCGTCACTTCAACACCCATTCGTGGGAAAAGAAGTACCCGTGTCGTTATTGCAACAAGGTGTTTGCCCTGGCCGAGTACAGAACTAAACATGAAATCCACCACACAGGAGAGAGGAGGTACCAGTGCTTGTTGTGCAATGAAATGTTTATAAACTACCAGTTACTCTCCGCTCACTGCAAGCAAGTTCACAATCAGGATCCTTGCGGGAGGAAGGAGAAAGACGACGGCGGCAACAACTTGTACCGCCTGCTTCCGTGTAAAACAGTGCAGATGAAGTCGTACTCGTGGACTACAGATGGGCCAGGGGTCCCAGTAATATCGGAGGACGGCAGCGTGCATCACATAACCTCAGTCGGCGAAGCAATGCACTCGTCCACCCAAAGCAGGATGTTGAACTGGGACGACATTTTCGTTGAGCCCGACGCTCACATGGCGCCTAACAGCCGTGCACAACCGGAGACGGCTATGAACACGCCTCCACAGGGTCCAGCAGAGTACTACTAAGCACAGCTGGCACCACTCCTTTTATTATATGTGCCTTTTAGGTGCCCCTCTTTCTCCTCGGTTCCACATCAACAATATTTTTGCGCAATTCTCAATAGTTTCAGCTGTACAGTGCGGTCTCATTAGTCTGTCAGTTGAAATGAGTGGACTAATACTGTAGTGATAACACAGGTACTAGTTTGCTGGTGGCGCTCAGTTATATGGTGAACGATGTAATGGGACCGTACCTCTCATGTTCCTCTGCTTTTTTAAAATGGCCATGATCTTTTACATTAGGTGAGCACGGAAATGGACGTGGTTCAAACATGATAGAAATGAAGAGTTTTTATGAATGAAAAGGCAAAAAAAAAAAAGAAATTGCTCTTCTTGGCTCAAACCTGTGCTCTGTATCTTTATTGCCCAGAATATTTCAGCTAAATGAGCTGAAGCACAAATGAAACGGCTGTTTTGTTTTTCAGTTTTATTTTTTCAACAGGCTACATTCCCTTAATCGTGAAATGACATTAAACGGAGGCCTGTTTAATGAAATGGAAATGGGGTTACCTATTTAAGTGATGTATGAAGCCTTATTGTGTGTATGTGCAGCCAGTTTTGGTTACATTACACATGAAATGATGAATTTTCAGGACCGATCATTCCCGTTTCTTTTTTAAATCTCATTCTGTGCGAGAGAATGTTGATTATGAATTTCATTATATTTGTATTTTGTCATCCTGGGTATGCAGTTATTTAATTTTTGTAGCAGCCTGGAAAAGAAACTTTCTGTCTGTTAAAGGGGACCTGTTAAGATTTTTGAAAATATACGGTTACAGCAGGGGATGCTCGTATTAAACAGGGTCGGTATGTAATCTAAGGATCTCATTCATTCATCGTTCACAGTCCAGTGGGTCTGTGTCTCACCAGTGGGGCTCTCCCCAATCTTAATATAGGAGGAGCTTAATCAGCTTGTTTCAGACTAAGGCCCAGTATAAGATATGTGAGTATATAAATAAGGATTATTTTGTATCGCGAGTCATGCAAAGCCACTGTAGCATGGAGCTGGAAATGAGCTTAATAGTTCCCCTTTAAATACATTGTTTATGTTTATTTTTATTTCTGTTACTTTGTCACTTCCCTTTATTTAAAATTGCAAAAGCTGCCCAGCTACATATAGAAGGCTGGAGATTTCTCCTACACGTGTGACGATAGGATGGAAATAAACTGAGCTTTATTACAGTCAATAGCTGTAGCACTTAGCATTCAGGCAGAAAACTCTTTGTTATAACTTTTCCGCTCTGTTTTCCACTGTGTCAGAGGGTAGTGATTGGTTAGTACAAGTAGTACTAACAGGGGAAACTGTACTTTGTCATGTCATCGTGCAGGGTTTCTTTTTAATAAACAGATTAACATCAGTATGTGATGTGTGGTGTGTTTTTGTGCTTGCTACACTCCAGTTTGGGCTCTTGACAGCAGGTTAACATTTGTCATAGTTTAAATTGGTCACACTGCCAGTATAGAAACAGAACAGCACCTGTTTATTTCTTGTTTGTGCTACTGCACATTTCTAGTTTGTAGCATGTATTCTACAGTGTTTTATGGATAAATCCTGTAGTTTTGCTCAAAAGGGAGTGTATTTACTTGTTGTACTGAAAGGTTAGCAGCTCAGCTGTGTGAGGACTTTGGCTTTAAATCTTGTTATAAAGGTTTATTTTCTTTTGGTTCACCTGTAAAAATGTTTTCTGGGGTGTGATTTAGCACTTTTATTCCAACAAAACCAGTGGGGAACATTTAAATTTACCACAGTCTTTTTTTTTTTTTTTTTTAAACCATGAAGGTTTTGCTTGAGAAAGTAAACCCTATGTTGCATTAGCCCGTAGAACCATCTCTAACAGCAATAACTTGTTTTCGCTTTCTGTATGACTTTATCAGTCTCTCACATCGTGGAGGAATTTTACCCTTTTCTTCTTTATTGTTTCTTCACTTCATGGAGGTTTGCACACATTCACGACTCTCTTAAGGTTCCACGACAGCATTGAGGTCTGGACTTTGACTGGGCCATTGCAACGCCTCGATTCACTTTTAGCCATTCAAATTTGCTGCTGTGCTTGGGATCATTGTCCAGCTGCATTCCCCAATTTGGGCTAAGCTCTAGCAGTCAGACAGATGGCCTTACATTAGAATACCACGCTGTACAGAGAAATTCATGGTTGATTCAATGACTGCAAGGTGCCCAGGTCCTGTGGCTGTAAGATGAGCTCAAGTCATCACTCCTCCACCATCGGGCTTGACAGCTGTTATAAGGTCCTTGCACTGTCCTGGACTTTTAACCTTTAGCATGCTAAATGAGGCCTGTCTGAGATGTAGCTTCGGGGTTTTTTGCACTTTCTCTGAACATTGCATGCTCTGACCTTGGGGTAAATTTGCTGGGACGTCCACTCCTGGGGAGATTGTGGCGTTATGGTAACACTCATCTGAATGCTCCAGACCTGCAAGGTGCCAAAACCTCACCAGACTTGCTGATTATTTACTACTTACCCTCTTAATTTTGATGGAAGCATTAAGAGTGAGCTTAGTTTTTCAGTTTGTCACACACATTGTAAGACAAATCTTTTGAAGTGTTAACCATGTACAGCTGCTCTAGTTGCGTCTAACAACTATAAAGGTGGAACCGAGCGTAACGTCCGCTTTAGGAAGTTAAGTTCAGAGCACTGAATACAATTGATCAGTATGGGGGACGTGTGTACCAAATTAATAGCAAACCACTCAGCAGTTGTTCACAATGACCTAAACTCACAGTGACCTAAAAATGAAAAATTACAGGGGGTAATTTTATCCCCTGCAAACCACGAATACATAGCACCATAGTGCAAAAGATGTCAAACCTCCAGCATTAGTGTGTAAAACAACTGCTGGTTTCCTTTATCACGTCAGGAAAATATAAAATTACAGAAGTATGAAGCAGAAAAAAATATAATCTGCCTCATATGTAGTAGAGGTGCTACCAGTGTTGTTTGACCTCTTGAAAATTTTACACCTTACTCCATGCACCTCAAAATAGGTGAAGCTGTGGCAGAAGTTCCTCCTTTGCTCCTGTGACCTACTGGAGAGGTAACCAACACCCAGTAGATAAAAAAAGAAACAGCACTATGTGAGTTACATAAAACAAGTTTTAATGACGTGACGAAGAAGAATGCAGTTTAAATTTGGAAAAGCCGTGATCAAAGCTGACAGTGACTGCTTTCTTGGACATTGACGAGGTTTCATATCAGCGAATCCAGCACTGACTGTTCACACTGAGCCTCACAAACTCCTGGGTCATTCCATAGAAAAAGAAAAACCAGAGTGAGGCTCCAACCTGAACCCCTTAAGAAGAGGATAGTTTAATGTGCACAATAACTTCAGGGGAAATGTTTCCTTCGTACTATAAAATGTTCAGATTAACGTACATGAGGGCAGGTCGAAAAACTGGCGCTTTTTAAGTGAACGAAAAATCGGATTAACGGGTGCTGAGCCACTAAAAACTCAACAACAAAAAATATATCTACATGAATGTCAGCATATGTGTCATGTGCTGGGGATTTTGTTATGTGGGAAGGCTAATAGAGGCTGAAAATGGCGTACAGGCATGGAGGCTTATTGGTCATTGTATCTGCAAGCAGTCTGTCCTAGAAGATTAAATTAGATTTTATGAATCTGCCAATTCAGTTATTTTAATTGTGCATATTATAATAATCTATAAACATTTTAATGTGTATATTAATTGGTTACTGTATGCCACACGTTTCTATCTATAACCATTAACTGCTGAGTGTTTGGTTTTGTGTAAATGAATTCAAGTAGACTTAAACTTGCAAACTGATTGCTATCGACCACAGGCTTTAATGATGGCCACACTCACATTTGTATTCTTAGATGGGCTTATTATTTCACTTCTTAAGTACTGGAGCTAACCAGGTGAAATTTCAGTACAGGATCCAAAGCTAAATTTATGTTTTTGGTCTGATCTATTTCTTTATAATCAATATACCTAATCAGTATCATGTGATAGCTCCAGTCCAAATTGCACGCGAGGAACAGAAACAAGTGTTGTTGGTATCCTGGATGTTTTCTGAGAATTTGTTGGAGAAAACCTCAAAAATGCATTGCGGGTAACTTTTAAATGGTCATATCACTTTGTAGGATTTCAAACAGGTAATAGCTTATGAAACGTTTCATTTTTCCCTCCATTTAGTCCTCAGCCTCTAGCCGTGATTCCTTATGTTTGAAAACTGACATCTAGTGTTGTATAACACCTGTGAAGTTGCAGCCTTTGGTAGGTGTCTGATAATTTTAGATTCTGTCTAATCTACTGAAATGATCGCGCTGGACCTTTTTTTTGCTTCTTGAAGATGGATTTCACCTATTTTTCTTTGTCTGCACAACAAACCCTCAGCAGATTCGGTGGATCAGGTTTGACTGATTTTATATGGAATGACCCTTCTGACACAAACGTGCTACTACTGCTACTTGACAAAGAGAGAGACACATATATGATGCTTACCTGCTTTGCTGCTTTTAGTGGAAACACAGTAAATGAGGTTTGGAGTGTAACTGGTATCTGATTATCCTCAACAACTACTGTAGGTACAATAGCTTATTTCTTCATTAATGCTGCTCTGCACACACTGATCAGGATATTCTTAAACATAACGTGAAGATTTGATAAATAGGAATCTTGGTCTGTTTGTATATGCTAGGCCTAACTGCATATTATACTGCTGCACATACATTATGAGCATGTAATACCTCCAGTTCTGCTAACTCTGCCTGTAATAATGCACAGGGACACTATTAACTGCTACAGAAACAAACGCCCGGGCCTACAATTTTTAAGTTTGGAATTATCTAGCTGATTCAGATTTTAAGAAATATGCCAAAGCTTTCACCTAGCTCAACGTCGACCTTGCACATGTAGCTGCACTCATCCTCCCAGTGAGGACGGGATCTCCATCTTGATGGAGGAAGCATTTACAGTTTCTGCAAAAGAGAGGTGAATGTAAAGCATGAGCTCTGTCGTTTTGTCCTTTTACAGAATACATCTAACACTGGAAGTCTGTTTACGTTGCATAAGGCAGATAGATGTGTAAACAGTCCTGGCTTTGACCAGGTTGTCTCTCTCGATGTGCATGTGCACAAACACACACAGTGCAGGCCAGAAGAGTGTGAGCGGTGCCCGGGGAGACGAATGCTGTCTCCCTCGCCTTGGGCTGAAGTCAAAGTTAGTGTGCTCTGTGGCTCTCCTCCCCTTCCTCGCCTCTTTGTCTTCAACACTCTTCTGAAGGATTATGAAGAAAAGTCCAGAGGAACTGTGCAAACACCCGATGATGTTTCAGGTGTTTCCTTTTCTCGCAGCTGTCTTACGGGCTGTATGGTGGGGGCTTCTCATCTGGAAGGTTGTGAGGAGGGGAGTAGCGTGGAGGGATCATTGTAGGCCAGAGGTGGCTGGCTCCAGACTGGGAATCGTCTGACAGGCCTGAAGAGTCAGGGAACACATAGGAGCCCTGCGAATAAAGGAAAACATTTATTACAATATATATATGCTTTGAGCTATTGTATGCTGGCATCAAATGCGTGAGGACCATGAGATACTTTATATGGATCCAATTGGTAACCCTAGAAACAATCGTCATTAGATCCTACTAACACAAATTTCCTGATAAAGAGCTTGACTGTTGTCCATAAATAATTAGAAGCACACACTTCTCAACTGCACCTTTAAAGCAGCTGCATACCTGCAGGTCGTAGGCCGAGTACGGTGGCAGGCAGGGGGCGGTGTTGTAATATGGGTTGAGAGACGTGACGGGCGGGGGAATCTCTGAGGGGACTGGAGCTGTGATGGCCTCTGGTTCAGATGTGCTCTCTGAGGCAGGGGCAGGTGTCTGATGAAGCAACAGAGTGCATTGATGTAACAGTTAGAGAGCTGCGATTACAGAGAAGCGGCTACTGATAACTCTGACATGCTCGTTCAGTGCACGCACCATGTCTTTGAAGCCTCCCAGCACTGCTGCAGTAATGATGCCCAGGAAGAGGGCCACGATGTTGAGGATCGTAGCCGACCACAAGAGGTGGTAGAGGTGTATGACGTCCTGGCAGCTTTTCACATCTGTATATTCATGGTAGCCTCCCATTAACTCAACACGGCTAGGCCAGTGGGGTAAAACAGAGAGGGGGAAAGCTTATAGTCAAGCCAGAAAAATCACTGACAGTGTTTAGTAGTTTTTAAAGATGCACCTACATCAACAAGACACAGAAAAACAAAACTGGGGTTGATTTATGGTTCTAAACATTCAGAGGTTGCTGCTGGAAAGCTGGGAGGAGACACAGACTGAGGTTGGTGACACACAAACATGCAGAGGAAATGACAACCTACAACACATTTCTATGATGTTTTCTTAAAAAATAAAATAAGACAAGACAAGACCGAGTTGATCAATACTGGGCATTAATAGCCTAGAAAAAAGGGACCTACTTCCAAATCATGGATGATTTCTTAAACTTTTTCAAAACATCTTTATTCTGAGGTCCCATAAGAGGATGTTCTCTGAAACAAAGGTTAAAAAACAAAAGAAACATCCTGGTCTGATACAATCACCGCTGCAGTGCAAATTAAAATGACACAGGAGCGCACATCAAAATATAAACACTGCATAGTGAGTAGGCACAGGTTCTGAGGGTGCTCGACCCCCTCGGCATACTCACTTCCCGCAGTTGTAGAGGTCGCAGCAGTAGCAGGTGTTGCTCTTCACTCGCAGGTTACAGGATGTATGACATGGCACCTGAAGTGCAAAAATTAGCTTATGTCTCTTCTCGTTGAGCCTGCATGGATTATTCAGCCCCCCAACAATTCAAGCCTATACAAATAATGATCACACTGACAGACAGCATTTAATGGCTCATTGAATATGAGTTAAATGTCTTTCTTACATCATGCTCAGACGCCGTGTCACTGGTGTGATAAGCACAGCGGCCCGCGTACAGAGGCCTGAGGTCCTGCAGAAGAAACGGCATAAAAGAAAGAACTGATGAATATGAAAATGCTGGAATAGTCTTATTTTGTTTGCCAACTAAAATTAATAATAAAGTTTTATATTAGACCTGCTATGGACATTTCCAGCTCCATGTTGGGAAGTTAAAGAAAAGCAACAAACAAAACAAAAAAAAAGCTAATTTATCTAAGGGGCCTCAATTCATACACTCTGTGAAACAAGACTTTTCCATCCATTTAAACCAACTTTGTTCTGATTGGCTGCTTCTTGTAAGCAAAAGATTTGAAAAAGCAGGTGGGCGGGGATTAAGGATATCCCATCTCTTTTACATCATACAGCAACAAAGGGTAGAAAAAACTGTCAGAAACTGAGCTTCTACAGCCGTCTTCAGGCTCACAGGGATTACATGCACATAAACAGACCATTTTATAAAAACTTTGGGCCAGTTTAATATAACCAGCTACCATTTTAACAGGAGAGATTTTACATAATTCTGTCTTACATGTTTTAAAGCTTTATTTTGTAAAATTTGTCTTCTTTCAGCTGCTTCCTTTAGTGATCCCCACAGTAGCTTTGAGTTTATTCTTCTTCAGGTGGAGTTTTAAGTTACTGGTTACAATTTAGTCCTTGAGATTCAGTTAATGTCTATTTTCTATAAGTATTTTGCTTTAGGTGTTTTGTTTTTGTCTCATAGCTTTTATGAGCCTGCCCTGTGTTTCCTGGGTCCTGTTAAGTCTCTCTCAGTATAGGTGTTGTCATGTTTTGTTACTTCCTGTCTTATTTTGCCAGTCATCTCGTGGGCTCTATGTTCCTTTCCCCCCTCTGTGTCCCCTCTCCCTAAAAAACTCAAATATGGATTTTTTCACTTTTTCTCACTTCTTTTTCACATGCTACTACATGCTGCTTCTTCATTTGTTCCACGTTTCCTCTCTGGTCACCAAAGCCTGCACTTTTTCCTTTGTTTAGTCTTTTTTTTTGTTTCTGGATAGTGACCCCAAATCTGCCTGACAGCATCATTTTGCCTTCATCTCTAGCATCCCCCTCTGTAACACAAACCCTTTGCATGTCCTCCTTACCTACATCCCACATGGAATGCTATATTAAGATGGACATCTGGTCTAAAATCTTTGCTAAATCAAACATGTGGACCATTTCTAGTGGGAATGCTTGAAAAGCATTCACAGTATTGTTCTTCTATTCTTTATTATTTTCTTTTCCGTACGTTTTTTGGCATCTAACTCCTTCAAAAATTCTCCTTTTTTGGACATGGCTGCTTCTGTGTGAACGTCAGCTTTTAGCAGTTCAGCACTTTTGTTTTCAGGTTAAAAAATCAGTTTTTTTTTCTTTATCTCCTTCAAACTTTTTAACTTAAAATTCATCAATTATTTCATTTCAGCTCAGATTTAAGCGTTCACACTGCAGTTTCTTCAGAAAATGCACTTTCTAGTTTAACATGATGTAGTACTTTAATGTGTTTTTAAAAAAAGGTAAAATCGTCAGGGGGAATTATCGCTACATGACCAGGCGTCCAAAAGTAACACTGCTTGGGTCAGTTTATTTTATGGCCCTGGGAAACGTATATTTGGTCTGACTTTGTTTTTTACTGGGAAAGAAAAAATACTGGGGTCAAAAATAAATCTACTTTGAAAGTTTGACGAGGACAGCAAAATGTGATCAGGCCATATTGAGTTTTATGGTTTATTTACATAATTTTTCCACTGTTCAAGTTATTTTAAAGTTTAAAAAAACAAAAACAACCCTGGAAGAATGACAGACGTTTCAGAGGAAACACTCAGCATACTTAAATATATACTAAGATTATGCTGAGATTATATCTGTAAACCCTCACTACTTTTATATTTAATTACTAACAACTATGTCCCTACTCATTATTACAGTTTAATAATAAAAACACACATACCAGCAAACATTTTATATGAGGTGTCTCCTTGGGGACCAGTGCAACACTACTAGCACTCTGATCCAGGTGCGTTTATTTGAATTTCTTTTTAGAAAACAGGAGAAAGTTGCAAGAAGGTGAGAACTGAAGACTGCTCTCATCAATCACAAGTGATGATCCTTCAAGTGAATGTCGGGTCAGACAGCCGACGTTAACTCTCAGGCCAAGTTTGAAGTTGTGACTGCACGTGCAAATACAGAAAACAGCCAACCAGCCACTTGATGACACTGTGTAGCATACTCTGGATCGTTCAGTATGCGCTACGATAAAAAGGAGCTTTTATGTATTACCAAATCAATAAGAATAAAACTGACCTCACTCTTCTCTGATGCAAACAAGAGCCTTTTTGAGCAAGCTCTTCAGATGAAAATCATTAATATCACAAATAACACTGACATTCAATCAGCTGTAAAAATCAAGACTGTGCTTTCACTTTCTGTGTCCTCAAAGAACAAAAAACGAACGCGTGGTTTAAAACTGCTACCAAATATAGCAAAAATAGATACGTTTAACGACCATGCTCCTCAATTAATGCTCCTAAATTCACTTGATTCAACAGTGCGCCTCTTCAGAGTCTAGTGTACCAAATGCTGTTTGAAAGGAAAATGTTCCACTTCACTGACGCCATTAGTGGCGAACGAAAACCTGCTAATGGGAATCTCCCTTTTCACACTGCCCTAACTTACTTCAGCATAATTGTTTTAAGAATGCATTAGTGGTTACTTGTTGTTTTCTGTGCTTTGCATCATGGAGAATAACAGTCTTCTACCACAAAATAAATCATCTTGTGAGACACCCTTCTGTCTCACAAGAAGGGTGTGGCAGCTACCCCAGCCTGAAAGATGTGAGCAGGACGTCGAGGAGGGGATGCGTCTAATGTAGCCTGGCGCCCAATAAGAAGCCCGTTATTAGTGTGTAATTAGAATGATCTACATTTACAGGATAAGTTAAATAAGCTTTTGTGATACTTACAATGTGCCTCGCTGCAAATACTCCATCGACGATGGCACAGCAGAAGGCAGCCACCACTCCAAAGCTGATGAAGACAATGGATGCCACTAACTGTGGAAGAAGATGGAGAGGCCCGAGCTTCATATTTGGGTTTTCAATAGAAGGGTAAATCTTAACATAAACGTGCATCATTCTCATTTTCTTTTCTCACCAGTGGCCTTAAACCAGCTGAAATTGCAGTACACTCATGTATATCTGTGCAGAAGTACAGTTCAGATCCAGTTAGTGGAAACATCTAGCACTCGCAGTGCAACCCTTTACCTAAACCCATCCACAGACCTCTTCTCTTTTCAGTCTTCGGTGAAACACAGCCAGTATTCGGTTACACATCACCCCACTCCTCTGGAGCCGCCCCACCACAGAGGAGGGAGGGAGTGTGAAGTGACACCACAGACTGAGCAGCTTGAGGTACAGTTTCTACAATCAGATCTGAGCCCAGATTGAAAGGCTGAAGCTCCTCTGACCTTTTAAAAGTGGACGTGGTTGTTCTTGGAGATTACTAAAGTAGCTTTTCATGAGTCAAAGTTCAAACTAATCTCTTGTGTACCTTGTGCAGAAACTCTGAAGTCCCCCCCACCCCTCTTTTTTTATGCTGCCTATTCTCTGATTGGCTGCCCCTCACACACAGAAGGTGGGCAGACCTCCTGTGCTCACACCCAGAGCTGTATCCCTGAGATCACCATATTAAGGGGAAGCCTTCTTTCTTTTATATCATAAAAATCCAATAGTAGAAAAAAAGGGAACTAAATGTTCAGAGCAAACTGAAGCCTGAGCGTTTAGCTCACATGCACCACTTATGTGACCTCATTATCTATCACTTTGTGGAATTGACCAATATGTAGAGTACATAAACAGCCTCGTCTCATAGCAGAATGTGAAATACACAGGAAACAGCCATCGATTTGTTAATGAATATGAAATGTTGCATTTTTGTCCACACTCTTCAGAGGGGAAGTGTCAACATGGCAGCCAAAAAAATTGTGTTCAGGAACACGGTAAGAAGGATGGACAATTTATGTCTGCAGAAACATGGACGAGTAGGTCAGCTGTTATCACAAACTGCTATGAGACTGTCTTGTTGTCAGAGAGTAAAAAAAAGATGATTGGTCAGCTTTAACAATCACATTTAAAAACCACCAAAGAGTTAATGTTTTTAGTAGCATTTGTGTGCGTGTCATTCTGTCTGTAAGCACGATAGCTGGAAAAGTTTTGAATGAATTCTCATAAAGAAAAATTAAATAAGATTTGGCTTACAGCCACCAAATTCTTCAAGGGCAACTTAATGATGTATTGGTTGAAAACTGACAAGAAGCCTCAGTAACTTGGAAACTATGTCTCAGGTTTGTATTCTCAACATATAGAAAGAACCACATAAATGGTCACTTTCAAACTGTCCTTTAAGGTCAGTAAAAACAATCTGAAAAAAAGTCTGTGAAGGTCCTCAATCATCTAGGTCATCGTAGTCAAAGGAGCTTGCAAAGAAAAGCGTCTGGACTTCTTTAAGTTGCTTGAAGACGTTTCACCTCTCATCCGAGAAGCTTCTTCAGTTCTAAGGTCAAATGGTGGAGAGTCCCAGATATAAACCTAGTGGGAGTTTCCCCCCACAGAGGGACAAAAGGACCCCCTGATGATCCTCTAATCGCCTGAGCCAAGGTGTGAAACTGGGTGTGGGTCCCAATCAGCCAGAGTTTCGGGTGTGTTCATTGTGAAACCTGGCCCCACCTTATCATGCAAATTCCTGAGGTCAGATGGCCCAGGATGTGAGTGGGCGTTAAGGCGTCTGGGGAGGGATCTCAAAACTGGATTATAGATGGCAGAGAGTTGGTGTCGTAAGCCCCGCCTCTGTTCAAAGATGGTCGCTCACAGTGGACATAGATGCTTCTTTCACTCCTCTTTCAAACCATCTGTCCTCTCTGTCCAAAATGTGAACATTGGCATCCTCGAAAGAGTGACCTTTGACCTTTAGATGCACATGAACTGCTGAGTCTTGTCCTGTGGAGGTGGCTCTTCTATGTTGTGCCACGCGCTAAGGAATTCGCATGATAAGGTGGGGCCAGGTTTCACAAAGAGCTCACCCGAAACTCTGGCTGATTGGGACCCACACCCAGTTTCACACCTTGGCTCAGGCGATTAGAGGATCATCAGGGGTCCTTTTGTCCCTCTGTGGGGGGAAACTCCCACTAGGTTTATATCTGGGACTCTCCACCATTTGACCTTAGAACTGAAGAAGCTTCTCGGATGAGAGGTGAAACGTCTTCAAGCAACTTAAAGAAGTCCAGACGCTTTTCTTTCCAAGCTCCTTTGAATCTGAAAAAAAACATATACAAATTATGTCAAGCATATCAAAATATGTTTCATTAGGGCAAATAACCAAAAAACCTGCGCTTTGCACTTGCTTTTACTGCACTACAAACTTCTTGTGAATATAACTTGAACTTTGAGCTCTTGGGGTGCTTCTTGCTCTCTTTTATTTTCCTGCATCGTGGAATAAAATTTCTCAAGCTTTCATCTTTGTTGTTTGTAAATTTGTCTTTTTGTAATTTTTTTGGTTTCTTTTGCTATTTGATGCCTCAAAGTTACAGCTGAAGAAATGACACTGGGGCTTATTAGACCTGACAAAACTCAGTTAAAGACAGAAAATTAAAGACATCTAAAAATTATTCTGACCTATGTCTTTAAATTGCAGTTTGAGTGCTGGACTTTGAGGAAGTTTGTTATTGCATTTGTACATGTGGACATTGCATTCTTTTTGGGAATCATCTGATGGTGTTGGATATCGGTCTCACACTGCAGCTATATGTATACGGATCAGGAACATGCCCTTACTGAAGTCTGCTTCTTCACAGGTCATATCACAACGACTGATCGGAAGGTTTTTAAATGAACACTTAATGCTTCACATATTTCTCACTGTGAGTATCAGTAATTAGCGCTTTACTTTTCTACTCAGACGTCACTTCACAGCCCAAATGAAACGTGTCAGTCAAGCAGTGAAGCTGCTCTATATACTGCAAGTGTCGCTGGAAATTTGACCCATTTTGATATGTCACCACAGACTCTGTGATATTTTTATAATTATTTTAGCAGGTCAGTTCAGTCAGGACAACCGTGGTCAAACGACGACTGTTTTTCCATCTGCAGTTATTTATATTTGACCTCTCTGCCCTTCCCACATGCATACATGGAAAGCGTAAGGCACAGACAAGACCAGGCATCAGTGAAAACAGATACTGTGCTGGTTAAAATCAGGCACACAATAAAAGAACGAGCTGAGGTAGAGGTGCGTTGCAAAGTGGCTGGCAGTGCACAGCAACTGTGGGAAGGTTAAAGCAGCTTAAATAGTGTGCTCTATATGGGATTTGCCAATTGAATGCATAAAAAGATATCAGCTTAGGCACCAGCTGTTGTGGGCCGGCGATGTCAAGACTGCGGCTGAGTTTGACTTTGTGGCCTCCCCGAACAAACACTATACTCCCTTTAAAAGGGTAACCCTACAAACAAAATTTGTTTGGGGCTATGTAGTAGTAGTTATAAGTCTGCTTAACATTTCAAATTCTGTAATACTAATGTGGGAATCTAAGCCTAGAGCCCCTCTCATAGCAGCTGTCTAGGATATACTTTCCTCTTGCAACATGGGCGATAGAGTATGCTCGCTAAGTGGTTAAAAAAAATACATCAGATGAGTTACTCTCTTTCTTTCCGTTTTAAGTATAAAATATGTTAAATAATTCAAGGATTCTTCAATAAAAACTCATAACAACAACGACTCAGCACAAAGTGGGCCATGTAAAATCAGGATCGGAATACTTTATTAATCCCTGAGGAAATTATGTGGTTACAGTTGCAAGACAGCAAGAAATCACAGAGCGGGGTCAGCAGATGCTTGGGGGCATAGCGCGCAGAGGTCACCAACTTTCTGCAGAGTCAGTCGCTGCAGACCTCCAAACTTCACGCGGCCTTCGAATTGGCTCAAGAACATTGAGTAGAGAGCTTCATGGAATGGGATTCATGGCGAAGCAGCTGCATCCAAGCCATACATCACCAAGCACAATGCAAAGCATCAGATGCAGTGGTGACTCTATGCTGCACTAGAGCACTGGAGGTGTGTTCTGGGGTGACGAGTCACATTTCTCGATGGATGAGTCTGAGTTTGATGTTTGCCAGGACTGCTTGTCCGACTGCACTGTGCCAAGTGTAAGTTTGGTGGGGGGGGGAATATGTAGTGGGGTTGTTTTTCAGGAACTGGGCTCAGCCCCTTAGGCTACGTTCACACTGCAGGCGAAAGCGCATCAAATCAGACATTTTTGACCCTATGCGACCCGATGCATATCCGATGCATATATGCATATATGCATCGGATATGCATATCCGATCATGGTATGACAGTGTGAACGGCACAAATCCAATATTTTCAAATCCGATCTGGGTCATTTTCATATGTGGTACTGAATCTGACACATATCTGATGTTTCAGAAAGCGACTGCTGTTTGATGGTCATGTCGCATTAAATCTGTCTTTTACGTCACTGACACAAGACAGACGCTAATTATCAGCGCCGTGGAAGACATCGTGAACGCTTCCTGGCCATCCAGTGTAGATGTCAGTGAAACTGTTGGGAAGACAATGTTGGAGAAACGTGAACATTTTATTTGTACTGTATAATCTGCAGATTCTGACAGAAATCTGCAGCTATCCTTTGAAGCACCGCTCCTCTAAAACAGCAATAAGGATCATTATTAGGCCTCATGTAAATAACAAAATAACTTTAGAACTTAAAGCTAAATTGGGAAATGTAAAGTCCGAAATAAGTCTTTATATTAAGGCCATCAGTCAAACAATACTGTTTGGTCTGGGTCTAAACAGAGCGTGTTGTGTGACGTCTTCGTTTGTGCATGCGGGGCGCTTTGAGGTTCACACTAGAGCGCGTTTGCTGTCACATTTTATTTGGAGTGTGAACAAGCAGACAAAAAATTGGATTTGATCAAAAAATCTGAATTGAGCATTAAGACCTGCAGTGTGAACGTAGCTTAAGTTGCAGTGAAAGGACTGCGCACCAGTGCACAAAGAGAACAAATTTGGTGTTGAAGAACTTGACTAGCCTACACAGTGTCTGACCTCACAAATGTACTTCTGGACAAATGGTAAAAAAATTCCCATAAATGCTCCTAAACCTTGTGGAAAGTCTTCCCAGAAGAGTTGAAGCTGTTAAAGCTGCAAAGGGTGACATCATATTAACTCTATGGAACAAGAACGGGATGTCACTCAAGTTCATGCGCGTGAAGCCAGACACGCAAATGCTTTTGGCAACATACTGTAGCTGAACTCAGTAACCTCGCTCTACGAACCGAGAGGAAGCTTGGACCACAAGCAGCTCCTCGTGCACCCACCATGATAGATAAAATAAACAGAATAAAAGCAGTGCATGAATGTAGACAACTAATACCAGTGCAGTTACAACGTCACTAACTAGTCACGCTATAATTAATGTCAGCACATGTTCAGTGTAATGAGATTTTATGGTGGTAAACAAGAGTGTGGTGTAATGTGCCAGGGCTCATTCAACACACACGCCTGCTGACTGGAACTCCAGGCATCTAAATGCTGTTGCATGATGGGAAAAAGTGTCACGACACAAACACATTCTCTGACAGAGCCTGCCCGGCTCCTCCCACCTGCTCCGCTCATCTGAAGTTTCCTTCCCCACATTCCTGCACGGACATCTGTCTTCCTCCACTTACACCCTATTTCTATTTCAGGCTGCGTAACCCCGACCCCGAAATTCAGGATAGTTTGTCCGATACTCAACACATGAAGCTGAGTGGGACTGCAGCTCCCATAATCAAACTGCTTTGTCTGCTGCAGGGTAACTGGGACTAATATTCAGTTTAATATCAGTGATGTTGAGATGAGGTGACACGAAGCACTGAAAGAGATCTCAGTGCACAGAGGTAATATAAATCCTCTTACCATCTGCCTCTTGTTCTCTATCAAATGAGCGCCGATAATTCCCAGAAAAGAGCCAAAGCCCAGCTGAAAGGAGAGAAAACAGCTGTTAGGGCATTTATCTAGCTTTGATTTCAGAATCTTGATTGCACAGCGCAAGCTCAGCACAAGTCTGATATATCAAGTATTAATAATACTTATCATAATCGTACAGTTGTTGTGATTTCTCTTTATCTTATGATGCTCGCTTTGTAAGTAAATTCCAATATGTTTTATTAATTTATCAATCGGACTAACGTGGCGTAACCTGCTCTACAGTAACCATTTACGTAAGCGAGAATGCTAAAAGCCAAGTACCGTGACGAGCAGATTTAGAGATTGAAACATATTACCTCATTCAGTGGATAATGACAGTGATGCTAAATAATAAATGTGGGTAATATTTACAGCTCAAAGACCTTCGGTGATGAGGTTTATCAGGGCTAGTGAGCAGTGGCGAGTGTGCTGGAAGCACAGCGACTTCACTTATCATGCAGCCTAAGAGAGAACAGGCCTGCTGGGCCGCGTCTGTCGATGGTAGGCGCCGGTGCGAATGTGTACTCACGATGACTCCTGAGTAGTAGCCGCCCACCGTGATGTTCTGTGTCCTGGTAGTCGCTGCCAGGCCGAAGATGAGGATGAGCACAGACACAATGAGCAGCATCACCGTCACAATTATGGATTTCCTCTTTCTTCTCTTAAAGGATCCTAGAAGAAATAAGTAAACATGAACACTGGCACAAGCAGTAAAGAGATTCAGGCATTTGCTTCAGCTCTCATATGGTCCTGCCACAGCATTTCATGCAGGTTCAGGTCTGGACTTTGAATAAGCCATTGTAACACCTTGATTCTTTTCTTTTTCAGACGTTCGTTTGTAGATTTGCTGCTGTTCTTGGATCACAGTCCTGTTGCATGACCCGGTTTCAGCCATGCTTTAGCTATCAGACTGACGCCTTCACATTTGACTCTAAAATACTTTGGTATCCAGGGGAGTTCATGGTGGACTCACCAACCCTCCACCACTTTGCCTGACAGCTGGTATGAGGCGTTTTTGCTGGTATGCTGTGTTTGGGTTTCTCTAGTGTGGCACAGCGGGTAATGGCCAAACACTCTGGTCTCTGTCAGAAGTCTTGTGGTTTGTTCAGATGCAACTTTGCAAACCTAAGCCATGCTTTCATGTGGCTTAAGGTGAGAAGAGCCTTTCTTACTCTGCTAAATTAACTACATTGTCCTGTACTGCATAGCCATTTCTGGAAATGTAAATCTTTTTAGTTTATAGCCTACATAGTTTTTTTCTTCACAGACTAAGAATTAAAACTACCTGCTCCTGATGTCAGCATCTGAAAAGTATTCAATTTGATACACAAAGGCCATCAGTTCTACTCAAACAATTTGAAACAGTAAATATTCAGTTTCAGAGACAACAAGGACACAGCTTTCAAGGAACAACAGCTGAAGCAACACATTTCTCCATCCATTCTGTCGGAGGGATTCATCCCTTTTAGCAGCAATGACTTATTCAGTGACTTAAAAGAAATTTGATAGAATTACCACCTTAACTTGCAGGTTTTCTGTGTATTTTTGTGAATCATCAAATAAGCGCTGATAATTCTGAACGAGAACTTTGCAAATGTTTTGAGATAATGGGTGAAAGCAATTGAGAAAAACCACAAAGGGACTCGTGACTGTTCCTTAGTATTCTGCCGCCCTCGCTTTGACCATTAGTGGGCACTTCTGTTGATGTGTCTCTGAGGAAGTGATAAAACCTGAAGTATCTGAAGAGCTGCTGCAATATTCACAGGGACCTGACTGAGTTTCAATTTAGCCCAGTTAATGATTAAATTCTTACCTAAAAATTAGGAAAAATCGTTTTTAACTATGGTTAAAAAAGATTTTTTCTTAACGTCAGCACCTACAAGTGATATGTTCAGATTCTTGTCTGCACTCACTCCACCCTGCCTGCGGTCTCTTCTTCACCTCGCTCGTGCACGGTCCATTGATTTAGCTGGTTGACGTCAGGTATTTAAACTTGTCACTTTCACTACCCTTACTCTTTGCAGTGTGACTGAAACCCCTGTCTCCTTCTCATTCACACACATCTGTTCTGTCTTGCTTCTACTGGCTTTCATTCCTCTTCTCTCCAGGGCATACCTCCACTCTCCAGGCTCTCTTCCGCCTGCTCCTTATTCTCACTACAGATCACAATGTTGTCTGAAAACATCATAGTCCATGGAGACGCCTGCATGTCCATCATCACTGCAAACAAGAAGGGGTTTAGAGCCAAGGCCTACTTTGACTCAATCGAAGCACCACCCTCACATACGTCTCTGCGACCCCTGACTTCTTTCTTCAGTACCACAGTTCCTCTCTTAGCATCCCATCATATGCTTTCTCTAGACCCACAAAGACACAGTGCAACAATTGTTAAAACACTGCATCTGCAGTGCTCGTTCTCAGCACAAAGCCATACTGAAGATCACTGAAGATTATCACCTCTATGATCACTGCAGCTCTGCACATCACTTTTGTTCTTAAAAATCTATTTCTCTGGCATATTCTCACTCTCCAAGATTGGTTAGCACATTTCCATCTCTATCCTGCACATTCTTATCAGCTCAAGCTCTCAGCCTAGCCAAATCATTCCTTCCTTAGTGTTCTGCCTCTCATAAACTCACTATAAGCCTTTTCCCATACTCCCATCTACTTTCTTCATCTCCTTGACTTTTCAAACCTCTTCCTACAAATACTGTGTTATACTTCCTGATTCCATGATCAAATCTCCTAGTTCTCTTTCATCTGTTTAGAGGATACACCAGACACTTCCTTGGCAGGTTCGCACGCCACTGAAGCTGCTCTCTGTCTAAACTCTTGCCTGAACTCTGCACAACATTCAACAAATGAAAGTTAAACCTCTAAATGCAAATAAAAAACAGTGACAGGATCCAGTTCACCCAATATGGACTCAGCCAAAATGGAAAACTGTCCTGTGGTCCATCCAATCAAAATAAAGCTTAGACCCTGTATCCGCTGGACTGAAGAGGAGCGGGACCAGCCCACTTATTATTGGTAAAAGTTCAAAAGCTATCATGTATTAATGTGTCGTTAATGCTGAGCAATATCTACAAATTTCAGAGCAACAAATGACATCTATAAAAATGATTTGCTTTTTTCAGTGAAGGACAGGGCCAAAGCACGTTCTACATGTATTCCAACAGGGTGGATCAATAAAGAGCTTGAGCACCTGCAGCATTGAAGAGATGACCATAAACTATAAATAATATGTACATCAATGTGCCAAAGATCAGCCTTCAACGGTCAAATACTCTAAGGTGATATTCCTTTAATTTGCTAAAGCCAAACCTCATCAATGTAAGAAAGGAGAATGGCAGAGAGAGGCAGTGGCTGGTAAGTTAAGATGCAGTCTTCAATATCTACTCTCGTGCATTTGTTTTAGTCTGTGGTTGCACAAAACCGCTCTTTCTATATCCTCGGTGATTTATTCTGTCGTCACAGCCCATTTTAGATTAAGCCGAGTCACTTCCACACTCAGTTTTATCAATACATGAACATGTCAAGGTCAAGTCTGCTGCTGAATACTGATGCTCCAACCTGGACATAAACAAGAAAGCACACTGAGCTTGTGTGACTAAAACTTATGGCTACAGTTCATTTCTGTCTCCATGGTGCCTGCGTAAAGAAGGACGCGGCCTCTGAGATTAATGAGCCAGAAATACATGTGTGAGTTTGCAGAGCTTAGAGTTAAAATAACAGTTCTACTGTGAGAAAACTACTTTTCCAGCAGGCAACAGAAGGAGTGAAATGACCATGAGAAACTTGGTGCTGCCATCAGAACAGTTCACCCAGCACAAGATTAACATGCTACCATTCAGCTGGTGCTAGGGTGAGGCCTGGGTTTTGCTGCTGACACATGATAAAATGGCACAATTTCAGAAACTAGAAGATGTTACCTTTAAAATGAGAAAACTCAGCATCACAATTTTTCTGCTTTTTCTCTTTTTTGGGGGAAAAAACCCAAACAGTTTTTAAAGAGACTCTTAAACAGTTTAGAAAAAGGATGCATAGATGGAGTTCCAAAGAGGCTGGAACTCTGAGGGTTTTATTCCTGAATGTAGCTGAAGAAAAAAGAAGAGGATTGATAAACTACTAAACTGGACTTTAGTTGTTGTTTTATTAAACTTTTACCACATTTAAAACCGACTAGGCTGATATTTTTGTTTCTTGTCAAACTGTGATACTTTTAATTGGACTCATTTGCACAAACACACGGGACACAAAAAGGCTGCGGCAGAGATCATATACTTACCATTAAATTTCAATCATTAAATGTTTACAATCGAAAGGATTAAAAATTAATAAAAGAAAAAAATAGATTAATACATAAAGTCAGTCTAACTTTATCGGGCCAGGTTTTGATCTAGCACAGTTTTTCTACTGATCATTAGCTTGTGGAGGGAAATTGTATGGTGGCTACCAAATACCAAAAGAAATCCAGTGAATCACCAGAAGAACAGAAATGGATTTAAAGGTGTGGGTGGGCCACAGAAGATTTTCAAATTAAAAGTGATACATGGTGCTAGTTTTTGAATGGCAGATCTAATATAAATGATTCAAGGTTTATTTAATTTCACTTAAAATTCTGTATAAAAAAGCCAAAAGTAACAAGAAAATGGAAAACTTTCTGTTAATTAAGGAGAAACGTTTAGGTAGCTTAAGCATACTTTACGTTATTGTTGAGGTAGGATTATGCCTTTTTTTTACTTATGTAGTCTCATTTGAAACTTTAAATGCTTGTTTTTGTATTAAATAAATGTTTCATAAACTCTTCACTTTCTATTTATTTCTGATCAAATGTCTTTGAGTAAGGTGCCACTTTATGAAACAATGTCCTAGAAACGCCCAACATGCCTTACAGGGATTTCAAAAAACAAACAAACCAAACAAACAAACTCCAAGGCAAACTTGTATTGTTTGAATAATCAGCGATGTGCTGCCATCTGATGAGAATTACCCGCATTGCCAAATATATTCCCGCGACTTTTTTTCTCGCGGTATTTGATCGTTTAATCGATTTATTTTTCATGGTAGCTGCCCGGCATCCAGCTGACAAAGAAAGAAAGAAGAAGAACACGAAGAAGAAATGGGTGTGCGGCAGCCAGCAGCCGTCGGAGCCAAACCTCCAGGCTGCTCTGGTTACTCAGCGCCGCCGCACCTGCAGTGACGCGCTGCGGCCTGGGAGAGAAAAAATAGTCTGCCCGGTGATGCAACGAGTGTTTCAGGCTGCTTTTAAAAGACATGAGAGAAAATCATAAAACGATTTCATTTCTCTCATCCGATGTAAATAACAGGTGTGGATGAGCATTTTAAGGCTCACCTGGGTGTTACGGAAGAGGTAAAAGACGCATGAGAAAATCCCCGCAGTGTAAGTCAGTTTAACGGGTTTTAATTGTCAGAAAAACCTGCTGCAGACACGCCGCTGACCTTGCTCGCACACCTACCAATGCTTGTCTCTGAGAGGGTCAGACCGCTGGATTGGAGGCTCTGAGGAGGGGGCATGCTGGCTGGAGGACGTTTTACCGAAGTCCAATCCTCTTCCAAATAAAAATAAATAAATAAATATATATAAATATTAAACAATCACGACTCAGTGCTGGGTGATGTAAATCTGAGGGCTAACGGTGGACGAGCTGGGGCATTCTCTGACGAGCTGTCCTCCGTCCCGCTGAAGCCCGGGCCCGTCTCATTTACATCCCCGCGGCTGCGGAGACCTCGCTCGGCGTCCGTCCTCTCGCCGTGTCGGTGTCGGACAGCAGGTCGCTGGTGCTGCTGCTGGTTGTATGTGCGCATGTCACACACACACACACACACACACACACACACACACACACACACACACACACCGAAAAGCAGCTACTCTGGAAGCCGTTACTATTTAAATAGTAATGTTCGTTACTTTGCGTTACACTCGCAAACCGGTTAGCGTGGATCTGTTTTGCTTACCAGCTGCTGCTAGTTTATTTGCTGAAATATATAAACTAATATCAAGAGGAGCAACTACAAGCCTCAGGGCAACTTAAATTAAAAATCAGTCTAATTGAACCTTTCAGATTAAGACTGAAGTTTCAAAAATGATGTTGATTTAATAGAAATGACAAATAAATAAGAGGTGTAAGAGTGAATTAACGAAGAAGCTTCTCGGATGAAGGTGAAACGTCTTCAAGCAACTCAAAGAAGTCCAGACGCTTTTCTTTGCAAGCTCCTTAGACAGTGAATTATCACCGAAAACAGGGATTAAACATCCTACTGAGCGCCTGTTTTGTGACAAATTGAGTTTAAAAGGGTTTTAAATCTTTTTTATTTTATTTTGTTTGATATTACGAAGATTTAAATCCACACTTCTAGAGAAGCTCATAAAAAAGTATCACCTTGGTGTTTAGTGAGCCTCAGGACGCGCAGCGAGCGCCACCAACCGTCACAACTACAGCGTTGCGTTCAAGAACTGCGAGACGTTCTGGGAAACTGTTAATCATTTATTCACAGGGATGCTTTTGAGTGCATGTCGAAATGTGAGGAAATCTCAGAAGTATCATGAACAGGAGCTGTTTTTCTTCTAGTGTGGCGGGTTGGAGGAACAGCTGAAAGAGGACTGGAAGAAAGACCAACTTAAAAAAAAGCCACCTGGGAATTCCATCCCTGGAAATGTACTCAAGTGGACCTTAATTACAATTTATCACAAAAGCACTCAGACTTGGTTTCTTTCAATAAATTTCTAAAACACAGTGGAAAAATAGCAGCTCAGCTAAAGCAACACATGATATAAGTTGCCACGTCCTAATTGGACAAACATAGCGGTGTCCCTTACACCTGCGTCCCAGTGCTTTTATTCACAAATGAGGGGAGAGGACCTCCCCAAAGGTGCCCGCAGCTTCTCAAAAAAGACCTTCTGCTTTACTAAAAAGAAAAAGTAATCAACAATGAAAAGACCAGGCAACTCACTTGAACTAGAAACCACTGTATATTTCAATGTATTATCCTAAAAACTAGAATAAAATACAATAAAACCTAAACAAACAGCAGCAGGGGAGTAAACTGCAATTACTCACCAACGACTGGTACAGGACAGCCAAACACGTACCAAGTGAAATGCACCAGATCCACAGACACCACGATCAGACTATAACAACTCTCAATGTAAGTCTCAACACATTAAAACTAATTTCTACATACCTGTATCCAAGAAGAAACCCCCAAAAGACCAGCCGATCCTGAAAAATGGGCTATAATCGAACTTTGATGGACTAGAGGAGCAGGGTTAATGATGCATTCACAAACACTTCTTAGGAAAGGAAGTTTTGCCACTATGAATTCCCTGCTGCTCTGTGATGGGGGTCCAAGAAAAGGAAGGTGTTGGAGGGAATTATATTTCCTACACATAAAAGTCTGAAAATTAGTTTTCTCTGCTGCTTTACAAAATGGAAAAAACAAACATTTAGACCTTTAAGTAAAAGTCATAATAAGTATACTCAAAGTAGTATACTTACAATATTATAGCATTGGGTAAGCAAACATTCCCATCATTCAACAAGTGGAAAGCAAAGTGGGAATAACTTTATTTATTTATTTTAAATATCCTGTTTATATTCATTGACCTGTCCAGGATATAGACACGGTCCAGAGAGGTAAGGCCCATATGTTCTGTTCTATCGCTCAGTCCATTTGATTTTGTCTTGGTGGTTACTGTAACACTTTATTTCATTTGTTTATTTGAATTGACTACACTTTTTGAGTCTAAATAGGTTTTGGTAATAGGGTGGCGCATATTTACTTGCAGTGCACAATTACGGTTCTTTAGAATATTTTCATTCTAGATACACTGGTTTAACAATTATAAGAAATGTGTGTTAATATAATTAAAACAAAAAAAGTGGATTTATAACTTCTTCTATTTGACATGAAATCTGGTTTTCAGTTGGGACAAGAGAAAAAGGGCATTTTGGGGGGTTCTCAGGAGCTATTTTGTATTTTAAATGTTATTTGAGAGCTACTTTTTCAACAATTGTGTTTACACGTTGTCTCAGGACAACTGTAATTTACACACACAAACAAAGAAACGAAATGAAAAACAGCCTTATACACTGCCTGTGCACAGACCCTGAGCATGAAATGTGAATGTCCCCCATAAGTGACATTGGAGTATTTTTTAAAATAGTTACTCAATACAAATGAATGTAAAAAATGTCCAGTGTTCGCCAAACAATTTTCATTTCTGATGGAATATTCTGATTTTATGGGCCCCGGCTGCCCAGAAAAATCCTGGAAGCACCCCTGCTCGCTTTTCTTTTGAAGGACATGTTCAGGTTATTAATCTGCACTGACAGGAGAACTACTGACAAATATATTTTTGTGACTTTTAGTTCTCTGCAAACATCCTTATTTGGCTTTTACTGTAAAACACGCGAGCTCTAACACACACGCACGATTTGCCGCGCATATCTCAAAGAATTGCTTTTTCCATGACGCAATTTCTCTTTTCATGTAAAAGGAGGAGGGGAACTTCTTAGGGACGTTCCCCCCTTCCACTTTAGTATGGGGGTAACAGAACGGTACGTGACCGGAGTGCTAATGGGATCAGGGATGAGGACTACTTCACCAGAGGTTAGTTTATGGTAATCCGTTGAAATTGTGGGTGCTGACAGCTGGATTAGTGCGCATACACGTGCGTGGAGTGTATCTAATGATTGATTTACTTTGATTTGATTTGTGATTTAAGTTAGATAAACACCCGAGTCAAAGATATCTAACTAAGAATTGAAAAATAGTTAATTGCTGGAAGATCTTTGCGCATTTACAGTACGCAGCCAGGCGCTGATTGAGTGTCTTGTGCTGGGAGAGGCTATAAATATTGTATTCACGCTTTGCTTCAGCTTAGCAGACAATGGCTGATGGTGTGCGTGTACAGCATGCAGTGCTGTGATCCAGGCCGCTGCCAAAACGTCTGTGGGACCCAAAAAAGAAAAAGCACTTTGCATCCCACCCCCAGCTTTTCTCCGGCCAGCGCTCATTCACTATGATGCGCGCCTAGTTGAAGGAAGCTCTCCACACCCGGTTCCCCCTGCACGCCTAAAACTTTCTAATGAAATCCCCCAAAACTTTTTGACAAATAATATTTTTTTCCTCTGGGGGCCAATAGGGTTTTCGACTTATTAATCCGTGTTTTTTTAATTGAAAAGAGAACTTCAGGTATGTCCGACTTTTCATTCATCGATAGAGCACAGATTGTGTATTTCAGATAGCTTGGCTTTGAATTGAAAAGTAATTTAATGGACACCGTGGATTGTGGTTGGTTTAACTGGCACCTTTTCTTTCTGCGAAGAATATGGAGCCCAGTTCCACAGAGGGAGGAGCTGAGGAGAAGCTTGTTAGAAGTCTTGTGAGTGCTGAGATTATTTTATTCTTTTTCCCTCTGGCTCATGAGCGTTTTTGATGAACCTCAAAGTTATCAACCCCCCTCCCATCCTCCCGTAGCAGCAGATTCTTATAAAGGCCTCTCTCTCGCAAATGATGTGTCCCGTGGCTCCTCTGGGATCTGTGTGTCCTGGCCTCTGGATGCTGAGACTCAGTAACAGCTGGCTGTCAGAGTGACCCTCCAGCTCTGCTGTCTGCAGCTGCTGCTCCAAGCAGGAGGGTCCACTCAGAGGAGGTCAGCTCTCCCAACGAGTGCCACAAGGTCACCAGCGGGTTTATAATTTGCAGAAACGGAGGACAGGACCATCAGTTCATTAATATGCAGAGCGCTGTCTGGCAGTTTATGTTATCGGTCATACTCAGATCAGGAGGCATGCCATTTTTTTCCTGCAGTAATTTGAAAAGCAAATAGGTTTCACTGTAGAACTCAGCAGTTTAGAATATGTGTGGTGAGGGCTTTTTCTCTTCTTCTTTCCACCAGCCTCACAAAGTGATACTCAAGCATGGCCAAGAGCTGGAGGAAGAGCAGGAGGAGCTGGCCGAGCATCAGCCTCTAGAGCAGGAAGACCTCAACTTTGAGAGATGGAAGCGCAGGCCGATTCCCAAGAGGACGCTCCACCAGAAAATAGACGACCTGAAGACATACCTGTGGAATGCAGAGACCAACGAATTCATGGGTCGCTCTGGGAAGAGCTGGAGTGAGTTGATGAAGAAAGAAAAATTCTCTGCTGTTGGGTTATGGGGAAGGGACATTTTGTATCATATATTTTTTAGTGCATATGACCATAACGACACTTTTAATGTTGAGTGCAACACAGTTAATCATCCTAAATAACAAGCAAATGTGATGGTTCAGTGTGTGTGTGTTTTTAAGATGCACTCAGCGATAGTTTTAGGGTGAGAAATGTCTTTCCAGTCCAGTGACGGAGCTCACTGTGCTGCGAGTGTGTGTGTGTGTGTCCTCATGCTCAATGTTTACATAGGTGCATGGATGATTCAGAGTGTCCCGACAAAAACAGACTGCCTGGGGACGATTCCCCAGCGGGACGCACTGTTCAAGGCCTCACATTGGCCAGGAAACACATTCCTCTACATCTTACCATGCTCTCCACAGCCTCTTTCCCAAAGCCTTGGCGACCTCATTGCTGAACTTAACATGCTTGTGGCCTCTCAGTTGCAGTAAAACACGTAGAGGTGTTCATGTTCTTTCCCCCCGCCCTGTAAATCTAACTGCCAAATTGAGCTTTGGGCGCTGGAGAACTTTTTTGGCATGAGCGACACACTGGACGAGTTTGTTGAGTCAGTGGTGATGGAGCAACCTCTTGGTATAACCAGAGTAGTTGCTATGTGATGCTGTTGAGCCCCCTCTCTTTTCACACAATGGCAAACATGATCCAACTGTGTGCAGAAAGAACTTCTAAGGAAAGTGTGTGTTACTTGCATAAGCTGCAATGCCGGATCCCCGGGCCACATAACCAGTGTGTGTGCACACTTGTGGAAGAGTGGGGCCCATGTGTCTGCTGAAGAAAGACCCCGAATTGAAGTCTGTGCTGCGTGTCCTGTGAGACGAGTGTGTAAGAGGGGACACAATACCAGAGTGGGGTGATTGGGGTTCCTTGGAGCTGGCTGTGCCTCTATGGCTGCAAAAGGACCTTCACTACGATGGCAACCGGAGGTTCACTGTGTTCCTGAGTGAAAGGACAGCTGGGAGAATTCTCACTGAGCTCAAACAGAAAGGCCTTTGTGGCTCAGGGGACGCAACGCTGGCTACAGCTAGTCCCCTGTGAAATTGCCCACACAGCAAAAGCCATTTTATTTAGGACACGTTTAGCTTGATTAGTAGCTAATGGACTGTTAATTGAAAATTGCAGACCAGTGCTATTTCTCAGGATTTCTTTGGCACGAGGTCCGTGCTTTAGCTAAGTATGGGTTTCATACCAAAGCCAGTGGAGTTATTCGCAAATGCAGACACGAGGGGACCACAGTGCTTTTTTATTCCTAAACAAATTAGTGACCGTCCTGATCAAGGACAGTAGCTGGAGTCCAGACAGACCAAATGGTTTGCCTGAGCAAAGTGGGAATTGTTCATGGTTCGTTATTCCCCTTCACTCAGATCAGATGTAATTTATCAGGAGCTGTGTTGTCTGTTATGTAATCCACATTTGTGCAAGTACTCCCTAATGCCTCTTTTTATTTTTTTCTTCACTCTCACCATTCAGGCCTCATCCTACTCTTCTATGCTGCACTTTATTTGTTTCTTGCAGCCATGTTTGGCGGCTGTTTGTTTTGCCTCATGTGGTCTATTAGTCCCTACCACCCCACCTTCAACGATAGAGTGATGCCACCAGGTAACTATAACTCCAAACTCAAACCACCTCCTCTGTTCTCTGTCCCTCTAGCTGTCCTTCTGTCTGTTGCTTCTCCCTGAATCTCAGCACAGTTGACTGTCTCTGCGTCTCCACTGGCAGGTATGACGATGGCCCCGCACCTAGAAGGCCATGAGATTGCTTTTAACGCATCTGATCGCAAATCCTGGAGGAAGTACGCCAGGTCTATGGAGGAATATCTAAGACGTGAGTGATGCGATCGAGGTGGGGTGGTCAAAGCTGGGAGGTCTGACAAGGTTGTTGAGTTTGTTTAAAATGAAGAGACATGGAATGGGTTAATCCTCATCTTCACTGCCTTTGTCCCTCTTTTTTCTATTTGGTCCTTGCAGGGCATGCTGGGAAGGGAAGCCTCTTTGTGGGCAGAGGGTTGCTATTCAGTCCTGGGTGTTTTTTTTTTTCACAATCATCTTTTGTCAGGCTTCCTTAATCAGAGGCCTGCGCCTGGCAGGGCACTGCAAAGGTTTATTTATGCCCTCCTCTCTCTCTCATTCTCCCTCCCCCTTTCTCTCTGCTCTGTACTTTCAGCGTATAACGATGCTGCTCAGCAGAGGAAGAATATTCCCTGTGATAAGGAGACATACTTCATGCAGGACGACTTGGACGAGGCTGCAGAGCGGAAAGCGTGTCAGTTTAAGCGGTCCTGGTTGGGCCAGTGTTCAGGGCTGCAGGACGCCAACTTTGGCTATTCTCAGGGAATGCCATGCATCCTCCTTCGAATGAACCGGGTAAAAAAGATGGATTTTAAAATATCAGAAATCCAGATTACTGTACTGTGAATCAATTTTACTATCAATTTACTATGTGAGTGACATCTTGTGGTCATTCTAGGTAAGACAGAGAGAAAGCCTTTTGTCATTGGGTGCTTATTTCATGCCTAATTAGAAACATTTTTGAATGTTTTCACATATTTACTTGTGATTTTTCTTGCAAACAGAAACAGTCGGTGCCCCACAAGGAGGGCAAAGGAAACTCACCATCAGCTGTGCCTTAAAAAAAAAAAATTACTTATCTAATTCAGTTTGGGACAAAGATGATACATAGCGTGTGCATGCAAACAATGCAGGATGGAAAAACTACAAGAGAGAAAATGAGGCTTTGGCATATTAAAAAAAATGGAATATTTCACTTTTAAATGTAAAGACATTGTCAGATGAATCCACAAAGGTGCATCTTTACATTTGTGCTTACAGAGTGAGACATTTCCCCTCTTACTCTTGTTCTTCTTTAATAGATCCTCGGTTACTTACCTGGTCAGGGGAAACCGATAAATGTGACCTGTGGCGTTAAGGTAAAGTTTTCCTTTCTTGATTCTTTGACTCATGACTGAAAGTGTATAAAAATAAGTAAGTCTGTAAAATAGACTTACTATTTTAAGTTTCTCTCTCAGAAAGGACCACCAGAAGTCTTGGGAAAAATGGAGTTTTTTCCCAAAAGCATTTTTGAAAACAAGTATTATCCATACTACGGGAAGCTGAGACATGTGAGTGAAAGTTTCATGATTGTCGGGGAACTGCTGCAGCAGCAGTCGAATTTAAAACACCCGTCGCGTCTTAATCTTCTGTCTCTCGTCTCTCAGGTAAACTACTCTTCACCAGTCGTGGCTGTACGTTTTACGGGCGTGCAGCAAGGCGCTAACATCCAAGTACAATGCAAACTAAACGGAAAGGGCATCATTAACGATTCTCCCACTGACCGCTACCTGGGCAGCGTGACCTTCTCCTTGGAGGTCGGAGCGTAAGGCGAAGGTGTCGCAGGACGCTCACAAGACGAGGCAGGAAAACATTCACGAGACAAGATTTATACTGAACCGTTATTTTCCACGAGATATGTAATTTGCCCCTGTCCTCGTCTTTCACTTAAATATCTTCTGCTGTGAAACAAAATCCTCAAGAAGTAGGTATTTACTCGTGTTTTTTGTTGTTTCTTTGTACCACGAGTGTGCTACTGGCACCTGCATCCACAACAAACAGTGCTGAGCACAGGAACGAGTGCCTAGAGCGAGTTATTCCTGTTCGATTCCTGATATTTTGTAATGATTAGTGAGATTAATCGCACTAAATTACACTCTGCCCATTAGTTAGAGTTTCTGGCTATGCAAATCCAATTATGAATTAAACATTAATAGGGAACTAGAGTTCTTTCAGGTTAGATCGTACGTTTTTGTGCACATTTTTATGCGACCAAGTGTACTAATTTGTTTTGCATTATATTTTTCAAACATGTATATTGTAAGAATTCAAAGAACTATCATGCAAACACTGAAAGCAGGACTTGTACTGTACTTACACAGTAAAAAAAAGACATAATAAATGCAAATACATGATTACTATATTTTTGTTGAATAGAGCAGTATTATACATTTATGATAAAGTATCACTTCTTCTTTTGTAAAAAACATTCGCTTTGGAAAATGAAATACTATACATGACTGATCAATAAAGAGACGCACTGTGCTGTGAAATAGTTTGTCAAAGGTCTGCACCGTTTTAATTATGCTATAACTATTTTGTGATAGTATTAATCATGCCTGAACTGTGCTACTAAACTTGGTATCAGTGTTGTATTTATTCCTATTTAGCTCTTACAATAAATACAGTGTTCTGGTATGTACTGCAAGTTTTCTTCCACATCACTAACAGCCTACACAGACTCTGACATGTTGCTACAACATCTAAATTGATTTACTGCAGAAGTCTCATATTTTTAAAGAATGTCGTATTATACAGAGGCAGCTGCTATAAAACGAGGTTATAAAGTAAACACTTAATGCTTCCTTAAGAAGTAAGAGGCTGCTGCTCAAATGCAAAATGCACTTGATTAACCACAAACCAAGCAAGAAAGACAGCAGCAGTGATCTTAGAGAAGTAATTATTGCTGCCCATCAGTTTGGGAAGCGTTTCTAAACAACTTTAAATCCATCATTCTAGAGTGAGACTGATTACGTACATTCAAATTTCCAGTACCAACTTTATTGGCATCTCAACAGCTGTGTTTTATGCTGGTGTCGACCAAAGAGGCCAATCAGCACGCTTACCATCCACTGGAGGGTAAGTGTAAGGAATCGGTTCTCAGACTTTTTGAATCGTTAACCACAAAAATTTAATTCTAGTAAAATGTGTAATTGGAGGTATAATGAGGACCCAAGCACAGGACATGGAAGCAGGTTGAAACATTGGCTAAAGAAGCCCTGGAATGGATAAGGGTAATACAACTGCAGGCATCCAGGAACTGAAGAGTAATAAGAGATTAACACGAGGGGGCTCTACCAAAGGGAGGATCGTGTTTTCATTTTATACTTCACTCTTAGCTTTTCATGCCCCAGTGCAGCAGCTCTTTGTGTTGTTGACAAAAAGAGGGGGTACCACTCAAACGCTTTGTCTACATTTTTGCTTCAAGTTCAGATAAACTGTCAGAAACCCATTTATACAAAGTCAGCATTGATACTCGTCTCCATATCAGTTCAGCATTGTGCAACTCCAGGGTCAACTTGTTTTCATGTCAGTAGCTGGCATGAGAGTCACGGCTGTGCGTGCTTGTTACAGGTCATAAAAAGCAGGTAGCCAATCAAAGTCAAATGCACAGTTTAGGCCATTTGATCGTTCAGCAGTGTAAATGTTTACACTCGTTAACCTTTGAATGCAGTTTAGTCACAAGACTCTCGAGCTTGTAGGGAAAGTTCCTACGACACTGGCAATAGTCACCTACAAGTTCTAATGAGGTTATCGAGCACGTTTTAATTAATTATTCAAAGAACACAGAGAGGGTAGATTTTTTTTCTTTATATAATGTTCCTGAAACGTTAAAAGTTAAACTAAGACATTCTCCCTGCAGCATGTTGAGCATGGCTTAGAGTACCAGATTATACTCTAATCTTTTATGAAACATTCCCACAATGATTTTAAGGTGGGAAAACATCCTCCAAACAACATTAACAGATTGCGTTAGAGCAGTGGTGTCAAACATAAGGCCCAGGGGCCAGAAATGGCCCAGCAAGAATGCCAATCAAGCCCACTAGATGGCTTTTTATAGCATTATAAAACATTTTAAATGTTATAACATTTCTAAATGATAAAGGCCTCCACCCTTACCACACCAAAGTAATTAACTAAAAGATGATCAATTAAAGGAAAGAAAATTTCCATTTTCTGAAAAAATAACATTTTTCTGTCGGTTAACAAAAACAAAAAACAAAAAAAAAAGTTCTATTTTATGACAGGACAGTCCGGTGAATGAGCAATTTCACACATTTATTTCTTAGCAGCAGAGATGATTTGCATTTCTTTTTTGTGTGTTAAGATATCTCAGGGATTACATTTGAAGGTAAACATCTTAACCTGACAGAAAGGAGTGTTTTGCTGGTCTGGCCCACTTAAAATGAAAGTGGGTCGTATGTGGCCCACAGTATAAAATGACTTTGATATCCCTGCATTAGAGGAGAGTATTAGAGTAGCAGCTCATCAGGTTCACAGGTTATTTTAATTTCTTAAGTACTAAAAGTAGAGTAACACGTTTTCTTGTCACCGGTTGACAAGAAACTAAACTAATCAAAATTACAATCCACTGACAAATGTGACCTTAAGCACAGGTTGGGTGGAGACCCATTAGGTGTTCAGTGTGTCTGAGGTTAAATGAATCCTGACCATGAAGCTATGGTGGTAGAAAGGTTGACTGATGAGGTCAGGCATGAGTCTCTGTGGACTATGATGTTTGCAGATGACATTGTGGTCTGTAGGGAGAGAAGGCAGCAGGTGAAAGCGCTTGGAGAGATGGAGGAATGAAGGTCAGTGGAAGCAAGACAGAATACATGTGTGTGAATACGAGGGAGACAGGTGTAACAGTGAAGATGCAAAGAGTAGAGGTAGTGAAGTATTAGAAATACTTGAGGTAAACCATCCAAAGCAATGGGCAGTGCATGAGAGAGGTGAATAGAGTGCAACCAGGCTGAAGAATATCAGGGCTGATTCATGACAGAAGAGTAGCGAGACCAGCTCTGATGCATGGTTTGGTGATGGCGGTATGGCCAAAATGACAGGAGGCCGAGCTGAAGATGAAGGAAAGCGCAGCGTGAGTGACTGAGGCAAATTTAGAGAACAAAGCTGAGATGGTTTGGATGTGTGCAGAGGAGGAACAGTAGATATATTGGATAAAGGGGGTTAAAGATGGAGCGACCAGCTAGGAGGAAACGAACGACCACAGAGAAGATTCATGGATGTAGTGAAGGAGGACATGCAGAGGGTTGGTGTGACAGAGGTGGAAGATGCTCGGGTGATCCGTGGTGGCGATCCCTAAAGGGAGTAACTGAGAGGAGGAGGTGGTAATGTTTGGCAACGTTGTGTGAACATTTTCTGAAACATTTAGTTTTGCATGATTACGACGGAAGGAAAAAAAAAAAAACCCAACTCCCCAAACATTTAGATGGCCTGGTGTTTATGAAACGCTCCTCTAATTTTAATATTAACCTAGGTAGAGTGCTTCACCTGAAGTATTCTGAGGATGCTGTCAGGCTAACAAATACATGATCTGGTTTCACATCCATCTTTTAAAAGTTTTGAACTAAATAGTTTGATTATCATAAAATGTGGACTACCAATCCATCCAGAGGGTTTGCAAAGTCAGCTGATAAGATGTTAAAACCATCAGAGCATAAAGTAGAACAACATTATCACTGAAGATTTTTTTAAAGCAGGTTATCACCAAAGACTTTAAAGGGACGCTGCTTTAAGCATCAATAGGACAGCAGTCAGGAGATGAGTTTTTCTAGCTAAGTCTGCACCTTGACAAGTAAAGCAAAGTACAAACAGTTTAAAAAAAAAAAAAAAATGACAATGATACAAAACAAGAACCAAACTTTATTTAATTTGTTCCCCACTTGTGTCAAACAAGCTCATCACATCACATTCTTCATCAGATGGAGACAAGCTTCAAGCAAGCAACTCGAGAGGTGCACAACAGAAAGGCACGAAACTGTCGGGGAGTGACCGGACGCTCAGAATCACATGAACGAAACTGTGCGACTCGAGGAAACGTCGTCTTCACACCTGAACTTCACCTGTCGTTAGTGTACTAGGACATGGATGGGCTAGTATGCGGTTTGATCCGGGCGATCGGTGTAAGCCTGAGTCTACTGCGTTTGTTGAGCTTTTTCAAATATCACAGGGTTACGAGGGGACACCACCATGATTAACTCACCAAGTACTCATGTGTAAACAAATGTTCATTTCAGGAAAATATAAATCTCCTACCGTGAGTGAGAAACAACTCAAACCAGAAAACAACACAACTAAACAAAGGTGGTCCCAATGCTGGTTAAGTGTCCTGTTATCGTCCCTTTAATTGAGCTACAAGTGACCAAGTGTGTGCATCAAAAAGAGGTTCATGTTACATGGAGCGTAATACAATTAGCGACTCAGTGGAAAAATATGAATGTCTGGGAAATTAATGACAGTGGCTCTATTAGCTTGCTTGTACATTCATGTCATCAAAAATCAGTGTCATTCATTCTATACAAGAGTAATTTACACATATATTATACAGCACAGAAACCGAGAGCAAAAAGCCTCTCTGGGGTGGCGGAGGGAAGGGAGGAGGAAGTGGAAGGCTAATCGCAGCCATAAATTTAACTTTTAAAACATGCAATCTATAATCAAACGATGCAATATCGATCATAAATGTTTTGGTACTCTATTCAGTCACTGGCAATAAAGCAAAACGGAGGGGATAAATTTGAAAGGGGTTTGCGAAATAAGCTGAAAGGTTATTTTTTTAAGACGCTGTCTCACGGGAAACTGAAGAGAGCATAAATCTGGGCAGGAGAGTGCTGGGAAGGTGTTTTTTTTTGTCCCCTAAAGAGCTGTAAGGGGCAGAAGACGCAGCGGGGCTGAATTATACGGACTGGTAGCCAGTGCGACTCTTCCTCCGACCAATCAGGTAAGAGATAAGCACAAGGATGATTAGGAAGCTGAGTGCCACGCCAACTGCGATGGGCACCAAAAAGCTCAAATCAGAATCCAGGAAGCACTCTTCAGCTGACAGAAAGAGAGACACAGAAAGGACAGGTTAGTGCTTTAGGAGGAAAAACACTCAGAGAGGAAGTTTGGGTTAGAAATGCAGCAGGAAGCAGTGAGAAGAGGAAACAGCAATCAGCAACATGACAGTAGTGTTGATTTTGGTGGTGGTGGGGATAAATACGTCAACACAAAAAGGATTTGAGTCAGTGTAATAGTTATTAAAGTAAGTGCAGTAAGTGATGGAGGTTTGGAAGATACACAAAAACGCCTTTTTGCCAAATCCAATTAATGCCGCTCTTATACAAAGCTGGTCAGCACAGCTTAGCATAAACACTAGAAACTGGTCATGTCAGCATCTTTAAAGTCTGCTCATTAACAGGTTAATCTGAAAAGACCGTTAATACAACCTGTGGATTTTAATATGTACAAGTTGTTTGTTGCCATTAAGAGAAAAAAAAAAAAAAAAAAGATTTCTGAATCTAACCACCGCCAGCCAAGAAATTAGTTCAGATTTATTTATTCTGCTTAATTTGTGCATCTTAAACATTTAATTTAAAAAACATTCTCTGCAAGAAATGGTGGCACTACTGTACTGCCTGGCTTACATGGCACTCATGGTTACGTTAGATCAACATCACAGCCTTTATTCTAAGGAGCTGGCAGTCTCTGCATCAGCCGAAGTGTGGCCGAGTTCAGGGTAGGATTCAAGTAGAAAACTTTTGAGCTGCTGGCACAGACTTCAGTTAAATCTAAAGATGCAGTCTCAGCGTTTCCAGTCTTTATGCGAGGCTAAACTGTAGCTTCAAATTTACAGACAGAACAGCGTCAATTTGGCTCTCAGCAAGAAGGCAATCTGAACACCCATCAACACTACATAAACACATAATAGTTTTTCCCCACAATTAGTCAAAGGCAGCAACTATCCTTTGTATAGCTGAAAGCTCTAAATGAGAAATTAGAAAGACTGATAGCCGGTGGCCATGCTTCTCCTTCTTCCGATGAAGTAGGCCAGCAGAACAATAAGAATGAGAACAAGCAGGGCAACTCCGACAGCTATGGGAACAAGGAAGCTCTCCCCATCAGCCAGGCATTCCTCAGCTAAACAGGAGTGAAGAGAGCAGAGAGGTGAATGTCTCACAGGCTTAACATAGGACATAAAACATATGGTTACTGAAAGGACAGCCGAAAGATAGAAGTGGTCTGACAAGTAAATCTCCCAGGTATTAAAAGCATAAACATTTACTCAAGTGGTTCAACAGCACATTCTTTTATTTCTGTAGAAAACACTAAAAAGCTCAGTTGACACAATTTGAAATCCAATTTATTATAGCTAACAGCATGAGAGAATGCAGAGGAAATCAGTTGCATCCACATAACACACAACAACAACAACTGAGATTGTCTTGCAGCACAGATTCCCTTTATGTGTGTGCACGTCTCCTCCACAAGTGGAGGGAAATTAAGCAGCCAAACATCACGCAGCGAGTAAGCAGTGAGTTACTGAATGCACAGGACAAAGTTATTGAGCAAAGCTTGTTAGATGATTTGACAAGTGTCTAATTAAAACTCTTAATGCTGCAAAACCATCTTCATCATCATGGCAACTTGTACAAAGCTGAAATACAAACTGCAACAATCACAAGCAAAAGTCAAAGCTCTTAAGTGCCATTAACTATATGCATATACAGTGACCTGGAAAAAGCAGAATTTCACAAGCATCTTGGGGAAAAAAAAAAAAAAGTAATGATCTCTGGCTGCGACAAGCTGAACAATAAACAGTACTCCGCTTGAATTAACATACAGCTACTGTCGTGTCACACAGCCTGCCTGTCATTACAAAGAACACATTCTGTGGCCTGCAATACCCGACTGCTACTCTGATCCAACTCCCTGATTCAAAAGGTCCTGAAAACTTACTTTCAGCCTCTTTAAAAATCCATTTAATGTCAAGTTATCACTAATTTCAGCACAACAATTAAAGTTATCCTGGCAGTTGTGTGGTTGTGTGCACATTTATTAGAATAATCAGATGAAACTACAGCCCGAGGTCTTAAAGAGACCGGTAAGCTGAAACCTAACAAACAGTTTGGCATTTGGAAAACTGGACTTACTTTGTTAAGAGTTGTAGCACACAGATTAACCAAACATGATATGAACGTGTCAAGTTGTGAGCTAGAGAGAGGCATGAGAGTTGTGCAACACATCAAACCATTCCGGCACCATTTGTCGTCATTCCTACTCAGTTTCGTGACATATCTAAAGATGCAGAGCTCTGAACCCAAAGTTTTCAGGGGCTTTAACACCCACTGATCCAGCAGCAGCCACCTGTAGAGCTCAGGCCAAAGCCCAGAATCTTACACAGGTGAGATCATGTGACAGCAGAGTCAACGTAAGAAAAATATAAAGAGTGTTTAAGTGCATTTACATGCAAATATCCCCATTTCAGAATCATCTGTGCTGAAAGCGAATATCTACACAATAGTATGATCCCTTTTCTAAACATAATGCCAAAATGTCTTCTGAGTGAGGAAGAGAGAAAACTGCCCCACACAACTTCCGGTTTGAACAGAGCACGTGCAAATGTAATGACTAATGATGGCTTCATCACAGGTTTGTCACTCTGGGGGTCGTCACAATAATCTGTTGGTGAGCCACTGTTAAAGTAATTAGCGCCATGTGTGCTTTTACTCTTACTTGATATGTTCAATGCCACAACCAGGACAAATATCTTATGTTTCTCCTGCTCTACAGGGGCAAACATGGACTAAGGCATATTCATCTACAGCCTTTTAAAAGGAGCAGACATTCATCTGTGTTAATGAACTTCCAGGGAGGGAGGAAAAAAGAAAAAAAAAAAAAAGCTGCTGTGACATTGAGGTTTTCAATTGATTTCCACAAATTCTCAATGGGGGTTAAACAAGAAAACAAATGTGTTTTAAAGACAAAAACAAAAAGGGGAATGTCTGCTGAGCGAGTGCAGGATCCTACAGAAACCAATTACATGGTCACATCTTGTGCTAGAAATGTGGAAGACGTTCAGGGGGCTTCGTTTATGAAAAGGTAGACTTTGCATGACCAGATATCCAATTTGAACAAATGCTTGATAGATCTTGCACTTGCCCATTAACCAATAAAAAAAAAAAAAAAAAAAAAAAAAAAAAACAAAAAACCCAAAAACAACCAAAAACAGAAAAGACATTCAGGTGAAAAACAAACATGAGAAAAAAAAAAGTGGTACACCCACAAACAGACTGTGTACGCGTGGGGGGGGGGGGGGGGGGGGGGGGGGGGGGGGGGGGGGTAGCGCAAGTCTGGCCCTTGAGAGAAAATCCTGCATCTTTATGAAATAACCAAAACTTTACACCTCAATGATCAGACAGTAAATTTAGATTCCCCTCCACACTGATGCCATTTCACAAAACTGTAGATTTAGTTTTAGACCAACTCCTGAATGTGTGACCATGAAGGCCAAGGACCAGGCTTGGGAACCCCCATAACATCACAAGATCGACTGCAATATGAATTTAAAGAGTCTGATATCCAACGTAAGTCTTCCTTCGACCAATCACGTAAGCAATCACTACAATGAGAATTAAGCCAGCCAGAGCAGCGCCAACAATGATTGGGACTAAGATGTTTGGGTCGTCCACTGAACATTCATGGGCTGCAGATAAAGAGAGAGTCAGTCAGCAGGTAGAACAGTGCGTTTGTGATTAACAAACATTGTGAGACAGACATGTGACGCAGCAGGACAACAGGTCAGATTATCTGTAGTTTTTAGAGCACACGACACCAAAAGCTCATCTCTTTCAACTCAAGACTTAATGACAGATGTTATTGCAGATGTTTATGAAGTAATTAGGTGGATGAACCAGACCTCATTTTCATGATGTTTAGTGCTTTAATTTAAGACTACAAAGGTAATAAAAAGCACAGCTTCCTTCAGTGATGTCAGTAAACTGCTTGCATGTATAAAACTCACTCTGGGGCAACCTGATATTTAAAGTGCTAGCATGCCTGTAGTTCTCAAAAAGAACTGATATTGATAGTATTTACTATTAGATATTGATTTGCAACAGCACAGAGCTTTACCTCTTAAAGCTGGAATTTCAATGCAGTCACACAGATGTTAACCTAGCCAGTGCACACATTAACCATCAACTATAAAACATAAGTCATTCTGTTACAATGAAGAGAGCAGCAATGGCTAATCAGCAGCAAACATGTGCAACAATGAGTGATAAATTAACAGGATAACACAACTGTGTCTAAAGGTGCTGCGTTTCTCCTAGATTGGATATGATAAGTCTTCCAGCAATTACAAATGGTGGCGATTACCTTAAACATTGTATCAGCAACAAAAGTGCAATGCACCAAAAGAAAAGCACTGCAAGGGAGATTTGTCAGCACTATGAAGAGAACCTTACAGAGGTTGCTTTTTTTTTTTAAATTATGCAAGACAACTTGTTTTAAAGTCACCAATCTTATGAAATTGAGGTCTGGGTCCAAACTCCAACGGGTAAAACTAGCATGTCACAGATCCACAACTATGCACAGTTGTGAGAGGATGATTACTGAACAGTTCTCAACACCAACTAGAATTTCTTTTTTTAATGTCTTCCCTAAATAATAACCTGTTAACCAGCACTGATAAATCCATAAAAAAATATTCTTGCCTTATTCTGATCATGATCACAGCCACTGTCTGTACACCAGGAGATTTCAAAAATAACCTACCTGTACTGAAAACACCTTTGTTCACTCCGAAGGGCTGCACATGCAGGCTGAAGGTGTGGATGGAGAGCGTGTCGGTGATGTTGAAAGTCTGCTCCTTGTTACACATGTAGGAGCTGCCGATGGATGCCTCCCACAGATTGAGGCTGGAGTTCTCCACAGAAAAATTACCTTCAAGGAAGAAAGACAGCACATAGTTTGCCTTCTTCTCAGTGCATTGCCTGGTGTATGCGATTATACGAGAATAGTTTAGTTACCAGAGCTCGTGCTGACACTGATGTTCAGATCATGCAGGCGGAATTTCTTTGTGTCCTGTAAAAGTTTAGAAACAGAAAACTGAAGGCTTTGTTTAAGTCAACGGCATTACCCGTCACTGACATGGAGATTTAAAATAAAAGCACTTTAAAAGCATTTTTCCTCTTTAATTAATGAGTTGTATAACTTTAGGTTCTCATACCTCCTGTCTGAAGTAAATACTCATAATACAAGGTTACATAACCACCTTTTACTTTGTTTTCCTGGAGGTGGAGTTGTCATGTTAAGGACAGTAAAATGGCTAAGTATGTGCAGTGTGACCCTTGGTAAGTTTGGCAACATTATCTACCACATAGATAAATGATTTTACCTCTGAGGACTTACATTGGTAAAGGTAAACCTGATAGTCATTTTTTTAGATGCCAAAGTAAGCTCACTGCTGTTGACACCACATGATCCAGAGACATTGGCCATATTGGGATCCAAATTCATTTCCTGTAAATTTTAAGCCAGACAGAACAGAAACAAAATCAACAAATGATAAATTATCTGTCAAGGGGGGGGGTTACAACTGAGTATATGAAACCTACCTCGCCCTTAATACCAATGCGCAGGCCAAAGTTGGCCAGCAGACAGACTGTGCCATTTTCAGTCCTGATGCTGTAGTTCCCAGTACTGGGTACAGGGAGAGTGGGTACTGGGGTGGTAGTAGGGACAGGCATAGTTGTTGTGTTGGGGGCAAGTGTGGTTGTATTGGGGGCAAGTGTGGTTGTATTAGGGGCAAGTGTGGTTGTATTAGGGGCAAGTGTGGTTGTATTAGGGGCAAGTGTGGTTGTATTAGGGGCAAGTGTGGTAGGGACAGTTGTAGTTGTGGCATTAGGGGCAGCAGTTGTACTTGAGATGGGTTCATCTGCAGGACAGGAGCTTACTGTGCGAGGAGATAAAAGAACACCACGTTAACAGAAATGTACAAAACGCTACAGCCAGGATGAGCTGCATCACAGCTCGTGTACTTACTTTCAGAACTCTTGTTGCCATCACTGATAAAAGCCTGTATTTGCACATCCCACAGCGTCATGTTGACGTCACCACTTTCGATCAGGTCCTCACTTTTGCACGAGTAGCAGGTATCCATGCCTATGTTTTTAATGTCAAGAAGCCCTCTTGCCACAGTAGGTTCTAACAAATCCAGAAAAGTCCAAAAAGTCAGCAAGAAGATCTATCGCCAAGTTTTTAAAAAAAATACACATCAAGAGATGTAGACGTTACCTTTTGATTTAGAGTTAGGGAAGTGGACAGGGTCGCCGAGATTGTAGGTAAAGGTGACTACGTCCGCCTCGTAAACTTCTTCAATCTTGGAGAAGGTTATACTGAAAGCGTGACCCTCTCCAAAATTAAGCATCAGCATTGAGTTCTTGGCATCACATGTACTTTTAGTTGAATTGGCGTCATCAGTTAAAGCAAACACAGCTGTCTGAGTCTGAAAGACAGTGTAAATGATCATAGGAACTTAATCTGACACACTTGACAAGTTTAACATTTAACTTGTAAGATGGGCAAAACAGAATACATTTCAAATTAATAACAAAATTGATCCACAGCTAATCAAGCAAGGGGTAAGCTCAGACAGTATAAGATGGATGCAGGTAATCAGAATGGCTATTGTGAATCCTCAAGTTGAGTGCCGTCACAGTCACAAGCTAGGCTGAATAGTCATTCTCCAGGGTTCGGTCATTGACTAGCCTTTTGTGACCAATTACCAAAATAAACTTCAATCACATGACATTAGTGTTAGAAACCATGAAGTTATCATGAAAGCATTTCTTGATGTCTTCAACCAGGTGGCACCCCCTGCTGGTCATTAAAGAGAAAGCTGTGTTAAGGCATTTCTGCTAGGGCTTCACTTTTTAGACTCAGAAGCTGCATCATCTTCTATACAATCTATGAGCAAAACAAGCTTCTAATTTTCAGTCCGTGTTTACTGACCACCTCCAATCAGCTTTAGATTTTAAATTATGCCAACATGTCCATATTTTCCCCTTTTTAAAAACACAAATACAAGTAAACATACAGTCAACGCCAATGATCAGCACAAAAGCAGATTCTGAAAACCACAAATCAAAATTAAGGAACCAGTTCTGTCGTGTGTTCATAGAGCTTAGACATGAAGCTTATTTAACACTAGCAGCTACTAGCCAACAGTAGCCTGGTCTATTAACACTTGACAGGAGTTTGTGATAGCAGTTTAACATTGGTTAAATCAAGACTAGCAACATGACTAGCACCCATCCTTCATCCTGCAGGCTTCAAGAGCAGAGGAAATTCATTTAAATTTCACCTGCCCTGACAAGCCCGAACAGCACAGAGTTTGTAAATGCTTCTTGATTTGCAAACAGGGTCTCTCCCCTCCTCATGTTGATTACGGTCTTTAGAGGCATTTTAATGGACTGATGTTGACAAATGTAGGAAAAAGTACAAGTTTTAAAACAAAAAAAAAATCATTTGTGGGGATCTGTTTTATTATAGCTTGTCTTTTTAATTTAAAAAAAAAAGTGTGCGTACCATGTTTACTTATCTTTGTGGGGACCGGAAATTGGAATGTTACTATACTTATGGGGACAAAATGACTGTCCCAACAAGGTTGAAGGCATTTGAAACTCAATAGGGTTTTAGTGTCAGGGTTACAATTGTCCTAAACCTAACTTTAACCTAAGGGTTAAGATTAGGCATCCTTTTTATGGTTAGGGTAAGCAGCTAGGGAAAGCATCATGTCAATTAGATGTCCCCACTAAGATATGAAAACTTTGAAAAAAGTAGCATTTTGATAAACAGATCAGATTGTAGGGTTTAAAAGAAAGAACAAAAATTTACTTTAAGAGATTACTTAAACAACACCTCACAAGACAACACTGCAAGAGCAGGATATCCACCAGGAAAACACCAACTAAAATACTGAATAGCAAAAAATGTTTTTTCAGGGAACCCCTCATTTCCTCTTCACATGACTGGAACAAAAACACTGTCACAGCTAAAGTGGTCTGATAAGAGCAGAGCTGCTATCACACGTCAGCACAGTATTTATATGGACTACTGTAGACTTAAGAATCGTGATTCACATCGCTAAGACAAAAACACCTACCTGGTTGTCAAGATCTTCATAGGTGACCGAGAATGTGAGCTCCAGATTGGCATAGAGGCATAACTTTCCATCTTTTGTGACATTGAACTCAATGCCATGTGATAGCTGGATCACTGGAAAGAAAAGGAGCATACTTAGTATTTTTTTTCTTCTGTACATACAATTCTTACTAATCAGAAACATTAATTGTTACATTTTATGCTTTAAAAGGTCAGTGAGGGGATGGGAATCAGTCCCTTCAGACCAACAAGTGGGCAAAGTTATGAAGATGACATCACTCAATCACAGGGTCTCACAAAAGCCACACCAATCCACCCTAATTTAAAAAAAAACCCCCCAAAAAAAACAGTCCAATACCAAGTGTGTTGTCACTTTCATGTGACTGGTCATGTGTTCAGGAAGCAGAAAGCTGCAGCTCATGGAAAATGACATATACATATATATATATATATATATATATATATATATATATATATGCAATAAAAGTAAAGCAAATGTGTAAGAGCGCCATGGAGCACACACTATAACAATTTCATAATTTAATGATTAATGTTGATCATGTATGTCTGCTGTGGTGGAACTACAACACTGATAAGACGGACTACAAAATCACCATGTTGTTTTGTGCAGGTCATGTAAACATAACTTTCTTATCAAGGTTGGGATCTCAGATAAGACGTTTTCTAAGTAAGTCGTTCATCCTGTCCAACCTCATTTTGTCATCCTGCTAAAGAGAACACCTATAGTAGGTCCTGCCTTCATTACAGCCTTCTCTGAAGGAGGTTAAACTCATGACAGATGTACAGCAACAGATGTTACTAACGCAAGCCTAATCATGGCAAACCGTAAATAATAATAGTCACCCTTAGAAGCAGCCAATTTTTAGTCACAGTAGCTTAGGCCACCAAGCTTGAGGTTTAACACATCCTATTATTGAGGGCTGAAAACTTATCAGCAGCTTATCACATGACATGACCCCCCCCCCCCCCAAAAAAAAAAAAAAAAAAAAAAAAAAACCCAAAACAACAACATTTGAATTGAGACTTGCTTAAACTTGTTCTGCGTCACCCATCAGTTAAACCGAGTGTTTTCCTGAGCGGTCTGACGGGATTATCCGTTTTCCTTTCTAAAAGATGTTCCAGTTTAGTATCTGTTAAAGCAAACAATTTTTCTTTAATATTTAAATGCCAACAGCTATTATTGCAGGGTAGCCAGGAACCTTCGGAAGCACATAAAAATTTAACTCCAACCTAGATTTTTAACCCCCCCCCCCCTAAATCATGCGACTCCAGTGCAAAGGAGTGTCAGCATTATGGTGTCCAAAGGTCTCAGTTTCCAGTCCTGGCCTTTTCAAAAACACACAATATAGTGGCCTTGAGTAATATTTCTCCAAGTTTTATAAAAGTCTTTCAAAGTTTCTCTTTGGACAGGTCATTCATGTTTAGTCCAGTTCTTAAACCTGACCATTTTCAGAGAAATGCTTGTCCTTTGTGAAACCAACTGACACTGACCTATGAATCATCCAAGCATGACAAACAAGTCACCCGACTCAAGAGATGAACCAGTGTGCTGTCTACACTGACAACTTAAGAGTTGCTTTGTGAACACATTACTGGTTTACAGTCATTTGAAATCATTTTATGGTGAATTAATGAAAAACCAAACAACTCCCACACAACTACAAATACAGACTTAAATGCTCAAGATACTCCGGACCACAAAAATGTGCGTGCAATTAAACAAAGGCCGAAGTCCAGTTATACGCCAGCTGTGGTTTTAACCGCATGCTCTCATCATCTCAGGTCTGCAGGTAATGTGATAAACCTATAAAGTCCACAAGACACAAGTGTTCATGAAATCTCTTACAGGCAGATATACAATCTCAGCTATACCTTAACAAATTTCAGGGCACTGAAATACCCCCTTTATTATCAGAGTAAGAAGGTACACAGCATAGTTGCAACAGGGCCCGATAAGGTGGCATATTTTCGTATCAGCCTGCAATAGATCAGAACTTTCCAGAAAAACTATTAGACAAACAGCGATCTATCCAGCTAAGCCCAGCAATTAGAAGTCATCGTCACTTAATCAAATAAGCGTCTGTAAAATCAAAGACTCTTCAATAATCCAGATCTGTATTTCTACTCTGCATTTGCTTAGCTTTTTATGCTACACTTTAGCTCTACGGTAAATCGTTTGAGCTTCACGGTCACGTGCCAATTTCCAGCAAACTGTCAAAAAGCTAATGCTAACTATCGGACCCACGGCTCGTTTAATGTCGCACTTTCTATTCATTTCTGCTCTTGTAACCTTGATCTGTTTTAGGCCAGTATTATCTAGCAGAGGATAGGACTCCGACGGGTTTAGGCTTCATGATTAACTGGAACTTTCGCTTCTAAACCTGGTGTTATCTAATCACCAAGCCATCAGACACTAGCAATTGTTGTCCAAAACATTAGCTGCAAAATTAACGCGGAAATGGCTACTTTTTATTTTTGAGTTTTTTGTTGCCGTTTTTTTTGTTTTTGTTTTTTTTCCCCGGTAATAAAATAAGCAGCTATATATGTGTAAATCTGAAAGCTACATGCGACCGCTTGGCTGCGTTTCAGTTTAGTGTTGACGTATGTAACAATTAGCCAAGAAGCTACGACGGCTAACCATCACGACTGAACCGCTTAAGGCCTGTACTTTATACTCACTCTAAGCAAACACGTTTGTGTCAGTGCAGTTGAACACATCTTCAACTACGTTTATACTCTGCAATTTTCCTTTCCAGAACAGCAGTAAGATTTAGCCCTGAAGCGACAGGCCCGGCGCGTCCCAGAAGTTTAATCACGCCACTTCTCAGAAACAGTGAGCGATTTCCCCCCCCCCAGCCCACTTCTTTAAGTTAAGCTATTTTGAAGACACTTACCGATTCCAAACACAAAAAAGAAAAGGCAGCGAGACATCATGGCTGGGCAGTTTGCAGGGTCAGCCGCTGGAGAGAAAACAACCGACGGAGACGCTCAGTCAGTGGTGTTTGGCTGCAGCTACCGCCGACGATACCAGGAAATGACAGTCATATGACAGACGCTGACGTGCCAGCCCTATAAGAGGTGTGGAGCCAGGCCCACACCTAAATCTCGTTGATGGACTAATTATTGGCCCGTGTGCGTTTTAAAGCTCACACGAACCTAAGTGTTTAATGGCGCCTCATAAAATCTTCACCAATGATTTCATACTATTATAATTAGGGTGACTAGATACCTCCCTTTATGCCGGACTCGGCTTCTCAGTTAACGAAAGTGAACTTTCACGAGAAATACGCTGCTGTGCAAACGTTTTGAGCTAACCTGCATTTCTTTACATTTTGGAAGTTTTCAGAAGTGGTCTTGAGTAATAGTTTTCCAGGCTTTCTGAAGATCTTTCAGAGTTTTTATTTGGACATTTTGTTAAGCCACTTAACACTGACTTATTAATTGTTCAAGCATAAAAAGGGACCTAACTCGAGGGATAAACATGACAACTTGGAAAAGAACCAATTTCAAACTGTCTTTAGGCAGCTTGTTATTAGCAGCCTGTCAAAAAAATGCATATCATTTGTTCTCGTGTCTTTAGTTGGATCTATAAAAAAATATAAAATTGGATTTTTACACCAACGACATTCCAATTCTCAAAGACCTATTAGCTGAAAAGTTGGCATATCTCGACATGGTGAGCAATGACCTTTGACAAAGATTTGAGCAAATTGGACTAGTGCAGGACTAAACAACCTGGAGGCTTAAAACTATCTACAGTCAATGGTCACAATCTGAAACTCGTGTCCTTAAGAAAAGGAAAAGAAATTCCTCTTATTAACTGTATTTCCATGTATGTTTACTGCCTCAATAAATCACAGCACCTATTTATTACCATGCCTCAAGACCTTTGCGCAGTACTGTATGGCTCAAAAAAAGAGATGTTATTTTCTGTGGATTGATGGATAACCATTATTGCAAAAACAAAAAAAAAACGTGAGCAGACAATATAGAAAATGGGATTATAGAAGCCATCCCATTAAAAACAAACTTTAGCTTATATTTAAGCTTACAAGGTGTAAATTGCTTTAATATAAAATATTCCATCTGTCCATCACATAATCAGCATCACACCGATAACATCTGTTTAACTTAGACTCTCTTTCCAGCTTTAGTACCCAGTCTCACATAGTCATACGCTGAAATAGTTGGGATCTGGTCACCCTAAATATAATTACACGTGTTTGAAACCCAGTGATTGAACATGACATAACCCACTGAAACAGTTATTTTAATCTGAAGAAATCTAACAGACTCATACAAACAACGGCATATCTGATCAATCATTGTCTGCCTCATACGTTGAGGCGTTTTCCATCCACTTTTCAGTAAGCCTGATAGGGAGACTTAAGAAAAAAAGTGTGTAGTAATGACATTGAATGTGGACTCTCATCGTATTGTGCTTTTACTAAGGGTCATCAAAAACCTAACACAAAGTGGACTGCCATGTCAGATTATTTAAAATGCTTTGTGGTGCATGTACAAAAATGACCTTCAAAGAAAAAGCAAAAGAGAAACTTAAATGTGTTTACTTATACAAGTGGGCTGCCTTAGCAGCTTCATTATAGCCTATAACAACAAGAAGTGCTCCATTTTTGGCACATTTTGTGTGATTACAAACATCGCTATATCACTGGGCTACATGGCCTTGAAACTGTAAAACTTTGCTGATGCAGGATCACACATTTGCCACAGAAATTCCCAAAATTACCAGTTCCCTACTTTAAATGTTAGTCCCACTTTTGACACTGACAGAAGAAACAAGCATCGGTTTAATTTTTATCCTTTTTTCTCTCTCAAACATGTGGTACATTTAGAGCATTGTTAGGTGTGTTAGCATTTGCCTGGGATACTGGATGAACAAAAAGGAAGAAAAAAAATTGTGACTTGATAACAAAGAGCATATTGATGCAAACCAAGGACAAAGAAGAATCTAAGTTTGAAAATAAATACTTTTCCTCTCCATTTAAAAAAAAAAGAAAAAAAGAGCAAACTGAACAATATCTGTGTGTCTTCTTTGTCCCAGCTCTCTCAGAGGCACTGACAAATATGGACAATATTCTCTTTTCAATAGGCATGCAGTCCACAGGATCACAAGAACCCTGACGAAAAACCCTGTGGAGCTATAGCCATTCAGTTGTCGGTCGCTGGGTTGAAGATGATAATGGATAACATCCACTGGAGCAGACGATTTAAGAGACCGAGCACTCAGAACGGCTTTCATCCTGACTGGACCACCTGCATCCACCTTTCTTTCATCTAAGCCACATAGTTGTACTGGTTGGAGTTCTCCTTGTCACGCTCCATGTAGTCCCTGTCAATAAGAGACTCTATCCTCTTTTTCAAGTCAGCAGGCTGAGAGGAGAGGACAGACAGGAGGCACGAGTTAAAACATGAAAAACATGCCAGCATTTCAAGCTATATTTTGAGGTGTGATATAGAAAAAAAACAGACGTGAAAAGGCAGATTCATGTTAGTCTTCCCAAAATTTATCATAAAATAAAAAGTAAATTAAAACACCTTCTCCTTTTCCTCTAGACCTGCATAAAGGTTATAGTTTTTTTTGTTAGTTTCCCCCCCTATTTGATACACGCTGTTACACTGGAGCAGGGTCCCCAATCCCAGTCCACGAGGGCCGGTGTCCCTGCAGGTTTTAGATGTGTCCTTGATCCATCACAGCTGATTTCAATGGAGAAATTACCTTCTCAACATGTCTTGAAGTTCTCCAGAGGCCTGGTAATTTCATGTGATCATGTGATCCAGGTGTGTTGACCCAGGGTGAGATCTAAAACCTGCAGGGACACCGGCTCACGTGGACTGGGATTGGGGACCCCTGCACTGGAGGATGCTGATATTAAACACTGCCAAAGTTTAAAACTCTAAATTCTAAAGTTGGTCAACACAGCGTAACAGCAGCGTCTAACATTGTTCCCACACAGAGCCATTATCTATAGCGCTTTACTCAGTCCCTAAGGACCCCAAAGCTACATTCAGTCATTCACCCATTCACACACACACACACATTCACACACGGGCAATGGCAAGCTACATTGTAGGGGGCGTACTGACAAAGGCGAGGCTGCCGGACACTGGCGCCACCGGGCCCTCTGACCACCACCAGTAGGCAAACATGGGGTTAGTATCTTGCCCAAGGATGCAGCTAGGAGGCAGCCTGGGATCGAACCACCGACCTTCTGATTAGTGGCTGACCTGCTCTGCCGCCTGAGCTACAGCCACCCCATGTTTTAGCAGGATCAAAAACATGTGAGACAACTGGTCTCTTGACACTCTTGTTTGTGGCGTAGCTGCTTCTTTAAAAAAACAAAAACAAACAAAAAAAACAACCATGGAAATTCCAGACTGTACAGTTCCTCTAGTGGTCACCTGAGGCTGGCACCCAAAGCAAGCCAATTCCTATAGAGTCACATCTTAAAATGCCCAACTTTTCAGCATTAAAAACAGATTTACAGCCTTGTAGATAAACAAACAAAAAAATTCTCATGTAGAACTATTTGTGTCAGTGCGGCACACCCGTACTGCATATGGCTGCAGCTTATAGTTCTTATGAAAAAAAAAAAAGAATAAAATTAACACTACAGTGGACAAAAAACACCAAAGTTAAAGCTTTTAAATGCAAAACTCAAAACCAATGGGTGACCTGACAATCATGTGAAAAAGTGCATCTTTATAGGAATGGAGAGAGTCCCCTGAAAACTTTTTCACATGACTGCATCTTTTATCCTGTACGTGAAGAGCAAACGTGTTAAAATACAGAGAACTTCGTTGCCGTGAAGTGAAACTTTCAATGCAGCCACTATCTCGGCTTCTCATTTTGGCTTCTTGATCTCTGACTATTTTCCCCACTCCTTCCTCTTTGTGGTAAACACTGAAGTCACCCCCTATCATGTCCAAGCAAACTTTTAAACCGAATCAGCAATCTGTCACGCCGAAGCGTCACTGCTGTCTGGCCAAGTCCTAGTGGGTTTTTTTTTGGTTAGATCTAGTTTAGCTGAAATTGTTGACAGTGGAAGAGCGGGGGTCTGTCCAGCAAATGAAAGAAACTTCCTTTACTGGAGGACTGAAAGTAGACGAAAAAGGAGAGGGACTGAAATGGTAAGTGAAAGTAGTGAATACCCAATACAATATTCACATGTAGGAAGCCCCACAGCTTGGAAGGTTTCAAAAGCTACATTCACTTCTCATTATTTCTACTACTAGATCATGCATTAAACCCAGTGTAGTCCTTCTGTATGTTAAAAATACTGGCAACTACCAGTGCTATTTCAGCCTCCTAGTGGACACACCTATCAACTTAAAATTGGCTTATTTTCAAGTTATTGCATTTACAAGATTTTCAGAAAACTAGACCTTCAGTTCGAGGTCACTGAGATTCAAATTCATCTGAGACTTGTAGTAGTTACACCTATGGTATCAATTTTAAAATCCTACGTTCTCAAGTTATTGCATTCACAAGATTTTCAGAAAACTTGACCTGAGGTCAAGCTCGTAGATACACTTATGGTGTCAATTTTAAAGCCCTACATTGACTCATACTCGAGTCATCACATTCACAAACTTCGGTGTCCGCACCTGGTGATGGCATTCCCCATCAGCGTTTACGACCGAGTGGTAAAAAGAAAAAAAACAAAACAGAAAATCAGTTGTGATTATCACCTTGACGGGGAACTTCAGCTGACTGTACACTTCAGACATCAAAAGATTATGGGTCAGAGTCTTCCTCATCTTCATGATCCGCACAATGGCAGCATCGATCTGGTACTGACGATCCTGAAAGACTCTTTCTGTGGTGCTGGCTTGCTCCTCCACCTGAGTAAAAGAGGCGAGTTAAAAATAATTTTCCGATCCTTGAAAGATAATTTAGAAAAATACGGTGAGAGCAAACATACTGTTTCTTTCATCTGGATCTGGTTGATTTTGATCCTGAACAGCTTGTGTTTGAAGTCGTCATTGCAGGAAAACTTGTCCCCATCTTCTACATCTTTGCTTTTTGGGATTTTGGTGAGGACACGTGCTTTACCACATGCAAGTGACTGAAGAGTCCGCCGTAGCTCACTGTCCTCTGTGGAAAGGCCCAAAGATCAGTGTGGCTGGGAAAAAAATAGAGGATGCCATTTCTTCATGAAAAAGTGCTTTAATGTGTTAATACTAACCTATTCCTGTTGCCACTTTGATCTCTTCCAGGGTGAACTCCTCTCCCTCATTAAACATCAGTAAAACAAGGGTTTGGAAAAGTGACACCTGCAGCTCCTTCTTGCCCTTTTGCAAGAAACATCAAGACGATTAGCATTAAACTTGCCTCACTGAGTGAGCAAAACACACAAGGTCATTCTTAGAAAAGAGTTCAAACCTCTTTAAATTCAGCTTTTAAGACACAGTGGCCTAACGTCGACTGCCACTGCAGCTTCCTGCCACTGTGTTTGCCCAGGTAGAAAGTCTTGAAGATCTCCTGCAGTCGCACCATCTGGACAAAGATAAGAGAGGTGTTACAAAGCGACGCTCGTTATATTGAAAAGTACAAAATCAACCCTCAGTATTTGCTCAGGACTAACCTCAGGTGGCAGGTGCACTTCCATAGGGACGTACGTTGGCCAGTAGCCCATAGTGAGGATATTCACTGTCAGCTCGATATTGCCGGGAATGTTTTGGCACTGCATATACTACAGAAATACAAAGACATGAGTTTATCTACCCACAAAGAAGTTTTAATCTTAGCAAACTGAAACTAGCAGAAAACTGAATCCAACAGCAGGATTTTAGACTGAAAACAGGCAGTGTTGGTGAGGGTCCACCCTTTCAGTTTTATTGTAATTACACAAGTCTGAAGACAGAAAATCAAACCAGACTGTAATTATATGAAGAAACTGAATTTTACAACACTGGAAACTAATTTCACCAAACCCTCGTTTACAGAGCTATTTTAGTAACCAGGTATTACAGAGATACTTCTATCATAAATGGCTCTATTTGTGTTTATCATCCTCCCGCTCTGTTTCCTTTATACATGTCAGATACTTTGCAATACTTTAATGTTAATACTTTCAGTTTTTATTCATCTTTATACATACAGTTTTTCCCCCTCAAAAAAACGATTCAGTGCGCCTTATGTATTAATTCTGCATCAATAGCAGGGAAAGTTTGTTGTCTGCATTTTTAATACGTCAGAGTTTATATGCACATCTGTCCTGGCTGACTGTAGTTGATGGATGTCTTTCTGACGCACCCACAAAACAAAACGTACATTAAGCCAGCTGCCTACTGTCTCACACCTCTTCCATGAAACACGTTGTTTAACTGGAGAACTGGTGCAAACCAGACACTGTTCTCAGCCCCAGGTTTTATGTTATGCTGACAGTTGAATTACATCTTTTTGATTTACAATGTCTATATTTCAAGCCCTCAGGGAAAGCAAAGGTAGGCTAACACTTTGGTTGCATTGTCGGCCATTTTTTTCTTTTTGATAAAACTTCAATGAAAAGATTTGTCTTTTTTCACCATGTAATGTGAAACAAAACCTTTTCCATAACGTCATTTTTGCCTATTTGTGTAGGCAAAGTGTTACCTGTTTGAACTGCACCATGATGTCCTTAGAAAGCTCCATGTCCTTGAACATCCCCTCCAACTTGCTGGTGAACGCTGCTCCACATTCTGAAAAACAAACGTTGTGAGTCAAAGTTCAATCAGTCACTGTCAGGATTCCATCATGTAGCGCCTGTGTGCACACGTGCTAAGAAATGGCACTAAGCTATGAAAACTGACCGTGTTTAAGCTTTGACAGCATTGATTTTTCAGCATCAACAGAAGCACTTTTTCCAACCAGCAACCTCTTAGCCAGGTCCTTTTTGTAAAACGCCTCGAAAACATCTTTTCCTGCAAGGACATCAAAGTCTCACAATAAAGGCCGCACAAAGGACAAAGTACTGTACTTACACAACTGTTACAGTAAACATTACCATAGATGAATCTAAAGATAATCATGATCTTATCCAGCATCTTCTCCAGCTCTTCATCCGTGGCCTCTTTGTTTCCTGCCCTCAGCTTTGAATCCACATGTTTTGCTATAGAGAAATGTTGATTGTTATTATTTTTCTCTTCACTGTGTGGCAGTTATGAATGGGGAACATGCTTAGTTACAGACCTATGAGCTCTGCAGGTTTATTTGGCCGTTTGTTGATGAATGTTTCAAAAGCTTCCTTCATGGCATTAACAAATTTCTCATTCTTCATGAAACACACGTCGATGATTAGATCCACTTTATCTTTAAAGTCCAGCAACTCCTGCACCATGGTTTTGTCTTTTTCCGGATTGATTACGATCGTGCTTCCAAAAGCCTGAATTTGTATTTTCAAGACATTAAAAACAATTAAAACAGTGAATTGATTCTGTCTTCTCTTCAGTCTTTCATTTAAAAGCTGCCATACCTTTATGTATTCTATCCAGTGCTGCAGGAGCACGCTAACGCCACCACGCACTCGACTGAAGAGCTGATAGAGGAGAGACAGATCCTGAATTCTGTTCTCATCCAGCAGGTTGGTCAGACCTGCAAGTTTCAAATAACAGCTAGAGGTCAATCAAGACTCAGTATGAGGTGCAGACAAGACAGTCACATATCAGGTACTTCCAGAACAGTCACTTATGCTTCACTAAGAGTAAAAAAACTAGGACAGCAGGTTGACTTTAATTTCATTCCCACTGACTGGATTCATTGCAATCACTCTCAGACTGATTGCCAAAGGTTTACAAATAACTGCAGTCTAATTTTTCATGCAGATTGCAAACATGTTGCAATCAATATCAGTCAGTCTGCGCAGATGAGTGAAAATCGCTTGAGGTCCATCTATTTGCAATAGAGGACTCGACTTAACTGGTTGCATTCTGGTTATATTCCCAGAATTCCGCATCAAAGTTCCTCAGCACCGATGTCATTCTGCATTTAAACTGCCATGCTGCAGTAACTAGAGAACTATTTGTTAAGGAATTTTTATTTTAAATTAATGATGTTCTGGCTAAACTCTGAATGTAAGTAGTGAATACGATTTTCTTTGTATGTAGACGACAGCAGATTTGATTTTTTCCCTCTTAACTTATCACAGTTCATCTCTGTATTATCACAAGCAGATTGCATGCAATTGCTAACTTGCCTCTATTCAATTGCGTAGTGATAGTCCTGTTGCCATCTAGATGCACGAATGTTGTTTTGAAGACACTGACTGATTGGTCAGAGTGGTCATAGACCTGGGGCCCGTTCTTCGTACCTCGCTAAGTAAGTTAGCTGGATTTGATTGTTGACGATTTCGCGTGATCTTGGATCGTTCGGTTCTCCGAAGCTCATCCGGGACTTGCTGTCATAGCAACAGATCCGTAAGCGTAAACCTGCTCGGGAGCAGGCTTACTTTATGTAAACAGGATTAGATCGCGGCCACGCAGGTATGTCCGCTTCATTTATACGAAAGCAACAGCGATATTTTACCACTAAAGATATCAATGTAACTAAAGATAATGCAGTACTTGATCCTTTCATTGATTTCACACAGATACATACAAGTCATTTCCTAAAAAAAAAGGGAAATGTACTATTAATCATTCTATTTCATGTATTTGATTATTTCAGATGTAATTCATATTTTAGAGTAATAATAGTAAATTACTTTGTGTAATCAAGATGAGAGACCACGGCTATAAAAGCGAAGGTGGATTTGGGAAGCCTGTCGCAGCCATGTCCTGTCCGTATACGCAAGCAGCCCATTGCGGAAGGTGCAAGATTGATAAGGAGAGTCCTCAGAATTCAGCGTATATTGCGGGACAGACAGGATCCTTTAGCTCAGCGCGACAGTGTGCTCATAGAGAGATATCGATTTTCCCGTGAGGGTATTATTTACTTAACCAACTTGTTGACGAGGGGGTGCAGGACCACCACCTGTCTTTTTTTGCTCTGCCCTTTGCTTGGTTGCTGTTATAAACAAACAAACAGATTATTTCAGGGTCTCTTTCCAAGAGACTAAAAGCAATATAAGTGATAAATATTACCATTCTGTAGAATATTCTTATATTTCACTTTTACTTGTTCCCATGTTCTAGTGGGTCCTGTTGTGGCTCTAATGTGAAAGAGGATATAATGTAATAAAATATAATAAATTCATCCTACCGCCTACTGGTGTTGGCCAGAGGGGCCGATGGTGCGATATGGCAGCCTGGCTTCTGTCAGTCTGCCCCAGGGCAGCTGTGGCTACAACCGTAGCTGCCTCCACCAGTGTGTGAATGTGAGAGTGACTGAATAGTGGCATTGTAAAGCGCTATATAAATCCAATCCATCATTATTATTATTATTAAATTACTTACGAGTTTAATTTGTCAGCAACTTTCTGCCAGCCCTCTCTCCTTGCTTTTGCAGCCTTTGCAGTGTTCCCTTGCGTTTTAATTAAACTCTGAAACTCCTGAAATCCCTCACTCAAGAGTTCTTGCTCTGCTGCCGAAAAATACCGAGCGCGCTCCTTCGACATTTTCGCCGACCAATCAAAAGGTTGCCGAACAATGTTTCTACTATCGATGCGTAGCCCCTGTTAAGCCACCCAGTGATCTCACATTACTTCATCCAGCTATACTAATCGTCAACAACAGGTGTGTTCGGAGAACCGGAATAGCGAGCTCAAAGTTGGCGTGATGATTTGATCTTGGATGTAGTAAGCGAGGTACGAAGAACGGACCCCTGGTACCCATTTTTGAAGCTACCATATCGAAGCCATGGCATCACAATCACTGCACACAGTTACAATAGGTCTCTTTCTATACAAAGCGGTGAAAGACAAAGAGACTTAAACAAAAAACTCTGGTTTTTGCATTTATAAAAGTTACAGGCCACTAGATATCTGCCTTAATGAGGACTTAAGATTTGCCTGCTTTTTTGTAAACCTTGTTGTTCATTGACTTTAATTCAAATTCTTCACAATGGAAATTACTGTCTGTTACCTATGTAATTTATTTAAATTTGACAAATATTGTGAGCTAAAAGGCTGTCTTTATATCCCAACAGCCTTTTAGGACCTAGAACTGGTCCAAGTTTGAGAACTACTACTCATATAAACAACATAAAAACAAAAAGACTAATGCAACATTATATGAAACTAAAAATGTCTTAGATCAGACACACTGAAGAGAAAATCTTGTTAAAAAATTGCCATAATTTAAAATATGTTGTAACAATGACAAAAAGGTACATTTAATAAGCTAAACCCTCATTTGTTTTACAATAATTTATTATTATATAGTGACCGCTTATATTAAGTGTTTACCTTTTTGCAGAGTTGCTGTGAGATGTTCACCAAGCAGCTGCTTCTCCACAGCAAGGATGAGCGGTTTTCTGAGAGGAGGAAAAAGCTCAGGTTACGCATCGATCTCTGTCACCGTTTATTTGCTAAGTGAATGCTTCAGTCCGACACTCACTGTGTGCTCTGGTCCAGGTACGTGATTACTCTGTCGGCCTCCTCCTCCAAGCGCTTGTTAACATGATGGAGATATTCTGGTACCTAAAAAACACATTTACATTCACACCACAGCTTTTAATGCTTATTCTGTAATGCAGATGAAAACTACCCATCGAAAGATTACATAACATCATAAAAAGTTGTTTTTCTTGCATAGAGGATAATTTGGCAGTCTTCACAGAGAGGTTTGTAGTTTCATTTTCCTTACAGTTTCTTCAAATTAAACTATAAGAATTGAGCGTTTGCAAAACAAAGTCTCTGCGCTTCACCTTTTGTATAAAAAAACAACAACAAAAAATCCACATAAACTAAGCTTCCAGTTGCAAAGTGAACATTTTATATACTTTTTCATGGGTTACTAAACTAATGACTTTAAGAATCGGTTTAGTCAGCTGATCCATGAATCGTGGATAACAGACGACAAAATAAAAAGAATGTGTTCCGAGTATGAGGTTATATAAATCACCTCTCTCTCCTGCATCAGCCTCTGTCCCTCTGCAGCGTACAGTCGATTAGTTTCCTCCAGAAAGCGTTGCTCAAAGGACTCTTGATAAATCTGCCAAGGAGGCCGACAGAACACAGGTTTCATTAAAAATATCTGACAACAGGAAACAGACACTTTATCACACCCGTGTGCAGGCGAGCCATGCAAACAACACACTTTTGTTGTGGTTCAAATAAACGGAGGAAATCCAAACAATCTTCAAAAACACATTTAGACCGTCACTACTTAATATCTGGGTTATTATTTGAAGAGTTGCCCTATTACCTGAAGGTCAGAGAGCATGCTCAGCAGGCTCCTCAGCAGACTGCGGTCTATCGCCTCTCCGTTTCGCTCCCTCTCAATGAGCAGCAGAATCCCGTCGATGGTTTTGCTCTGAACCTTCAGATCGCTGATGATGTAGAACCGGAACAGCTCCAGACCCATGTCCCTGAAGACCACAACAACCCGTTCACCATACAATAAAACAGAAATCAGCCCGAGTACGAAGCTAAAACCACAACATGGCTGATCACTCACCAAATCGATGGCAGCATGGAATTCTGTAAAACGTAGGTGCGATCCAAAAACAGGAATATACTCCTAATCATGATCTGTGGAACAAAGATACACAATTAATCACGCTTTCAATGTTCAGATGACCTCCTCCAATCTTACATATGAAGTTTAAAGGTCCTACAAAGCCTGCTGAGATTTCTCAGATGTTGCAGCTTCATTTGTTGGTGGTTAAAAAGTTGAGAAATGGAACAGAAATCACTTTAAGACGGAGAACAGATCGTTAGCTCTTTCAGTTTGGGGGAATTTTAATTCCCTGAATATCCATGTGTTGTTTAGGATGTGAAGAAATCAGTCAGAAATCAGGTTGTGCACATATTTCTATACTCATTGCCTTAGCTGCAAGCAGACTAATGTTGCGCATAGTCTGTCCCCAGAGGCTCATTCTGAACCAGAGAACAGCAAATCAAATTGATAACTCATAGGCAGCAAGTTTAAGACACACATATGAGACAAACATAACTTGGCTCAGGATAAATACTCAAATAAATGTATATGTTGTTCAGTTAGTAACTCACTGATTGAATTTCAATCAATATAAAATCCTTCGAGCAATAAAATACGGTATTACAACCTTGGGCCAGTAAAACTAAAAAGTGGGTCTGTGCAATCCTTCTTACTGTTTAGAGTAGTAAGAGCACTGCAGAGGCAGTAAGAGTAATGTATTGTGGTATTAGTGTTAGTGGAAGGATTTGATAACCTGCAAATAGTAAATTTATGGAGAACACATGGGTTAACTGCTGCTGACTACCCGAAATGTCTAAACTATCATTATGGGCTGGATGGTCTGTTGTGTGGTGGCATTATAGGAAAATTCTAATTTTTTACATTACATTTGTTTCTCTCTCTTCGCTGTCAAATACTCCAGTTAGCACAGATGCATCTGCTCCATACTGCTGTATGTAAATTGCCTACTATTATTGAAGTTTCATATGCTTGTTATGCTAGTTTTCAGAACCACACCCACTTCCTTCGATACCTGATCACTTTCACTTAAACAGCTTCTTTATTAAGTGTGTGATTAAGAAACCGTTACTGCGCCAGCAAGCTGGATGCCCTGTAGCGATTCAACTTTAAACACTAGCGTAGGTAGCAGACTTGAGATATTCTATAGTAATGTCGTAAATTTCCATCTCCTCTAGCGCTTCTCACTCTGCTGGACTGGCTGCTTGCAGGCATTGCACAACTAACCTCATACAAAACCCAAGATAGTGATATTTGCAAAACAGTCCATTTACAGGGCCGGGGTGGAGGGTGACTAATGACAGATGCATTTGAGTTGCACTACTTGGAATGTAAGAGCCAGAATAGTTTGTCTCGCCCCCCGACCAACTCTATTATAAATCAGTTTTAAAAAATTGCTGTTTAACAGTTTTTAACAGTATAAAACATACCATTTGTCTACAGTGATCTTGCCAGCACTTGTCAATTTTCTTCAGGAAAAGCACGCTGTCCAGGGCATCCGTGAGAACAAAGTTAAGGCAACAGTGGACACAAAATAACAACATCTTCTCTATGCGATTCAGCGAGCGAGACCGTGAAAGGATATTCTCTGAACTGATCAATTTGTGCCTTGATGTGGTCTTCACACACGGCCCTCAGCTGTTTGTACAACTTGGCAGAGATCTTATGGAAGCAGAGGTTTTCCACAGCCTGAGGGGAGAAAACAGAGCTGTCGGAATAATGATAACGGCACAGTTGCTGTTTGCAGATGGGGGAATTCAGCGGGTCTGTCTGGATACCTGGTAGAGCTCCTCTAGATTGTATTTGATTGACGTGCTGTTCTGTATGGCCTCCACCGCCTCCTTCAGCTTCTGCCAGGTCTCCTGCGTGTAGTTCTCGGGCAATTTGGGCTTTTCTGTGAGAAAAACAAAAACAGAACTGTGTTACCAGTCTCACTCATACTTAGAGGACTGATTATGAGTAGGCATAATCAGTCTGTCTAAATGAAAGTGAATACGTCTGTGATAACCTTTTAGACTGACTGTAACTTATTTTTGGTAAATTCCCAGTTAACTAGAATTACTTAAATTCCAGAATTTTCATTGGTGAGAGAAAAATGCATTTACCAACCAAGAAAGATAAACTCATTTGTGAAATAAGTCACAACCAAATTTGGGTTCCTCAACACAGATGTCCCTCTCTTGTTTCTATGTCCGTCTGCATGTGGTCTCGCACGCAAAATGACCATTTCCCCACTCTTGTTTTGGAGAATGATTCACTCTGCTCAGCTCAAGTTGCACACATGACAGATTTTTACGGATTATTTTTAATATACATTTAAAGAACGTTATCATTATGAAAACAATCTGGTTTAGTTTTGGGGCAAAATACCGAGGTTGCCACGGTGATACTTTGTAACGTACATGTTGCTAAAATGAGGAGTACCTCTAATTTAAATAAATGTTGCAGTTCATGTTGACAAACGCTAACAGACTTTTTCACATTTGCTGAGACCACACTGCAATACTCCTTTTAAAGTTTTCTCTTGATTCTCTCATTTCTGTCTTATAAATATATAAGACATCCCATGAGAGCACTTTAAAAAAATATGCTTTTTTAAATGTTTGTGCAAGATTCTCACAGTTTAAACTTCTTAAATTTTTTTTTTAACTCTGTGGTTTGATTTGCTGTTCTTGTGTTTTTGTCTGGTCACCTTAAAGTCAAAGATGGTTTAAGTACTTATCGCAGTATTAATCTGTTTTTTTCCCACATACTACACCCGGTCCCAGTCTTCATTTACTCATTGTTGGCCATCTATAACAACTGTACCATACAAGCTGAAACCACAATATGAATTTTAGTGTATTAAAAAAAACTGCACCTCAGTTTTTCTCAGTTTACTGACACTCGGCCAAATATTGTATCATCAGGTCTGTGACACACATTTGCACCAACAAAATGTCAAACCTAAAGACTTCAGATCAGGTATCTTTAAAGTGAAGATTTCTTTGTTCTCATGGAAGAAAAATGGGTTGGGGTGAGCAATCAATAACGCAGTTTACAGTTTATAGGGCTGACGCAGTGTTTACAGAGTAAACATCTTTACTAATATATATACAAATATATTCCATATATACAAAATGGGTAGTATTTAAAAAAACTTTCCAGCAATGTATCTGATAACTTGGTTGCCTCAGCATCACTGTCTGTAATAAAAAACTGAATAAAATAAAAAAGAACAATATTTATTTATTTGATATTTGTCTTGGTTAAAACTTGCTGCCTTTGTTTCTACAGCTTGAATTATTTGTTTAACACGTGTAAGGTAGGATGCTACTCTAACACTGGTTACTTACTGGTGTCTTGTAATCCAGTGTGGGCTGAGCCTGCAGACTGCAATAATAAAATACAATTAACTGATACTCTGCTACGTGTGCTGCAGCCCAGATTTCAGGGTTTTTCCTGGCTTAGAAAAGATCATCAAGGGGTGACAACCAGAGCTATTACAGTGTTGTATTCTTATTATTAATTTATTATTACTTTTTATTCCATCTTGAATTTTCATTTTAAATTTTTGTTTAAGCTCGCTTAGTTTCCAGAGCCACTTTGCTTGACTGTATGCCATTATTATTATTTGAGAACGTTTAGTTTTAGTTCATTTTCAGTGTTTGTTTTAGTCTGTTTTTATATATATATATATAATATATAATATATAATATATATATATATATATATATTATATATATACTATATATATATATATAATATATATATATATATATTATATATATATATATATATATTATTAGATTATTTGGCAGGGGTACAATTCTATGAGTTCAGACCAAAACACTTGACTTACAGCTAAGTGGGCATCCCAGTCTCACTAAACAGCTGCATGTGTTGACCATATTAGCAAAGAGCAGATTTTTTTTTTTTTTTTTAAGGACAAAGTCTTGAATTAGTCAATTACACAGAAATTTTGAATGTATTTACACCTAGTTTTGACTAAGTGTAAGCCGATAATCGAATACACCTAAGTACAGACAAGTATAGTAAGCTTGTCTCTGTGTCTAAAAAACATTGCTATGTTAGGGATCAATAAGCCACACTTCCAGGTTATCATTTCAAAATTTTGAATTGGGTTCTTTAAAATTCTCAACTTAGTTTCAGCCAGTAAGTCAAGATTTCGAGATAATAACTCCTAAGGTCAATTTAATGTTCACTTTTAGTTCAAACTATCCACACAAGCGCTTTGATGAAAGACTAATCGATATTTTAACGAAGACCCCTATCATACATGACGGTACTACACGCATAGGGAAAATATGGCCCGAGGACAAAAACTGCTTGGCTCCTGATGTCTTTAAAGAATAATCAGACCCGAAGCTTCTGGGAAACAAAATACAAAAACGATTTATGTTCTTGGATTTCAAAACAACGACTGTGAGAAGTCAGTGCTGTTATTTCACTCATGTTGAACAGACGGCACTCCACTGCAAACAACTGCTCTGTGATGAAAAGCAACACCTTCAACCTAATGGTAAATATATAAAAATACCAGAAGGCCGTACAGCCTTTAAGTGGACTGTTTTGTTTCAGATCTAATACTTTACTTGAATCCATTAATAGAAACGCCACCAGTGGCCCAGATGGACTTGAGGCTGGCCTAACATAGTTTATTTACAGCCCATCGATGGCATTGAACCCTGCAATAATAGTCTGTCAATGTTTACTATTACTTTTTTCCCCTGGCCACTTTATAAACAAACATATTTTATGCTCAGGCAAATGAAACTTTCAAAAAACAGTTAAAGAACATGCTACACCTACAGTCATTAATAACTGTCGTTCGGTGGGATGTCCACATACCTAAGTCCTCTTTTTTTGGTATGTAAGTGGAAATGGGCCTCTACTTAAACAAGTGATAATGTCCTCCAGTGTTCAACTTAACAGGCCAACAGATCAGACGGTTACTGCCCCACAAAGAGAAGCCAATTTAATTATTTTAGTGGAGTACATGCTTTCCCTCTCTTTAGACTCACCCCTCCATGCTGCAGGTACTGCTGTTGGAAAGAGAGGATGGCTGCTGTCAGCTCGCAGCAATGTTTACCAGAAATCTGGCATATTTAAAGATCTGGCAGCTTTAACTTTAGCCCCTGATTTTGGATAGGGGCAAGTGAAACCCATTTATAGGTTTAAACTATCCGTACAGGTGGTTTGATTGAGCAAAATCAAAGGAACTTATTAACTTATTTATAGTTACCAGGATTACTAATCAAGGAAATACACATTTTTCCCAAGTTTGCCAAAGCCTGTGATATCTTTGTCCTATGTTATGGTACAATTTTTAAGCATTAAACTCATAGATAGCTGTTTAAAATGAGCTCTAGTCTCTGTTAAATGTGTCGGCCAGCTGGGACCATATCATTGTGATATGGCAGGGATTTGTAAGTTTAAGGTGTGTTTTTTTTTTCTTTTTAGGAGCTTGGACCCCATCATCCACCAGTGTCTACCTCTGAAGTTCTTGATGACTAGTTTCTTGGCAGCACCGGGTTTACTGTTGGAGAAGGTGGTGGATCCTGCAGTTTTCGTCAGTCCGTTTGCGTGGTGCCCCACGCCGCCGGGCAGGAACATGGCTTTGCTTTTGTTATTGGAGCACGAAGCAGCAGCAGCAGCCTCCTCAGCCATTTTCACATCGAGTCCAATGAAATCCACTGAATCCTCAAACCTCAACTTCTTCTGAATGTGCAGCGGAGTGGGAGAGGAAGAGGAGGAGGAGGAGGAGGAGGAGGAATTCAGGGTCTTTGGAGGCGAAGAGGAGATCGTGTCACTAGTGTCTTCCCTCTCCGAGCCGTTTATTTTCCTCTTTTTCGTAGATGTGATGTTACCGCTGTCGGGTTTGACATCAGTAGCCGCGGGTCTAGCCTCCTGGGTTGGCGGTGGTGGGGGATTAGGGGAAGATAAACCTGTTGGAAACATGAAAAAACGGGAATACTAATTCTTAACAGCCAGTCTTCTGATCGGAAACTTCCAGGGTCGCCGGGAGGGGGGAAAAGCTCAGCGTCCGAGAGCTTTTATCTGCCTTAACGCGGAGAGGTTAAACCAAAGTCCTCTATCCTGTATAAAACAGACAATAAATCACAAACTACAGAAGCTCCACTTGAACCTAGCCTCGTCGCTGTCTTGTTATTGCTGGCAGGAGACGAAAGATGGTTGGCTATTGCTTCCTCTTTTGCCTCGCTTGTCTAAGCGCGTCGTAAAGTCGTGCAGAGAGTGAGCGGTTTGAGGAAAGCGGCTGTTAATGAAAAATATTTACAGGAGAAACGCAGAAACTACGAGAACACGCTCACATGGGAGGAAAACAGCCGTCGGCGAACACGGGAAAAATCCGGTCAGAAAAGCTAGTCCGTGACCCCACCGGAAGTACTTTGTACAAAAGTAGTTTTTGCACAAGCGTGTTTCTTTTTTTCTAAACCAACCCAAGCGCTGTGACCGTTTCGGCCACAAGATGGCGCCCAGGCTCGACGTTTGACGTAAGTGTCACGCAAACAAATAAATAATAAATAAATAAATAATACAATCGATGAATGAAAAGGTTTTGTACCCAGTCAACCTTTTTTATTATTATTTTTTTGTTTTGACCCATGACAACTAATTTTCTTGGCTTGTTTGCCCTATATGTTTCGAATGGTCAACTACTTGTAATAAAGTTAATTTCAATTTTAAAAAACCAAACAAATCAACAAAAACAAGGATAAATAAGTTTCAAACTTCTGCTTCTTTGTTATCCGGTATTTTTTCTTTATTTAGAAATGACGTCACCACCTGCACTCATGTATATATCATGTATATATCTATCTATCTACTTAGCACTTTTAATTCTTATTCTCATTTTTATTTTCATGTCTATTTAAGCTTAATTTATAACAGTATTTATAACAGTATGTTTGCACTGAAGCACCGCAGCAATTTCCTAATGTTGTAAACCCGCTCAACATTTGGCAATAAAACCCTTTCTGATTCTGATTCTGATTCTGATTAGCTCTTCTAGTTCAAGACAAAGCTCAGTTTATAGGGGCAGGGATTTGTATATTTATCTTGGTTTGTATTTACTTGCAGCTTTAACTTTGGCTTGAAAAGCTTACTTTGTAATATATCTCACAATATTTCTGGCTATAAATGTACAAATTTCCAATTCATTCATTTTGGTTTTGGGTTTCTTTTTTTCTGTCTTCCCTGATTTTCTGTCCCCCTTATATTAACAAAGTTAAATATTTTAACTACAATGTTCTTTTTGCACTGTGGTGCGAATGTTAAAGTAACCAGAGTGAAGTATATATAAACTAAAATTTTATTAAAAAAAAAAAAAGTTGAGATGATCATGGGATTTGAACCAGTAACCTTTGGCTATGAAATGATAGTGCTAAGTAACCATTGCACCAGCAATACTTTTCCAATAGAATTTACTAAGAAACACTTGACTGTATTCAAAATCGATATTGATTATAGATTTTACCGCGCAGAAACTCTGGGTGTTCAGATAAACATCTGTGATACAATATTTTATTATTCAAGATGAAATTATGAAGAACACACCATTTATCATACAACTATTTTTAATGAGGGAAAATTACAATTCATGAAAGACTTTCAATATAATACCATCGCCATCTTAAAATTCAAACAACAAACATTGCTTTATTAAATGATTATAATATGCTACGATATATGGTAGGTGACTGGCTTTTCTTTCATTTTAGAAACAGGCACAGAAAAGAAGATCAGACACCAGCTAGGCAGGATAAGAAAGACAAACGCAACAACATTGTCATCCCCTTGTAGCCGGTGTATCAGAGAAACTCAGGAGAGTTTTCTCCAAGCACGACATCCCAGTGTACTTCAGACCCAGCAACACACTCAGACAGAAACTGGTTCATCCCAAAGACAAAACTCCTAAACACAAACTTAACAATGTGGTGTATGCTGTACAGTGTAGCGAGGAATGCCCAGACCTCTACATTGGAGAGACCAAACAGCCACTTCATAAATATATAATATATATATATATATATATATATATTATACGGTATTGAACCGTTTATATATATATATATATATATATATATACAAATAAAAATAAAAATATCGGGACTTTGTCGTGATAAGAGAAACGGTTATGTTACGAATATTACCTAGGTAACAGGATGACGCGCCTTTTGACCTGACTTGCCGTGTGACGTGAAAACTGTTGCAAAGTGGCGCAATCCACGCACCGCTGGCCCTCCACTGCTGAGCAGGCGTGGGGTTGCATTAGCTTTACTTGATAGATGTTCTTGTGACTTTTATCTTATTTCCCTGAACGTAGTCTAAAGCAGACACCGTGACATAATTTCACCCACTCGAGGAACGCTGTAACGACGACCAACGACGATGTTTAAAAAGTACGTTATTGGTTATTTTAAGTGTTGTAGTTAGCAACAGCTAGCTCACTGATTAGCATCCTCGAATTTTTTAAGTGGGCTCAGCTAATAAGACAAGCAGGCTCGACTTATGATAATATATGATATATTTTGTTGCCGATATAAAATTTAGGCTGCGGCGGACTAACAGAAAATAAAGATTGTTTAAGGGTGCTGTGTGATGTCTGAAAATATGCAGACGTATGTGGTTTGCCTCTTATGACTGAGCTAAATGAATTACTTACAGGTCCTACTTGTCGCTGTGTACTGAAAGAACATGAAAAGTGACATTTCAAACACTGAAACTAGAAGTGTTTTGAAAATATCCATGACCATTATGTTAATAACTTTAAGCAGATTTAAGTCGAATTTTTTTATTTGAGCTTACACATATTGGCGACGAGGGAGATGGATTGATGGACAGATCGAGGTACGATTACGTTATATGATAAAATCAGGTGTAAGGGGTTGAAGTAAACAGGCCAAGCAGGACGCCTCCTTAATCACTTTTATCTGCTCTCTTCTCATGCTGACTGTGTACTGGGGGATAATAGGTTTACTGTTTATAGATGCATTTGGATTTTGAAACATACCTCCTGTGAGGAATGCATGGAAAAGTTCAGGGCTGGGGTGTAATCAGCATATGAGAACATTTGTTGCCAACTTTTTTCAGTTGCTCTCTTTTAGGGATTGAAACGGCACGTCCTCCTGTGTCACACCAATCCTTTTCATGTCTTATAGTATAAATCTATGAACCTCCTATGTGGTCTTGCTGTTTTCTTTCTACCTGCCAGCTCTATATTCAGCATACTCTGGCCAATATATCTACTGTCCTTCCTCTGCACATGTCTAAAGTATGCCGGGCATACCATACATCATAACCTCAAGTTTACAATCCAAGATAGCGGCAGTGAACGTAGTAAAAGTGTAAAACTTTTAATCTCCCACTACCCCAATTTCCCCCCACTCCTGCCTCTTCTTCAGTTCTCTTGTGTACCGTCTTTAGTTTATGGTGATTAACTCCAGGGACTTAAACTGATCCACTTAGTTTTAGAGAACTCCCAGCTATGGGGACCAAAAGCCAGCACACTCATAGGGGCCATTCCAAACCTGGATAAATGTGGGTTGTGTCAGGAAGGGCATTCAGTGTGAAATCTTTGCCAGATCAAAGATCACAAAACAGCTATTGTGTTGACAGCAAATATTTTATTCAACACGATGTATATCTATAATAATGTGTAACATGGGTTGAGAGATATTGGTTGTTTTCTAAAACCATGTTTAAAAGGTATAAATCAAATTTTTAATGCCTGCATACATTCCTGATGTTTGCTACAGCACATTGACTAAATACTTTAACTTAAGGCTCAGTTTCAGTGTTTTTTTTTTCTAGTGTTAAACATGTTACCTTTTCTCCTTTCAGATTTGATGAAAAGGAAAATGTGTCCAACTGTATCCAGCTGAAGACATCAGTGATCAAAGGTATCAAAAATCAGCTGTTGGAACAGTTCCCTGACATCGAGGCATGGCTCAATCAGATAATGCCGAAAAAGGACCCTGTGAAGATAGTGAGATGGTATGATTGCTCATTTTAATATCTGTTATTTTTATATGTGGTGTATTTTTTCTAGAACACAAATCCAACTGTGAAAAAGTTGGGATGCCTTGTAAAATCTGAATAAAACACACAGAGGATGCCACACATGGTAAACATCGCCCTGTCTCAACTTTTTTTTGGAATATCTTGCTACGTCAATTCAAACATTTGATGTTTTCTTTTCTCTGTGGTGAACAATAAGATTTCCAAATCATTGCATTCAGTTTGTATTTACTTTCACACAACCTTCCGAATCCAAACTGAGTTTGTAGATTCATCCCTACATTTGTTTCTTTATTTATTGCAGCCATGAACACATTGAAATCCTGACAGTGAATGGAGAGCTGCTTTTCTTCAGACAGAGAGAAGGACCTTTCTACCCAACCCTCAGACTGTTGCATAAATGTATGTGAGACCTTCTAATGCCGGCTTATTGCTCGCTGTATTTTAATTTCCGCCTTCTGATGACCTTTCTGTTTTTTTGTTGTTTTTCCTTCTTGTAGATCCTTTTATTCTTCCACACCAGCAAGTAGACAAAGGGGCCATTAAATTTGTCTTGAGTGGAGCCAACATCATGTGCCCCGGGTTGACATCGCCAGGCGCTAAACTCTACCCAGCTAAGGCTGACACAGTTGTCGTATCCTTTCAGACATGATGCTCTGTCTTCTAGGTTTAAGCATTTATTCTATTTCATGTGAACTCCCCCATTGGTTTGTCTTTAATAAGTGAATTCAGGCAATCATGGCAGAGGGGAAACAACATGCACTTTGTGTTGGCGTGATGAAGATGTCTACAGAGAACATGTAAGACTTTACTGAGTAAATCCCTCACTAGTTGCTGCTGCTTCTTTTTTCTTAAATGTGCTCAACCCGCCCTTTTGTTTTGCAAACAGAGAAAAAGTCAACAAGGGAATCGGGATTGAAAACGTCCACTATCTGAACGACGGACTGTGGCACATGAAGACGTATAAATGATAACGCCAGCCATTTGGAAGATGTACGAAGCTCCTGATAGCGAAGCATGAGCTGCCAGTCAACTGTTTACACCTAGAGACTTAGCTGTGTAATCTGCTGGAGGCTTTGAATCAACCGTCACTGTCATGCAAAAATAAAAGAAAGAGCTTGCTTTAAAGTGTATCTCAGTTGGCATTTTGTATTGCGGGAAAACAAATTGTAAAATGAACCACTTAAACAAAACTTGAACATGTCAACATGCTCTGATGTGCAGTTGCAAGAAAACGTTTGTGTGAATGCTTTGTGATTAATAAAGGTTTCTTGATTTGATTTCTCATGAAAATACAGTCTGCTCTTCATCTAAAGCCGTAATTACGGACAAATACAATCTGATTAAAAATGCACAAACAGTTGGACTCTTCCTGTCTTTATTAAACGGGGCTGGAAAAGAACGTTGAAATTAATAACTTGAAGCTCCATAAAATTTTTCTCATCCCCCAACTGGTCAAAGTACATTTCCTTCCTACTGCTGCCCAGTGCTGTGGGTACTTCCTCTTTAGCTGTACTGTTTACTTCTGTATGTTTTTTATCACCCGAGCCCCTGAGCATCAGATAGTGGAGTGTTGCCACATGCATAAACATTGTCGTTTTAAGCACGCAGACCCTGAAATAACCAGGAAGCCCCATACCATGATGCTCCCTCCACCGTGCTTCAAAGCTGGTATGAGGTCGTCCTCTTTGGCCTTCCATTAACACAAAGACAGATTTTTCCAACTTCTCTAGAAAAACAGTTGTGATTGAAGAATGGTCCACATAAACCAGACTTCATGAGTGCGGTCTTTATTTTTATGGATTGGTACCACTACAGGGCACAAATCCTATATCTCCTTAACTGTAATGCCTGACTCCGAGTAGCATTGGGAGAAGCGATTAGCTCAGAGAATCTTACCCTTCCCAGCCTGCACGGAGAGCATTTTAAATAACAAATCTGCTTAATAAAAATATTGAAATGAGCTATTTTCAGTTGCTTCCTTGTGGCAAGTAGTCACCACAACATGCAAAACATGCCAAATCAAACACAACGTTTGATTTGGCATGTTTTGCAACACACCCTTAAAGGGTATATACACTTATTTGATTTACTGGAACTGAACCAGCATCACTTTCGTGTTAACCATTACAGCATTGGAGGCACTCGCAATAAAGAAAGAGAAACTGGAACGAATTATGTGTTATTCCTATCATCTTTATTTTCTATTACTGCGACTCTGATAAAGATCAGACCACAATTTCTTAGTAACCAATTCAGAAATCTTTGGAGAAACTCACCTTTTCATAAAGCAGCATTTAGTGATGCAGTTTGTCACCTCAGGGTACAGGATGTGAACATATTTACATATAGAGCAAAGGCGTGTCAGTGTGCGCAGACGTTAGACCTGTTATTCTGCCTCTCTTTATTGCATGAACCTTGCCATATCTACATGACAGGTCAAATAACATTCAAATATCCACTTAGAACTGATACCGTTTACAGCCCCGCAATAAGTGCCACTTTAAAAGATCTAATAAAAAAGAAGTTTAAAAAAATATAAAGCTCTTTAATTTAACATATGCTCTATTTCAATCCATCCAGTGCTGCCATCTAACTCCCAACACTTTCCAGTTGCTCCTGAGCCACTCCCATACACATAACTTCTCCAACAGGTTTTTCCATCTATCTCCAGTAAAGGAAACATTCGGATCAGATGCCCATATCACCACAAATGACTGCTTTTGACATGAGGGAGCAGCACCTCTACTCTGAGCTCCTCATATCCCCAATGCAACCCTACAAAGTAAACTCACTTTGGTTGCTTGCATTCAGGTCACCAAGGAGTTTGCATGTCCCTGTGATCCAGGAGTTTGTGTTGTCAGGAGAGATAAACCCTGGTAAGCTTTCCCAGAGCAAACTAAGAGGAAACCAGAGTAAGAGCAATAAAAGAAATTGCCAGTTTAGCCAGACCTGCCAGGATTTGTGAGGCGTAGCAAGATAAAACCCAGAAGAAATAACATGGATCTGTTGTCCCGGGGGCCCACGAAGTGTGGTTGCAGGCACTGAGGTCAGGAGCAATCAGGACTGTCAGGGGCCTGAGTGTGTTGATTCCCATTCCCACAAATCTTTGCTGGCCCATACAACACAACAAATCAAATTAAGTTTCTCTAATAATTATTTTTTATTTTGCTTTTATTATACAAAAGTCACCTTATCCATTCACCTTGACTCCCATGTGATTTTAAAAGAAATGTGTTTTAACACTAAGATAGCCTTTAATTTGTTTATTTACAATGTCTTCATATGTTGAGATAACCAAGTATAACATTGCCAAAAAAGAAGAAGAAAAAAAAAAAGTGTAGTAAACTTATGGCTGGACTGCACAAAAATTGATTCAATACTGATTATTGGTGCTCCAATACATTCTTCAAATCAGAAAGGTGATTCTTAAAAAAAAAAAGAAGAAGAGGTTCACTTGTAAAGAGTTAAATAATTAAACTCTCATTACTTCATACCTTTAAGACCAAAAAGAAGACATACATAACCATACAATGGTAACTAAGCTATGGAGAGGACACATTTTTGATATGTTACCTGTCTTGGTTGCCTTCAAAGGATGAAACTTCTATTCAATCACACAGTAAAGGAATGGGCTGCTGATTGTGCCAAGTGCAAAAGGTACAAATTTACAGAAAAAGGTTAATCCTACCCAGGATCCAGTTTTATAAACAGCTTTAGAAAAACATCTCCCCAAAGTTATGTGTGCCGTCACAGAAGCACCACAGTTAAAATACCACATAAAGCTTGAAGAACTGAAGCTCTAATCGTTGTCCGAATCTTTAGGGGGATAAAACGTTAACCAATCGTGAAAGTCGTGCCCGTAAGGACGAAGTCTGTAAACTCCAAACATCATAACGTGCATCTGATTTGGGGACATCCCTCCGTAAGTGACCGCCATGTCAGGGCAACAGCCCTCCACTACATCAGTGGGATTGTCCTGCATGCTCTGTTTTATCATGTTGACCACATTCTGCTTGTTGAACAGGCCCTTGCCATGTCTATCTTCGCCATTTTCCGCAAACACACCGGCATATTTCAGGCACAAGGCCAGCTGCTTGTCTTCACCCATCTTCCACAGCGCGTGGGTTCTTTCAGGACATTGGCCTTCATCTTTGAACATGGTCATCAGCCTTTTCAGAGCTTCATAGCTTAGTACAATCCCGCTGCTATACTCCACATACTCGAGCTCTCCTGACTTGACAGCATTTCCCAGGTAGAAAGGTTCATTAGGATCCTTTGCGAGAATGAGATATTTCAAATTCTCAATGATGGCGAACGTGGTGGGTTGGGCCACAAAGAACCAGCGCAGGTCCCCAGCATTCTCATACGCATGTATGAGAGCTTTGCGCAACCTTGCCCAGTCATCTTTTTCATTCAGGTCTACCGCTTCAAGTGCCTTGGAGCCCTCTGAGGTGTAAAACACAGCATTGTCACAGTGTTTGCTCCAAGTGTCCAAAACGGTGGCCCAGTACACAAGAATCTTGGGCTGTACCATGATGATGCAGTAGACCCGCACTTGATTCTTCAACTCCTCCACTCGACTGTCAGAGAGGCGTTTCAGCTCGTCTTTAGAGGGAGCATAAATATGGTGATGATGATGATCTTCTGTCGACGACTCAGAGCTGAAATTAAAGCTGCCCAGGAACGACAGCACCAAGCAGAAGACGCCTCCCAATAGCATCCCCTTCATGAATGAGCACCCATCAGACAACATGATGGCAGACACTGGAGGAGTAAGAAAATTCATTACTAGGGCAAAGACAAGCGTTTAAATATTATCCTGAAACCTAAGGGCTGTTATACAAATGTTTTTAACCATTTTTTAAAAGGAAGGTTTAAAGCATAAAGCAGACTCTTTAAAAAAAATCAAATGCACAAACCTACTGCTTTAAATATTAATTGTGCTTGTTTGAGTAGTCACTGCCAAAGACCCATTTGAACCAGGAAATAGGCTGTAGATTGTGTTTAATATAATGAGGATTTCTCCACTTTTGGGATAAATATTATAACTATCTTAGTCATCTGTGATGCTAACTAGGTTTTTAATTGTTCAGCAGACAAAACAAGTGAGCTGAACAGCTTTCATTTTATTAAATTGAGCTTCATCTGGATAATAATAAAACTTCTGATGCCTTTTTGGTGCTTGTAGAAAAACCATACTGAATGTGGCACAAATTGTGGGGAAAGCAAACCTATCTAAATGAGTATAAATCTGAAAATATACTCATAACTGTAAAGAAATGCCACATAGGGATCACTTCGGACTCAACCTTTATGACTATCCTATTGAATTAAATCGACAGTTTTGTTCTTCTCCTCTTTGTGTCTGTTTGAATACACGCAGTATGGTATAACGTTACAGGTTATTCAAAGGAATGGGAGTGGTTCCTGGCCATTCAATCACATCTCTGCCTCAAAACTGTGTACTGTTGCTCACTCCTGCCACTTTATCTCAAATTCAAATTCTATTTGTCACACACACACACACACACACACACACACACACACACACACACACACACACACATACACAGTATGACATGGGGGTGAAATGCTGGTAGCTGTACAATGCCCGACCATTAAATGACAGAAGAAAAGTTTTACAATATTTACAATTTACAATCTCATGTGCAATATCCCATCGTATGGAGGAAAGACCTAATCAACTCTATCATCAAGGCTTGTCAAACACATTGTTTGACGCAATCAGCTTGCACTTCTAGTTTGACGTGTCTTCACTACATAGAGACTCTCAGCTTTACATTAGGTTGTTTATAAATTAATAATAAAAATGATTTAAAAACAAACAAACATCATATTTGTTTAGAAATACTTCGAGACAAACGACAAACACCCAACAGGCTAGCAGTGTTGTTGTCAAACTGCGCAAGATCATTCTAAATCGCTGATTCAACGTCGATAACTTTATAACAGCACTGGGAACCAACTGTTAGCTGTTAGCTCCCTGCCTTCTCAGTCTTACACTACGAGGCTCACTCGGGGGTCTTTCTAGCACCACCAGGACAACAAGCAGAAGGAATTTACTGTACCTAGAAGCGTTACTACTGTCGTGCCTCCTGTTGTCCTCCTGTTTGTCCAGTCTTTAGTCAGCCAGCTGTCCTGTTTGGAATGACTACAAACGTCACCCAGCAGTAGAGCCAACTGTTCTTCTTCTACGACCTCAATAAAGCAGACTAGACGCTACAGCTGCGTGACACTGCCACCTACTCGTTGTTCACTACGCGTGTCACACTCGTCTTCTTCTTTGGTGGCTTATTACGGCAACCCACATGGCGGCAATTTTGCACTTAATTTCAAAACCCAGTAGCAGACGTGGGCAGATTAAATACTGACAGTATCAATACCAATGACTGATGTTGAGAATAGCACAAAAAAGGAAGCTGATGACAATGACATACAGTATAAAAAGTGGGGGTTATTTTAGTATTTATTTACTGGGTGTAAAGAGAGGTAGCTGCATGCTTGTAGCACGAGGCAGTCTCTGCAAACTTAGTCTACAATGCTAAGAAAATTCAATAGAGAGAGGAGGCATGCAACTACAGCAACATGGTGTTTCTTTAAGAAGCTTCAAAAGTGTTTTAATCAGCAGAACACAAAGACAGTATTAAGGAAAATGAAGACATATGATCGAGAAAGGCCCTACACCAGACAGAAGATTAGGGACGTGACTAGTTTCAAGAACTCCTGTTAGTGTTTGTAAGGACAGCACAGGCGTTGAACATCACATCCACAGCTGCAGGATCCAAACTGCAGAATGTGCGACGGTGATGCTGAGACCACACCTTGCAGCAATCTGTTGACAATGTAAGTACAGTGTACTGGAATAAAAGTCAGGAAGATGGTTGAGAAGAAAAGGGCTAAGGTTCAGTGGGACTTCTGAGTGAAGGTTTCATTTGGCCTTTTGAATCCCAGAGAATAAATAAGATAGCTTCCAGGTGTGCTGGCTGGAACAAGTGGCCGAAGCAACCCCCCTATCCAAACCTGAGAAGAGGTGCAGAAAAGGAAGAGAAGGAGCAACATGACACTGGTGAACTTTGCACCAGTGTCCTTTTGCTTTTGTTAAAGACTAACATAGGTGTCCTCTTTGCTTCCTTTTATTCCATAGTTCCTTCTGCTCAAGTCTTTAATATTGCTTATGACGCACATTAACATGAGACAAACGAACACTGGAGGAGAAACATATAAAACAGAAGCTTGACATTAAAAACAACTGGATAAACTCTGGGGGAATTGAACACACAAGAAATGAACTTAAAGTAGAAACTGAAGCTAAATAAACACCAAATATTTAAGACCTCTAGAATGATAAATTATATAGACTCCATGAGTAGTTAAAGTATAGAGGAACTAGAAATGAGGTAGGTGTTGTCACTTGCTGCACTCTTCCCCCCAAGGGGACACCACAGTGGACAATGCACATATTTAAACTGGAAAAGAATTTATGCAACCCTCCTATTTATCCAGTTTTGGCACCTTCACTAAGAGCGTGTCTGCTTGTGTTTCCTCCCAGGTGCAAACCAGGGCCTTTTTGTACTCGAATGTGATAACCACTCAGCTGTGGAATCACCAGATAGAAAACCAAACAATAAAACTGAAACTCAGCATACTGTAACCATGAAATCATGAACCAAAACACAGAAGTTAAAAGTCCCTAAACAGGTACCAAATTAAGAAAATGCATTTAAAGTTGCTCCTGTTCAGCTGTTGACCAGCTATAAGCACTCAGATGCCTCTCATAAAACATTTTATATCCTCTCTCTGGGACACATCTTCAGTGATATTCCTTGGATAATGCGGTGTTCCGGGTCTTTTGACATCAGACACCATGGTCCTGGTCAGCCAACCAAAGCCCTGAGTTGTGTCCTAGTGGCTTTTTCTGTGGCTTCACAGACACCTTCTGGGCGTTCCTGTAATTCCCGGTTGCTTAAGGACTTAGAGTGACCATCCTGCAAAACCTTTGCAGCCAACCCTCTATCGGCTCACTCAAACTCTTCCAGCTCTGGGTACTTTGCATATTTCTTATTGTTTGTGTCTTCCAACCTTCTTCCCAGATCACAATAAGCTCCTGCATTATCAGGGTTTTATTGCCTTGGAGGTGATGATCATGCCTGGGTGGAGTAATGTCATGACAGTGTCTTGTGGAGATTTCATCATGATCAAAACTTCTGAGTTTTTCACATGTTAGACTAGGCTATATTTGACTGTTTCCAGTCAAATAAAGATGTAAAACAGTGATCTAAATTCCACATTATGGGAATTAACAGATAACTGATGTATTCGTTTTTACAGCACTTATCTTTTATTTTTTCTTTACCTTTTTTTTTTTAATAATTTGATTTATTTGTGCATTTGAAACTGAGCTTTTGACCTTAAACCTGAACCTTTGCTGTGTCTTTGCTTCTTTCCGTTCATTGCTCAGCTGTCAGATGCATCAAATGTTGTTTTCAGCTGTAATTTCAAAGGCATGAAGACAATAAATCACCTGAGGCCATGCGCACTCATCTCAGCATGAGGAATCTTTCAGTTTGACAAAAGCCATCAGGCTCCTCGAACAACAGAAAACTCTAAATGTGCCACTCTTGTTGAGTTTGCCTTTGATTTACAAACTCAAATATATTGTATTGTAAACTTAAACTTATAAGTAGTAAATTATTTATTTATTTATTTATTTATTTATTTATTTATTTATTTATTTATTTATTTATTTATTTATAATAAATAAATAAATTCTTTAATAATTTATTTAATTTATTTATAATTTAAAGTTTGATGTAATATGGATGATGCAGTTTAACCTTGTTCTAATGCAGACATCCGTTCATTTTCAGAGGTGCAGGGGAGGCTAGAGCCTATCCCAGCTGTCACAGGGCAAAAAGTGGTTCACAGCCTGAACAGGTGGCCAGTGCATTGCCAACCTAGCACAAAGAGACAATCATTCCCACCAATAGAGAGTCACATATTAATCTAACTCTATTTCCTTGGACTGCAAGGAATCAGGAGAACCCAGAGAGAACCCATGCATGCTCCACAGCCAACCAGTGGATCTGAAAGACCTTCTCACTGTGAGGTGACAGTGCTAACCTCTGCATCGCCATCTTAACATAGGCTGTGACATCCAGTATGTACAAGTATTAGTTTACATACGGCAGATGCAAAACTATAACTTAAATTAAATTCCCCCAAATCATTTTGCTGCTCTGAGTTGCCTTTAGTCAGGGTTCACTGTGAAAGATGTGCTGCCTGTGATCAATTTCATTTCCCCTGCTTGTGTTCCTCATAGATGACAAGTTGTTTTTTTTTTTTCTTTATCATAAAAACAGGAATGAAATCTTTATTACACAAACCTGAAACTACAAAGTATTATTGACTCAGGTAAGTGCTGCTCTGCAGAAACGGGTCCAGGTTTTCAGAGCGAGAGAAAGACATAAAAAAAAATCGAGTGGTGGAGAGCCAGCAGGCAGGTGAATCAAACTGTTCTCCTTCAAGCAGAAGGAAGACTGCTTTAAAAAAAATATTGGAAAAATGTGTGTCCATTAGAATGATTAATGTCCTTTTTTCTCCCCAAAATAACTTCTAGCGATTGCCAACAATGCATATTTAATTTTTTCTAATGATAATTTCCAACATTTTGGCATGTTGCATTTTATAACGCATGCATACAGAAGGGAGCAGCATTGTATTATAATTTATATCCAGCACTTACAATGTCACTTCCTAACATGAGCTGCACCTCATATTCACACAGAAATGGGAGAAAACTGAGTTCAAATACTTTGGAAGAACTTAAATTTGAAGAACCCGCAGTTTTGAAACATCTATATTTTCATTATCGGTCTAGATATAGACCGGTAATGAAAAGTATGTTCTTTTGTACACACAAAAATATTCAGATCACAGTAAGATAGTCTGTTAAAGAAGAATTTTATGTGATAAGATACACTTCATTTGTCCCAGATTTGATACATATCATTTGCTACAGTACAAAAAACCCCCAAACCAAATTGCTTAAATAAATTAATAATAATAATAACAACAATAATAATAATAATAATAATAATAATAATAATAATAATAATAATAATAATAATAATAATAATGCATACATTTTAAAGTTTATACTTCACAATAAGCTGGACTTAGTTTTCTTTATAAGTGACTTTTATTTTGAAAGGGTAGCAGTGTACATTGAAGCCTACAGAGATTAGAAATACTCATTTGGAAATTAAAACTGAAACAGCTGGTCTGATGTCTGTACAGGGATGACAAAAACAATGACACATGTATAAATTGTATTATGGTTTATAAGTCAAGTATTTTGTATATTGTATAAGTATTATTTATAAGTATTGACCTCAGTCACAACTGATGTCCTCACAAAGTGACTCAGAAACCTTCAGTGACACACTTCCACCAGCCCAGTGATCTCAGACATGAGCAATGACACGTTCAGGCGGCCCATCACGTAGAAAGGGTGCCATCACGGCGTCTCTGGACAGCCTCTGATTATTGTCGGAGAGTAAACATTTGTTTGGCTGCTCTGTACAAGCGCAGATAGGCTTCAGATGAATTGACAGGGTCCCCTAAATTGTGTCTATGACGCCTGATCCATCGCGTCAAGACCATTAAGAAGGAGGCTGGGTGAGATGATAGTGTATCGATCAGGTCGTGATGGATGGGCCCTGAGAATATATAAGTGAAGTTCTCGGTCGAGTAAAGGGAGATGAGTTCAGATCTGGTCATCAACACAGAGACACCATGCTTTCTGCAGCTCTGTTTTACCTTGTAGCTGTGATTTGTTCAGCAACATGGACACACGCTCTCCCCCTTTACCCTGAGTCCAACCTGGAGCCACAGACAGGTAAGACACTTTTAAAACTGTTTTCTTCTTTTCAGGTTATATTTCTCCTACTGATTTCTTCGTGCCATTTTCAAATCTCTTGACCTGATCTTTTGTCACCCAACACTTGGACAGTCACATTGTAACTTATCAATGAGATGTGTGATAAAAAAAAAAAAAAACGGAAAAATGAATGAGAAATATGTTTCATCTGAACAGATTTCATTCAGAAACTAGTTTCAGAAGTGGAGGACGGCACCAATGCTGCAGAAGGCGAACAGAGAGATGTGAATAATATTTATCCCCTACTGGTGCATCACAATGGAGGGAGGGACTCATGGAATAAAGGTTAGAAAAAAAACATAAATTTGCATGTAAACAGGAAAAAAATCATCAAATTTTGTGGCGAAAGCAGACTAAATTTTATAACTCGTTTCAGGGGTGAAAGATTCAGCACAACAGGATAAGTTTGCAAACATGGTGAGTTTGATCATCTGCATATTTGTACACTAATAAGACATAGACAGAGAAGTCTTTCACAAAAACAAGTGAAAGATGCAGAAATGTTGAAACAATGAGAAGCTCAAAGTATCATAAAATAAAAAGAGTATTCTGAATGTGTGGGTAAAGGCGAGTTTATGCCAGTGAAAACAGTGTCCCTGTGAACGCAGGGTCTGCATCTAATTCATCATTTTGCTTATTTTTAGGTCGAGGAGCTGAAAGAAGTTGTACTGAAATTGGCTGCCGCTGAGAAGCTTCGGTCACAGGGTTTCCTCAGATCAGAGCAGAGCCTCCCGAAAACGAACAAAAGAGGTGCGTGACTCACATGCCACACCTGCTCGGCCACCGAAACGCAACGATCGAGTGAAAAAGGATGTTTAATTTCTGGGATGGAGTTTTTAACACAAGCTAAGATAAATGATTTACACTGTAAACAATGACAGATGTATAAGCTTTAAGCATTTAACACCTGCTTTATAACACATGTAGCATAGCTTTTGCATGATATAAAGACATTTTTTATTAAGGTGAAACAGTACAGGTAGAAAGGTTAAAACATTTCACTAATAGATATTGCCATGAAACTCCTCCAGAGGATTACACGCATTAGGAATGTTAATATTATTTCTACAGCTACTACTATGGTGTTTAATAGAAGGCAAAGGCAAAAAGATAAAGCTATAAATCTCCAAAACTTTATGTCTTCCTTCATATTTGCTAAAGCCGTTCAGTGGGTTGATTGTTACCAGGCTGATTTTATATTTGACTATATCTAGACTTTCCACTAATCTAGATGATTTGTTCAACCTCAGCTGACTGCAGGTTTCACCAGCCTTATAGACAGTACACTATGGTCATAAAAGACCGTAGCGTCTCCTGCTTCTATGATGATTCTTACTTTCTCAGTGTGTCAGTCAGTGTTTGAAATTCTCTGTGAAAAGTGCTCGTGATCATTAATCAGTTTAAGCCACAACAGTTTGCAAATCATCAATGAGAAAATGAATGTAAAGCTGCTGATTTTGCTTATTTTACAACTTTACTGTTTATAAAGTGAGTGAAACCAGCAGTCAGCTGAGACTGAAGATGTGGGTTGTATGAGTTGAATTTGCAATGAAAATTCTGCTGCCAGGTAAACAAATGATCTTTCTAACATACGCAAGTTATACTTTCTCTATCTACATTTGGACTCACTTGCATAATTTCTTCAGAACCAAAATCCAAATATTGGATAAAGCGATAAAGTGATTCTGGAAATCCCATGTTATAAAATAATCAATAAGTAAGACCCAGAATGATATCTGAACATCCCCTGTATTTAAGCATTCAGGATATGTGCATGGCAATTAAAATGGAGAGTTTTGTCGTGATGAGTGCTGCTGAAGGGAAGATTTCTGCCTGAAACAGTGAAAAAGAAATCTCATCTTGACATTGACTTGAATTGGCTTTATTGTAAACATCCATACATATTCACTAAAAACCACCAGGAAAAAAACATCTAAAAGATATCACAGTGAACCTTCTAAAGCCAAATACCAACATACAGCTTTCTGAAATGTTATATTTAAATATGCACTAACTATGATGCTACATAGTTTAAATACAGTGCACCAGTAGATAACATGCACATTTCAAACTTTAACATTATCAGATTTTTTGTTTGCATGCTATCTCTTCGCTGCTGTATCACTGGAAATGTCCCTGATGTGAAATATCATCTTAACTTATTACTGAAATAGTAACTGAGTAAAACAACAAACAAATAAAGGTCCGCTTGCATTAAACAAAACAGTGTTCAGTATTTGTATTGTATCTGTAACCTCCCTGTGAATATTTAAGATAATATTTTATCCTGTAAACATGTGCACTACACTACAGAGGAGTAAGTAGAGTATATATAAGATATTAATGCAATTACAAAGCTCAGATATGTTCAGTTAGTTTAGAAAAACAAGAAAAACACCTTGAAGGGAAAAAACTGACAAATAAAAGATGCGAGTAACATCTTTTTTTCTCTCTTTGATGTCCCCGACAGCATGTTTCTGGAAATACTGTGTGACCAACTAGAGCTCAGAGACAGCAAGTACGATGTGGTTTCAGCACGGCCTGGTTTGAAGCGCTCTCCCTCTTCATCACCAGTTTTGTTTCCCACCACGTGGTATATTCATCGCCTGCACCGGATCAACAGAAGATATATTTTTGAAGCTGTAAAAGGTTTTTTTTGTGGCTGAAAATAAACTTGAATATCAGAAATGCCGATTCGCGTTCCCTGGTTTTACCCGTGAAAGTTCAAATGAATGACAGAAACCAGATTATGACAAAGAAATGTGGTATTTATTTTCATTAGTGTGACAGTGTGTGACAATTCATTGAAACTGTATTTGTACACAGTAAGATATACAGGAGTGTTTTATATAAAAATGAACTGTTTACGCAGCCATTGCTCACACTAACACAATCATACATATTTCTATGTGGCTGTTTTGATTGTAAAATGCAAAAAATATTGATATTTACACTATAAACAAAACTCTACTAAATATAAATCAACAATCAATTGCACATATGGCCTTTTTTTGTCTGTGAGTGACCTGGATAAACAGTAAATGCCAAAACATTTGACTTTGGCATGTCTTGGAGCTAAAGCTATATGAGCTTGAGGATTTTAGGGTGTCTGGTTCACTGCCACAGTTTATTTTTGAAGTTTGCAGTGCCCTCTACAGATCACCATCTCTACACACATGGTTACAATTGATTAAAAAAAAAAAAAAACACAGAACAAAGGAGTGAGATGTTTATTTCCTCTTGTTGGCCACGCTCAGGTAAGCCTTCTCAATTTCAATGTCGGCCGGGCACGTCTGTTTGAACTCGTCTCTCTCGTCAGCGTTTTTAAGGTATCTCCACACGCCTGTGAAATGGGCTGGAATCTCAAAGTTGCAGTACTTTTTGGCAGAAACCTAAAATAAATAAGTGGAGAGGAAAGTGTTTTAGGAAGTCCAGGGATCGGTTAAAACAAGCACTTATCTCATTCAAAGTTTAGTAGTTCGCATCATAGGTTCAGGCCTTCTTCAAGATAAAAGAAGACAAATTTCAAGACTGTTTAGTGATGTATGAAAGTAAACCTAACACATGGGTCATGTACTATTCCTTTAGGTTACTAAGACAAAATATTAACCAGGATGCTTTTAAACAGTGTTACAGGCACATAAATGCTAAAAGCAGGTCACTTTAGCCAGTTGCTAGGTGGTTGCTAGGCAATATAATCATAGCATAATATTTGACATAGGCGAAAACCTTCAGTAGTTCAGAAGCAGAAGTGTGCCAAGTCTGGTTGCACAACTGATGGTCTGGGAGAAGTTTGCAGTCAAACACACTCATGAACAGAGATTTAGCATTTATTAGTGAGAAGATCAGGAAAACTATTGAGTTTCCATCTGAGGTAGTTTATTTTACTGTATTTTGCAGTTTAAATTATAATAATCAGGATTAAATAAGGATAATAAAGTGTCCAGCTATCTGTTCACACAGGGATTCTTCTGATCCACTTTAGATGATCAGATGATTTTTTCCTTCCTTCCACCTCTGTTTCCTTTCAGCCATTAGTGCACAGATGTCTCACCCTGATAACGTGCAGTTTGGGCAGCAGGTTGCAGTCAGCTAAGGTGAGTCGGTCGCCGTCCAGGAACTTCCTGTTGGAGACGGCGATGGTTTCCACTGAATTGTGGTCGATCTCCTCGGGGAGGGGACTGTTCAGGTAGTCATCCAGACGCTTGAACTCCCGCAGCAGGTTTTTCTCTTGTACTGTCAGAAACACAGAGACAGGTTTCATGGTGTGTTTTAAGCACTGCTGGTCAGACACGAGAGCTGCGTTTAAAAGCAGTTACCAGGCACCTGTACTTTATGTGAGAGCTTCAATTTTATGCAGTTTTATGCATTTGAGGGAAATATTGTCCTTGGTACCAGTGACACCACTACTGTAATTTATGTAGTTCCAACCTACTTTGCATTAAACTTCTATCTAACGTGCAAAAACTCGATTAGCATGTCTCATATTTTAGCACATTTGGGGTGAATCTTGCTGATGCTGAGATGCACAATCTTTATACATGATGACAACGTCAGGTCAATGTGGTTAATCCTTCACAGCAGCAAATAAAAAAGGGGGCTGAATATTTTAGCACATATAATAGTTTATGTAAAACAAAATATATTTCAACAGGTTTTTGAACATGTTTTGAAGTTTGTAAAGGAATTTAATTGTCCAGAGGTTTGATCCAAATAGAGGTTTTAGGATTTTTCTCTTTATGAAAGCTTCATCTTGGTGTATGTGGACTGTCACGTTTCCATGTTTTGATTTGGAGGAGCTTTTTTCTTTTGTTTGCTTTGTGGGTGTGCGTCTGGTTTTTATTTGTTTCTTCTGTTGTAGAAAAATTGAAAATATGTTGGGAAAAAAGTTTAGAGTGAGTGTAATGAGAAAAAGCTCATTTTAACTATACTGACTTGACTTGAACCAATATGCAAACACAAATGCAGTTCAATACTCTGCAACATAGCAATATTGTATCAATGCTGCATGTCTATTAAATCTAACTTACAGGCGTTATTTGGGCTGTTTTTGATAAAAGCGGAGAACTTTGCAAAGATGTCCGCTCCCACATCAAATGACTCTTTGTTTACCGGGCTGAGATGAGGATACCTGCAAATCGAGAGCAGAAAAGAGCGCATCGGTTCAGTGAACCGTCATCAACATCATAAGATGTTTATGTAATGATTAAGCGTGACGGTACCTGGGAGGGGCCAGCGTTTGTTCGAGAAACTCTTCAATTTTGATGAAGTCTGTTTTGAGGGTGCCGTTGTAGAGGAGGAAAGGAGGGTTAGTCCCAGGGGCCAGGTCTTTGAGCTCAGCTGGCTTCCTGGAGATGACACAGATTGATGAACAAAGGAGAGGAGAGAATTTGAGTTCTCTTAAGCATGCCAAAATAGTAGTTTATCAAGACTGTCAGAATCAAATATTGTACTCTAAATTAATGAGTCAACACTGGCTATTAGTTTAGTTATGAAAATACACAGTGATGGGAGGGGCTGCCTTTTTAAAGGCCTGTTTTGTGTGTGCTCTGAATCACTTAATTATCTGTATTATTAAGTTTCCAAACCATGTTTGCTTGGCACGTAGTGGCCCTGAGAAATTCATGCAATAAAGCCTCAATTAAAGAAGGTGATTGTTTGAAAGTGACACAGAGGTCTTTGTATGCTCCTGCCTCAAACTTCTACAGAACGGAGCGAATAAAACGTCAATAGGCGTTCAATTGGGTTAGATTACTGACATACACACACACACACACACACACAAAGGTTCTCAATTTCTCCCTCGCTTTCCGCATAATTGAGTTTTGTGTGAAAGTCCCCACGACCAGATGCTCAGGAAGTGTTTTTTTCCACTGGAGCAGTGCTTACTTCCTCATATCAACAGTGGTCACTGTAAACTTCACTCCTTTGAGCCACAGCACCATGAAGAGCCTCTGACAGAAAGGGCAGTTCCCCACGTTTTCACCGTCATGTCCAGCCTGAAAAATACAAGAAATAAATATCCCATGAGTCCAAAATGTTCTGTTTCACTTTTTCTCTATGATCTCATCTGCAGATTAATAAAGTTATTTTGGAGCTGAGAAGGTGCGTCTGGGATACACACAGTCGATTTCCTATGTGGAGGAGGGGAAACCCTGGCATTGTGTTGTAGCGGAAAAACAACCGACACCAACGCAGAGAAGTTTAAAGGTCCACCACATATTGACCATATGTTAAATAACAGTGTGAAATGTCTGGAAATGATTTGCTTAAATGAGAAAATTGATGACACTCTCAAGTCTGTGTGGTAAACCTGAAGAAAGCTAGTTGGCGTAGCTTAGCTTATAATCACTGCTAGCTAGATGTGTATTCGCCTCTTCACACCGAATACAAAGCAACTGATATGAATTTGTGTTGTTAGACACAAATTAAGGCAAATCCACATTAACTTATGTGAACATTTAGGGAGCTCCTATCAGTCGAGATTCTCTAGATATCACTGACAATCTCAAATAGAGCACACACTCATTGCTACAGATTCTGTCAGCCTGAGGTTTAAATTGACTTCTCTTTTAAAAGAGAAAGAGAAAAAGGAGAGCGCTAAGAGAAAGTGAGAGAAATCAGATGACTTCTTGGTAAGTTTTGAAATACTGTAACTTGATTCCAGCTGTCGGTTGTGTTCGTCCTACTCATATTGGCTGTTTTGAGTGAATATTTGGGGGTTTTCAAAACCACTGCAGCAACTGGACTGACAGGAGTGATATGCACAGAGTTTTAAAGATGGATGTAGCCTTTGGGTCTGAACAAAGTTCTTTTTAAAGGCCACCAGGGAGCAATATATGTGGTTACAATAGCCTTCTCTGGGGACCTGTGTAAACACTCCTGATGAGCTTATGGGCTTTCAGGCTGTACTGGATAAAATGCTAAATTCATTCTAAGTGTCAGAAAGGAAGATTAAACTCACTGATCAGTGAGCGTGTGCCACGTTCAGTATCAAAGCGCCAAGATGCCGACTGCAAAGGAGTTCATCTCGTATCTTTAAAACAGGACTTCACAATCCAACATGTGACATCACGCTGCTTCCATCTTTATCCTGTCTATGGTAACACGTGGTAACTTCACTTCCAGAAAGATCAGCAGTCAGCTCTTTTTGTTTCCATTTGTTTGAATTTGTGCAAAAATTGCAAAAAATATCACTTGTAGCTTTAAGCAGGTTTATATTCTGGGCTCTTATCAAGTCTCATCAATGACAACATGCCATTTTAGACTTTGTTTACATTCTTCATTATATTAAGTAATGAGATATAACTCATAAGTGCTCTTTAGAGGTATTTTTCTGCTACTTTTTGGACAGTTATTACAGTCTTTATGCTAAGCTGACTGGATTATCTGCTGGCTCCAGCTCCACATGAGAGTGTTACTTAACTTTTCATCCAACATCTGGCAAGAAGCTGCACGTTTAAGTGGCTGAAATATGGCACGTCTACCACTCTATACTGCCTTATTTTGTTTTTGCTATTGAGCTGCCTTATTGTATATTTCAGAATACACAGTTTCTCTGCACTTGTGCCTCAACTAACTAAATCAGGAAAAAAAATCAGAAGAAAAAAAAGAAGTGAGAAAAAAAAAGAAGAAACTTTTATTTGACTTTTAGATAGATGACTGTATTTGAATGTGTGCGTAACTAAGGTGGGTGTGTCTGTCCAGGCTTGAGGCCAGTCTCCATATGCTTCTTGCTCCTTCTGGGTGTGCTCTGATAAGTTGGAGAGTGTTTCTGATAAGAAACCAGCTATGGCCCACACCGAGGATACAAACACCCCAACATCTGCAGCGTATGGTATCTGGGGACAGCACCAATCAAAAATAGAGCTGCCCTCTGATTGTTGCTGCCTCTATGGCAATAATTGTGGACCACTGTTGTTTGACAACACTCATAAATGAGCAGCAAGCCTTTGTCAGAGTGCCCCTTTTCTTCAGAAGATTGTTTTGACAGGTTTAAAATGGACATGAAAGGACTGACCTTGATGAACAGCTCGATGCTTGGCTCCTTATCAGAGCTCTGTCGAAGTGCCATTTTATCCCCCAAAAGTTTTTGTTCTGTTTTATTTCAAAAGTCCAAGTGCTCCTATTAAAATTTCCCCCGAAGTCAGCGGTTGCAAAAAAATCCACAAAGCTGAAGAGAGGAAGCTGAGTGTGGTGCTGTCGTAGAGGCGCTCTCCTCTGGTTTCACGTGCTTTCTGTGGTCCTGGGGAAGTCTCACACCTCAGGGCTGCCTGTGTTTGTCTGAGGGCTCCTTGGAGGCTATCGCTCTGAACATATTTTACAAGTTAGGGGAGAGGGCGGATCCGAGTAATGGGCGGGGTACATGCCCCACACTTATATACCCAGAGCCTAGCTCTATGAGGAGAGAGCTTAAAATAGCTCTTCTGCACAGGAAATGATAACACAGGGTGACTCACACAAATTAGCGCAATTTATGAGAGCTCCTCATTCCAACAGCATTTAAGATAAAAGAATTCGTTTAATGGAAGACATCCACTGTGTTTTAAAGGGCAGTAGTGAGACAGAAAGTATGAAATGTTTGCTTTAGTCATTAATAACATGTAAATATGCTTGAAACCAGTTTTTATACAACATATAGATGCTGACTGAACCAGAGGCAGACAGATAGTAGTAAATAATGGAGCAATTTACCTTTGTGTGGATATTTATGTGGTACTTTACTGTATTCTACTCCACTGTGTGCCATAATGAAAATATTTTACATTCTACGTTTCACAAATATATGATTTTATTTTAAACAAGAACAAACAAAACCAAATAACAATCCACATTTAAATAAAGGAAAAGTCAAATTTAGAAAAACACAACAAATGATAAAATAATACAAGTGACTTTTTGTTGGAGCTACATCCCCTCAAAAATGCTTTCAGTATATGTGCTGTTCCTCTATGTGGAGGCTTTATCAATATTTGTCTTCTTCAGTGCTCAACATTTACTCTGCACATTTTTTCAAAAACAATAGTATTAGCAAACAAAACAAAAGCTGAAGTTCATTAATGTTTAATCATTTGTATTATATCTGTATCCTTCTGATTAGGAACCAAGCAGGTACAGCTTTTTTATCACATCAAGGTGCTTAACACTGTAACTTAAATGGACTTTTAGCTGTTATTTCTCAGTGACCCCTATGTGACCCCTTTGGAAACTTAATTGCCCTCCCTGCTGCGATATTAGAAGGAAAAGACGAACGTTGAGAAGATCCCTTTGATCAAGCATCTGGCGACAGCGGAGGAAGAGCTCCCTTTTAACAGAAATAGTGCCAGGATCAGGGAGGAGCAGGAACCTGCAATGACCTGGTAAAGAGTGAGTCGAAGGAGAAGAAAAAGGAAAGGAAAGGGGAGAGGATAGAGACACTGGGACAAAATACAAACTATGGGAGAGAGTGGACTAATGTTATTGGCATGCAGCAGTAGCATATGAACACACTGTGAGAGATAAGATAGAGTTAATATGGTTTATTAAGTCACTGAACAGTATTAGGTAGTGGCCTGTAGGGATGAATATGATCTGTGAAACACTGACTGGACAGTCCTGATGTTTTGTTCTCCTTTCAGGCGTTTCAGGTCAGCTTTTTTATCTTTATAATGTCGTTCCTATCAGTCTCAGCTGAACGTACTGTGCTAATCTAAGCTATTAAAGTAAGATTGTGAATACTGTAAAGCGAACAGCTGCTGAAAAGCTTGTTAGTACTATCACTATGAACGTGTTACAAATGAGTTCAAAATCCGACTTCACAAAGATGTTAGCGTTACCGTGAACTCTGGACTCAGCAACACTCAATTTACTGTTTTCACTGTGCCTGTTTTCTTTACAGGGCACAAAAACCAGTAATAGAATAAAAATTCAACCCCAAAAAAGCAAATTAGGAGAACAGAGAAAGTCAGTTTAGTCACTACCTTTACCTCCACCTGTTCACTTTGTTTTTCTAATAATATTTTAGCAAAAGTTTGACTAATGTAGCCTTACATTGTCATTTCTATACCTTCACAAGTTCAGACTGAGAGGGAAACAGTTTTGTTACAGATGCTCGCATAAAATATAAACATGGAAAGTAAAGTAGACTCTATATTAAAAAATAAGTACTAATAAGTCACTGAAATTGCAATGTTAAATTAGAATTAAATATTAAAGTTAAAGCAATATTATGTACAGTACAGACAAGATATTGCAGACTAAGTGAAAATAGTTGTAGGTAAGGAGCAGTTATAAAGTTTGATGGCCACAGATAGGAATGATCTCCTGTGGCTTTGAGGTTGCGTCATAGTTGAATTTCTACAACCAATGACTGTAGTGCGTTTTTAGCTAAACGTATAAGGTCTGAATGGGCTTTGCCCTCTTCTTTAAAAAATGATGTGATACTTTGGGGGTATTCTGAGGATGTTCTGAGTAATGAGCTGTGGTTGTGGGAATCCCCCTCAATAATAAAATAAGGGCATAAAAAGGGCCAACTTACACTGCTCGAATAGTGGTGTTTGGAAATAAAGAATATTAAAATACTTTAAGATTTTGAATTTTAGCGCTAAAAGAATATCAAATATCATGAAATTTTTCAGCTGAATACTGTATATGCTTGCCATATTTTAATTAGGAGGTCTCTTGGTCAATTAAAGACTGAAAGTGATAGTTTGTGCTTAAGAAGTGGAGACAGGAGTGGAGGGGCAGTCCGGTGTTTATTGTAATATGGCATCATTTACAGTAATTAGGGGAAAGGGAAGTTTTATGACAAAATCCCCATGCTGCGGTGTAGAGTTCCTTACAGAAACAAACAACACTGGCGAGATTGTGAAATGTACCACAAGGAATTGAAAAAGAAGGCTTTGTGTCCCATTCTCATTTATCTGCTCGAGAGGATTTGAGGAATTTGCATCACAGAGAGCGAGCATGGAAACAAACCCATCACAATGAAACTACCAACAAATCCCGGAAATCTGGCAAATAACACCCCATCGCCACAGGAAATATAACTCAAAAGGAGAGAGATCATGGAGAAAAAGTCCTCCTCCTTTTTCTTTTTAAATGTCTTCGGAGTCATGGAGGTTACTTTCCAAGTGTTTGGAAATCCGATGTCCATTTCTGCTCACTCATAACACATCCTCTAAAAAAGAATCACCACCTCTGGGAGGTGAGTGGAATTTTACTGCAGCACGGTGGGAGTGCCTCTCTCATTTACTCACATGATTAAACTGCTTTTCAGTGGTCAGTCTTTATTATAGCATTTGCTGTGACAGAGGGTGTGTCCATTGAAACCTGTGTGACAAAGCGCTGGTGTTTTATTAAGAAATTCAATAGATTCGCTCTCACGGGCGACTGCAGTTATCGATAACGTCTTGAGGTCAGCATGGGCTGATCTCATGGGTATTTTGTGTTGTGTTTGGTTGCCATGACGACACCGTGTTGAGAAAGAGGGGATGAGTAAAAGGGAAATTAAGGTTAGAATCACAGCCATTATAGCAAACTGAAACCAACTGATTCAGCCCTGCCAGCCGGGGTATTCAACAGGAGAGTTTTCCAAAGTATCCCAGGAGCGTGCATAGCTTACTAATGATCTTCCACTTCCCAGGAAAGCCCTATCTCCTGGAGATAAATACACATATCTCCACTGGACACACACACAGCAAATGGAAATGGGGGGGGGGGAAAGTGCCTTATCTCTATGAACAGAGCTCTCAATGTGGACACCGAATCCAAGAAAGTTGAACTGGATTTTGCCATTACAAACACACACACACATACGCAGCCACACAAAAGGTCAAACTGTTATCCTGTAAACTCTGCTGCTCTGTGGTGGATTCCAGACTCCCTCTTTCACACAAGAGGAACGTTTTGATCTGTGAACTTCAGACATTCATAGGCCTAAATTTCAATAACATTTTAAGTGGGCGACACGATGAAACTAATTCCCGGACAACAACTTCTTGGCAAGATGGGTGGGATACCAACATGCTTATATACAGATCTTTTCAAAAAATGGCCGGCAAGCGTGTGTTGCACACAGAAAAAATATCAGGAAACTGTTGCAACATGTACTGTCCCTCCCCTCAAAATCCCAAATGGCAGTTAGTCAGTTTTATAGTTGTTTCCACATTTTGTTTATGGTTCAGAGACAAGCTGTTTTTTTAAAGATAGAAAACCATCGTACCAAAAGCACGAGATGAAGAAAATATCTCCTTATTCAAGTTTAGGAATAAGCATGAAGTTTTTAACGTAAACACATAAAACGAAGCAGCATATTTTAATCCCAGTTACATGTTGCCAGAGATAGTCAAAAATAGTAAAATTACAAGTTGTGCTCAGTTTGAAGTTGAAATCTAAAGATTTCATGTTGAAAATTTTGCTTTTTACATAAACTGATCAGTTAAGGCTGAATCAAAACAACGCTGAAGTTCAACAATTAGCGCTATATAATACATAAAGACAGTCAAATGGTGTGCTGTTACCCAGTGGTTTGCAGACTTCCCTTTTTGAGGCCTGGAGTTAATTTCTCATCCTCGTCTTCTTTATTTAATAAACCAGACTTCATGATTGAGAGGTGGATCTGAAACAGGGGACATGAGGACAACTTCTCAATAACAGTTGTAACAAGGCATATCCTACTTCATGCTTGATTTGGACATGTTTACAAAATTTACCAAAAGAACATGTTTCACATATAACGTTAAAAAGTATTGATTAAAGTACATTTGGAAATTGTTTACTGAGGTCATAAAGCAAGTGTAAATTCGGGTCACATTGTTACAGATCTCTATATAATTGGGTATCTTTGATTAACCAGAGGAGCCAGCCTCTGTTGGATTTAGAAAAAAACAAATACATGTCCATGTGACTTTCTATGGTGTCTGCTTGCCATGTTGCTGCAGATGGATTCCTTTATGGACAGGTCATGTGTAACCTTTTATACCTTGTCTGTCAGTCCCATTCACATGAACTTAATATCTCAGGAAAGCAAAATCTGGCACAAACAGCCACTTGATCTCAGGGATGAACTAAGTCAAAGTCAAACAAAGTCAAAGGTCAGCAGGACCACACAAATACATATTTTTGGCCCTAACTCAAGAATTCATGCGTAAATGATGACAAAATGTTTTGCACAAATATGTGGTAGGATAACAGGATAAAGTGATGAAATTTCATATGCAGCAGGTCAAAGGTCAAGTCTGGTTAGACATGGATGTAAACTTGACTGATTAGCGATAGAACCACATAAATGCTTGGCAGTAATTCTAGTTTATTGCTCAGCAGGGCCAGCTGTTTCTTGTAAACACAATGGCATCATTGACCTACTGACTGCTCTCTCACAGGCAGTCAATCGCACAAACAGCCTATTACCACACAAACCCTGTTGCAGGGTCTGTTGCAGGATATTCACAATGACAGCGTCTTGGAGTTTCTGCCGCTCTTTTTGTCTCCTGCCTCTCCTCCTGGCTCTGAAGATGCACACAGCACGTTCGGCTCCTGATTTCTCTCGTAAGTCTCTTGGTTTTGAAATCAATAGCAGACTCAAAATGCTGATGCGTTGCTTTTCAGCTGCGTAAAGAAGCTTCACAATGACATTTCCTAACAGATTTCCACATCCTGCTTCATAAGCAGCTTGTCATAATCTCGCGGAGAGACCAGAATCAGGGTGAAGAGGCTGCAGAACAGATCCTGAACTTGGATATCCACTCAATACAACCAGATACTCCCATAGCAATAAATAAACTACAGCTGACCTGTGTTTATCATCTGAGCTGTTTTCCTATTTGGACTGTGTCACTACTGACATTATGGAAACATTGGTACTGTATGTTCAGACACAGCCAAAGGTAGCTTTTGTCTCAGACACTGTTCTGTTTGCATGTGCATCTCTGTATCTGATCACAGCAGAGATCTTTTGTTTGTTTGTGTGTGTGTGTGTGTGTGTGTGTGTGTGTTGTGTGTGTGTGTGTGTGTGTGTGCTGCTGTCTGTACTGTTGTCTCTGCTGTTGTCTGTGCTGTTGTCTCTGCTGTCGTCCTCTGTGGAGCACACACACACACACACACACACACACACACACACACACACACACACACACACACGGTTTCCATCATGTCACAGAACACTGACTTATATTCATGTCCTAGAGATGTAACCGTAACTAATAAATAAACTAGCCTTAAACTTGGCCCTAAACATAACTTAAGTCTTAATACATAATAAAAATTTGCATTATAAATCTTCACAAGGCGAGATATACTGCACGTACACACTAGCACAATACAGTACAGGAAACACACATGGGAGGGGAGATTTCACTTCAGTGTCTATGCGCTGTTGCTGATGATGTTTATATGTGTGGTCATAGTCCAAAAATTGTCTTGGCGAGCTACACCCAGTGAGTCGGACACCACCCTGTCGACAGGGGACTGAGCTGTAGTAGGGGCTAAAAAAAAAGCTCAAAATAAGTCAAACTGTTGACTTGTTGACAATGAAAGGGTCGCAAATTGTGCCTGAGTAAAGGTAACTGAGTCATCCAGTCTTTATTAGTTGGTTAACAACAGAAAGAAGACCCTTTATTTCTTTCTCTTTCATCCAGGCTTTCTGAGAAATGTTTTTCGCTTGTTAAGCTACTTAACATTGACTTATGAATTATTCAAGCTTAAAAATTTCACCCAGCTCAAGGGATGAACCAGTGTTGTGTCTACACATAACAGAGAACTTAGCAAGAAAACTATTTCAAATTGTATCTTGAGGTACTTTGAGCCGCATGTCACGAAAGCACATGAATTATTCCCATTTTTTTAATTGAATCTAAATGATTATACGGTTTGACGGGATTAAAATGGGATTTTACGTTGATAGACAGTGTGGAGCGCGCCCTTAAAAAAGAGAAACTGGAAAAGCAGAGGACAAAAGAAGAAGTGTCTTAAAAACTATCAGCAGCAGACAAAATGTGTCTGAAAGACATTTCCTGAAGAATCAGAGAATAATTCAGCAAAGATTTGACGCAGGAGCTGAGAGATGCGTGTGGCCCTTTAGCTGATCCATCTACTGTTCACTGATGCCTCATCAGAAATGGTCATAATGGAAAGGCAGCAGACAAGAAGTAATTCTTAAGAAAGGGAAACAGGAAGAAAAGGCTGGCGTATATGACGCTATACAGGAACTGAAAGTGGAATGATGAATCAAATTTTCCTTCAAGAAGCCTGGAAAACTGTTCCTGAAGACGATTTAGAGATATTACAAGAAAGTCTGCCTAAGAGAGTTCAGACTGTGTTGAATGAAGAAAGGTTGTGGCACTAAATATTGACTTTCAGGCTTGTTATATTTGTGTAATCTCTGCTTTTGCTTTATATACTTAATTCCCATTTTTCTAGTAAAATATAAAGAAATAAAGGGGGCTCGAGACTTATGCACGTGACTATAAATGAGGTGTAAGATGTGTTTGAAATGATAAAATAGACATCATCAGCTCTTTTTATCTTTCAGTGTATCTTCACAGCATTCTGAAAAACCACACAGCTCATGCTTGTGAAGGAGAAATTCTCATCATCAAGTGTCCCTCCAGGACGTCTGTGGCCATCCTATCAGCCTTCTATGGACGCCGTGTTCCCAGTCAGCATTTATGTCCTCCTGCAAGCACAAACACAACTGCGGAGGAGGACACAGAGTGCACTTCCTCAGTTGCTATCGAGGTACACATAGCAACATTGACATAAACTGTGAACTCACTGCATAATCTGCATTAATCAAATGCTCTTATGGGCGACTCCTGTTGAAGATAACAGTGGTCCACATGGATTTTCCTGTGCTTGTAGAAAGTGCTGTCAGAGTGTCAGGATCGGCGGTCGTGCCACATTCCCGTCTTAAGTCCGGTGTTTGGCCAGGATCCCTGTCCCCTCACCACCAAGTACCTCCTAGTCTCCTACAAGTGCAGACCAGGTGCACTACTGAGCTGGACAGTCCAGTCACTTCACCACTAGCGAACACATGACTTTTAAATTTATGTTAGCTAACTGACAAAGAAAGACTCCATCACATAATTTGTGCATAATAAAAGGCGTGCAGAAAACTATCAATAAGAGGAGCCTTGGCTTGAAAAAAAGAGCTGCACAGTAAAGTTCTTAATTAAAAAAATCTATTAGCATATAAAGCTGGTAAATAAAATCTTTTTCCTTTCATTTTTTCTATAATTAAGTAATCGTCTTTAAATTATTATTAGTTTAAAATATCTTATTTATGTCTTTTGTATGCTCACAGACATCTAAAACGTAATAAATATAACGGTAACTTAGAATAGAGGAACTGAACTTGGTATCATTTAGAGTTTCTGTAATATTCTTCCTCAGTCAGCCTCTGGTTTCAGGCCTGTTAAGCAAAACATAAAAAGGAACTTACATTTTTTGGGGGTGTTTTAAAAAAAACGGGCAGTCACACATAAAACACAAAACTGTACATTGAAACTTTTGCATTCCAAACTGAAGTGCATGTAAAGTCTGAGTTACATAAAATTAAGTGGGAGTCTTCTAAAATTGTGATTGTAGCTTTTAAACAAAGCCACACAATCAGTCCACTAGTGACTCTTATAGACTCACATCAACTTCATATGCACTTTGACATATATTGTCGCATTAAATCACCTCTTCTATAATAGGTTATGACTGGATTTGCAATAATCAGCTTGAACAGGAGGAATAATAAATAAATAATAAATGTCTAACATATGGTAACAGCCTTTTTAACGTGTTTCCCTTCCTTATTACTGGGTCAGGCCAGGGTCACGTCTTTCCTGGATTTTTCCCTAATTCTTAAGAAATGACTTTCAGATACTGTTCATCTGATGTCCATAGCTCATAGATTAGTGTTAAGTAGCTTAAAAGACAAAAACAAACAAACAAAAGCCATCGTCTCAAAAAGAGTGGGTATAAGGAATGCTTAGAAAATGAGTGAAAAAGCAGCTAATGTCCAAAGACCTTCAGAGAACCTGGAGAACTGTTGCTCAAGACTACTTTGGAAAAAAAAAACTAAATATAGCTAAATATAAAGAAATGCAGGGTAGCTTGAGTCATTTACATATCTCTCTAAACGGCTGTCAAACAAGGTTGTAAACTTTTGAAATAATAACAATGAATGCTTTCAGCCATCAGATTTTCTTAAAACAGCTACAGAAAGTTCTTGTCGACTTTTAGATGTTCTTCAAAATGTGCCATTTCATCTGTTTTTCAGAGCACCACCGCACACGACTGGTGTGCGAAAATGAGCGTTTGAGGCTGATGTGTAAAAATGAGACTGTCATCGCAATCTACTCTGCCTCATTTGGACACCTGCTGCACGGCAGTCCTCACTGTCCTCAGGAACCTGGATCAAAGGCTGACATGGGTCTGCAACAGCAGGGGGCTCAAGTGCCATCTAGTGGCAAAAAAGTGGAGCTAAAGTCCTGTATAGACATGATGGAGAATTACTACTGTACTGTATTTAATCATTCATATAAATAGGAATATTTATTCATATTCATTAATTTCTAGGTGCTCAGGTTTTAGAGAAACAGCTTTTCTTTAACAATAAAATGTTACTGTTGTCTTCTTCATTACAATCATTGGTTTCATTTATATTAAATTATTTCAGAGTGTTTGTCTCCGGCGGCCCTGAGGAAAGTGTCACGCAGGTGTCACAGCAGAGCAAACTGTTCACTAATAGCCGATACTCGAACCTTTGGGGACCCGTGCTTCCCCGGCACCAGGAAACACCTGCGGGTGTCCTTCACTTGTGGTAAGTGGCAAATCTACACCTACTCTTTTTTTTTTGGCTTGGATGTAGATGCATAGTATATTTTCTGTATTTGCATACAGCTGCGTATTGTGACAGTGTTTCATTTCCTCTTTAGTCCCCAGATATCTCCTAGAAGATGTGGGTCAAGGTCCAACAGATCCTTTCATGATCTCAGATTACACACACGGTGAGTGTGAAAACGAACGTTCACAGGTTTCATTGCATGCAGCAGACTTTGACTGGCTATTGAGCCCAGAACCCTCTCGCCTGCAGGTGGATGGTACACTGGCCCCACCTACAGGCCTCAAAATGTGTTCTTAACCAACTCTCTGGAGATCTTTGACAAAATACTGGGTATGTGTACTGATGCCTGTGGATGTCAGGCTACAGCCACATATATAGAAATGTCGGTGTTCAAGCACGTTGGTGGACACAGTCGAGATACTGAGCTCCAAAACGAAATGGAAAAATTAGAAGAGGTGTTGAATAAACTGAAATGTATTGTTTTTAATTTGATTTAGAGTAACTGGAAGCCTTTATATGCCACCTGTCTATTTTCTCAGTTGCTTATCTAGCCTAGTGTTGCAGGGGCTGACATATATCTCAGCCGTTACAGATAGAGAGGTATGATACTGGACTGACATTCATATAGCACTTATGTACTCTTTACTGGCCACTTTAAACCACAATCCACATTTACTCTTTATTCTGCTCACTTTATGCAATTCATTTACCTCACGTCCACAGCCAATTTACACTCACCAGTTAACCTGATATGCATGTGTTTGTACTGCTGGAGAGAATCCACACAGGCACAGCAAGGACATGCAAATTCCACACAGGAAGGCTCCAGCCAGCCTCTGCTTATCAGTGTGCCAGCCACTTGTCTGTGCTGATAAGTAGTAATCTAAAATTTGCGTACATATTTCTGTATTATTTCCATTTTCATATAATTATTAGCTTATTATCTTTAAAAATAACTTTTCCTAATTTCAGTCTATTTCTTTCCTTTCAGTTTATTATGACATGTTATATTTGGACATATTAAAAAAAACAGTTATGTTTGTTCCCTTGGATCATACATTAACCTGCTGGTGGAAAATACAAATATTAGCCATTATGTACTCTGACTAAGATAAATAGTCATATATGGTTTTTGCAGGGATGATCCTAATCCAGAGCCAATGCTGTGTCTTTGTTTTTACAATACTGCACTGCCCAGGAAGATTTTTCAGCTAAATCAGTTTCTAACATTATTAATTTAAATAGAAAAAAAATATCGATAAAATTATTTGGATATTTGAACTGAAATAGGAGCACTTGCAAATTGATTTTGATACATTACTCACATGAAATGAATTTACTGGTTTCTTTGAAAGGTCACACCTTGTATTAATAGTGTTTTCTAAAGCAATTTGAGAAAGATGAGCTGAGTGGACACTTGTGGCTTATGTTGGCAAATTTTTAATTTCCTCACACATCTCTCTTCCAGGTCTCCCAGAGCGAGTTGCTCTCTACTTTGTCTCCGGCATCTGTGCTGGTCTCGTGTTCCTGCTCTGCCTGTTTGGTGTTCGCTCCACACTTGTGAAAGACGTTAAAGATCTGGTTTCTGACCTGAATGATGAGCTGAAAGCATCTCGCAGACGACGCAAGGAGCTCATGGAGGACCTCTTTGAAGAGGATGTCTCTGACACATCTTCTTTCCGCCGCCTCACACAATCCTACCGGACAACTGACGTCCTCAGTCCACCCACTTTAACAGTAGAGATGGTTGAGTGGGAGGAGGAACACACTAGGGATCTGCCCAACGGAGACATTTGGCCACACAGAGACTCCAGCCCTTACGCTATTCACAAGATTAAAACCTACAACAATTGAGAGTAAAGCATCAGTATACTGCATTAGAACGATAGTTGCTAACTGAAATCATACTGAGATAGTGCTTTTACTGTAAATTGGACCTATTATGCTCATTTCCAGGTCCAAACTTTCACTCCTCTACTCTTCTAGAGGAGCTTTGCATGACTCAAAGTTCAAGATAATCCTTATTTATCTTGAGCTGGGTCCTTAGTTCATTCACAGTCTGAAACAAGCCATATGAACTCCTCTTCCTCCAAGCCAACTTTCTTCTGATTGGGTGCCCCTCACAAACTCAAAGCTTAAGCATTAGGTGGTTGGTTCCTAAGTGCCAGAGATGAATTAGGGAAGTCCCCAATCTTTGACATTAGGCAAAGCCAAGAGTAGAAAATAAAGTCTGAATTTGAGTGTTTAGAACAGCCTGAAGGGAACCTTTTGTACATACAATAACCTCATTATTTAAAACCAGTTTAACCTGAACAGTAATGAGGTATATGTGACAGAAAATGAGGGAAAGGATGATAGCTTCTCTCTAAATGTAACTGAACCTCCTAATCTGTCTCAATGCATGATGACACTACTAAAATACATGAAAACCTAATGGTGGTTGATTACAATCATAACATCACGTGTTTGTTGTTTCAATTAATTTCAAATACTGCTGTGTTTTATGGAATAACAGTGGACGTGCCACTGATTTAACTTTAATAACTTCAATGCATTTTTGCGGTTACAATATGGAAAACCAGTATTTTCAGTGCACTGTGTGACTAATAAATCATTGGGTGAGTTAATGCCATTTTTAATGTTTCATTAAAACGTACAAAAATAAAGCTGCTCTTTTGTGGGGGAAACATTTCATATTATTGCTGAAGGATGGAGAGTTAAATGTAGAACAGTGCAAAACCAAATCCTCAAAAATAAATATATAAATTGAATAATTTCCAAATATCTACTAACAACTATATTTTGATTCTTTGTTAAATTTTTGTGCCTTTTTGGATTGATAAAAGTAATTATATCTGATTAACTGATAGAACTACAACACAAAAGTTGTGCAAAGTCCTGACCCACCCTTTATTTCTTTATATTTTGCTTATAATTTTTTTGGTCTAAGCAATTGTTCTCCAGGCTTTCTGAAGGTCTTTCAAAGTTTTTCTTTTCACTTATTTTTCTTCCAGCTCTTGTACCTGACCATCTTTAGAGGGATGTTTTTTGAGGCATCATCAGAAATGTCTCAATGGTGTTGGTGGTCACAATTTATGAAGTCATGAATGCAATTGTACATGAATTGCACAAGTAGCCTGGAGAACTTTAAAAAGGTTTTATGATGAAAAAATAGCCTGATATCAGATATTGATTAGTGGGTAGAGGGGTTTAAAAGTCTGGATCCAGGAAATGGAAAAACATACTCAAAGTCTTTGCACAATTGCTCTCAGAAATACATCAGCTGAGGAAAGTATGGGATCAAATTGTGGTCATAAATATTTTGTACTTTTAAATCAGAATGTGTATATATGTGCATCTGTAGATAAGAATTTGTGTGTGTGTAAAAAGAATTTGTGTGTGCGTAGAAAAGATTTGGGTGTGTAAAAATATTTACACAAGTTACAAATTCTTTTTGTTAAGATCTGGTTACAGATACAAAGGAAAAAAAATACGTGTGAAACTCAAGTTTTAACTTACGAGTACGAATTTTGACCCGATTTTTCTTCCTTTCAGCTGATCAATGTCATATCAGTCACAAATTTAACTATCCAATCAGAGAACAGAATTGCAGTACTTACTGCAGTTTTGTAAGTACAAAACTGATCAAAAAATATTTTTGACCACAATTTGAGCCCACAGGGAAAGAATCAGTGTTTAAACTGTGAGTACAGTTCAGCTGAAGTCATTATAATCCTTAAAATCACAGTCTGGGATGAATGAAAAGACTGTTGGTGAAACTGCTCTATCACATGACAGACTGCTTAATTTGAAGGGGTCACAAGTCAAAGCGGATGAAACCCACCCCCACCCCATTTCTGCACATAGCTTGTTCTGAAGACTACTAGCTTTATCCAAATATGTGGTACCTTGTTGTACTTTTATTATATTTATTTTTTGCATCGTTGACTCACTGGCATTATGCCTCTGTAATAATAATGTCATTATAGGTTAATAATGAAGTGAAGGTGGTCAATTTTCTCCAAAACTAGGACACCCCTCAGTTTTAGCATGTAGGTAATTCTTTATTTGACAAGAAGCACTCCAGGAGCACAAACCTCCACCAAAGCAGGGCACTCTCTGGGAAGTGTTTTTTTAAAGGAATAGTATTGTATTTTGTGTATATTCATTTTGGGGGTTTTGTTGTTGTTCATTTAACACATACGTTACAAAGTTTGTACTGTAAGAGTAGGTAATGGCTGATCGTATTGATTTGACTTGAGCTTATTATATAATACATACTATAGTATATTCTAACTAACTAGGCAGCTCATTTTCTTTCTCTTTAAAAATACTTTATTTAAAGATATAGCACACCTTCAGTTGTTGTGAAATGTAAAACTGATCAGAGGTCAAATGTGACTGATGTTTGAATGTAAACTGTACTGTGATATTTAGAATCACCATTTACTTGTATCCTTTCCTAAATTTTGCCAGTACAAACACAGAATTTTATGTAAAGTTTTAAAGATAAAAGACAGTATAAGTTTTATCTTATTTGAACTGGAAATGAGGTCTAATATTTAGAATCCCTATATTTCTATATGTTGTAAATTAAACCAATGGCATTAAGAAACATAGTTTTAAATAGTTCTATTGCAATATTACTTTGACGTGAAAATCAGTCTATTTAATTAGAGCTCGGAAGTCAAATTTGACATATTCTAAATCTTTATATGGCCGTTTTTAAATATGGTTTCTCGGTTTTGACAAGTAAATCATCAGCGAAGGATGCAGGCCAAATTTGAATGGATTGTTTAGATGACCACACAACACACTCCTACAAATTTTATTAGAATTAATTCAAAAAAATTTTTAAACTATCGTTTAAAAGGAGAAGGAAACGCGTAAAAACACTGCCAAAAAACACATAACCTCCTTGGTGGCGGTAATATTAAAAAATGTAAAAGCGATTGTATTAGTTACACCTCATCCCTATTAATGTGGGACAAAACACCTCCCGGACATCTTTAATCCCCCAAAGAGGATGTGTGAAGCTGGAAAGTTAATTATATGCAGATAATATTGTTTTACCACACGATGTCGCAGGGTTTTCATTATGTGTCAGGGCTGGGAGGCTTACTCACTTAGCATTGCACTCCGAGGCAGAAGATGGCGTTATTAAGCTCATACTCGAAACCAACTGCCGCAAAAAAACCAGGATGATGAGTCCTTAAACAGGGTGAGGAGCGGCAGGAGGAGGGAGCCCACCACATATCAAACTCTGTGCTGTAGCATATGCGGCTAAATCATAAAACTGCCAGCTAAAGCTATGTAGCCTGTGCAACCTGCTCTCTGCCATTGACGGGGACACGAGAAGAGCCGGGGTTTTCTTCTTTCTTTTTAAAGTTTCTAACTGTGATATTTTTAATACTATCCGGGAACAGCAGCAGCAACAGCAACAACAACAACAACACCATCAGCTGGCGTTTAGCATTAGCAGCCAAGCTTCCCGGAAGGAGGCCGCAGCGCCGGGTGGAGGTTTAACTTTCCCTGCCCCGACGTCCGCACCGAAGTGATATAAACCCAAATGATAAACTGATATTTATTTCCTCTCGGTAAGAATGGATTCCTCTTTGGGGATATGCAGCGAGGAATGCTTGGCAATATCCTTTCTGAGTTATGGTATTTTTTGTTTTGTTTTTTTTGGCTTTAGCTTGTTGGCTAACGTTAGCTTTTAGTGAAGCCCATTAGGCAACGTTAGTAATTCAGTAATATGGAGATATTCAGTAACCGTGCACTTAAATAATCATGTTATAAAGTAGCTACAGCTCGCTTTTAATCCAGTTCATTGCTAACCGCACAGATATATGCCCAGTGTCATGCAATTAACGCTAATTAAAATCACTTGTACAGAATAACGTTGGCCATCCTTACACCTTTACATCCTTAAGCTAAAAATATTACCTGCACTGGCACCAGCAAACCCAGCATCTGCGGTGCTTTGTCCCACCTCCTGCTGTTTTCATTTATAACCTTAAGTTGCCCACCTTTTAACTGGCATGGCTTGTTCTAACCCTTCGCAGTATCTGTAGTGTAATCTCAGTTTACAAAGCCTGGCGTGACAGTCACTAGTTTCTCATTCTCAGTCACAATAATTCCTTGATTGTGCTGCTCACACTGTAAAATGCCTGGAGCTGAGGTCTGGCCAGAAGGAGCCCAGACTCCTGTCACTAATTGAACGCGGTGGAGAGTTTATGTAAGTATCAATGAGCCAAATGACTGAAAAACAATGTGATTTTTGTCAAGCAGTAGATAAACTTATTGAGAACCATAAGTAGTGGTAATGAGTTGTCAAAACAATTTGAACACTCTTAGGCATTTACTGCAGCACCCTAGGTTTGTGAGAGCTGGTAAAGCTGTGGTTTGTAGCATATCTGAGGTGTCTGCCCAACTCTGGGTTTGTCTTTTATGTTTCCTCCTATCTCTGACCCACAATTGCTGTGATATCGGCATGGTTCAAAATACACTCTGTTAGGTCAGAAAGGTGTGTGCCGTGATGGCGTCACACTGAGTACTTGGCAGGATGATGGATAATTATATAGTTTAACTGGCCACTTGGTTAGGTACTAATAATATGGCAGTAACTCAGTGCATTTAGGCATGTAAATATGGTCAAGAAACCCTGCTGAAGTTCAAACTGAGTATCAGAACACGAAAGAGAGGCTATTTATGTGACTTTTATTGTAGTGTGGTTGTTGGTGCCTGATGGGCTGGTCTGAGTATTTTAGCAACTGCTAATCTACTGGGATTTTCCAGCACAGTCATCTTTAGTGTTTACAAAGTTTGGCCTGAAAAAGAGAAAATATCCAGTGTGCTGTAGTTCTGTGGGCAAAAGTGCCTTGTCATAAGTCTGAAGGGAATGGCCAGACTGCTTTTAGCTCACAGGAAGGCTGCATTAAGTCAGATATCCACTCATTACAACTAAAGTATGCAGAAGAGGATCTCTAAACACAGAGAGCTGAACATCATTTACACACCACAGCCTTCCTGCATATTGTTGCTGACCATGGCCACCCTTTATGAATATAGTGTATCCATCTTCTTATGGGTGTTTCAGGCAGGATAGCAGACCATGTCACAAAACTCAAATCATCTCAAACTGGTTTATTTAACATGGCCGTGAGTTTACTGGTACTCAAATGGCCTCCAAAGTCACCAGCTCTCAATCCAATAGAGCACCTTTGGTATTTGTTGGAACAGGAGGGTTGCATCATGGATGTGAAGCTGACATATCTGCAGTAGCTGTGTGATACTGTCATGCCAATATGGAGCAAAATTTTTCCAGCATCTTGTTGTGTCTGTATATAAAGAATTAATTTTGAAGGCAAAACTGGGTCTAGCCAAATATTTGCAAGGTGTTCCTAGCAAAGGGCCTGTTGAGTGTAGTTGGATTATCTTTTTAGGGTTGGGCGTTATCTAACCAATAGATCTTGCAATAAGAAAAGGAAAATGATGCATGGCTATGAGGAATGATCTGAGAAGTGCTCTTCAGTGGGGCAGGAAGAAGTACAAAGAAAAATAATCCAGGAATAATTGATAGATTTTATGTGGTACATGTAATCATAAATAATCACTGTCTACCTTCAGGTAAAATGATAAGATAAGACTTACTTAAAAGTAGGGGAATTCCTGTCTCAGGCTTTCTCATGGTCCCTGATTTGATTTGACCTGAGAGAGTGCCTCAGTATGTTTCTGTTTCTATGTTTTCACTGTAAAATATCTATCCAGATTTCCTGGATTTTGTTCTTTGTAGATTTTATAGTTTCCTAGGCTAAATGTAAAAAACAAAACAAATGCAACATAACATAGTCAGAAATTTTTAGTGTCAGATGTCATGCAGCACAGCTAAAAGAGTGAATGCTGCAGTTTGAGTGAGTCTTCATGGAGCTCTTCCTCTGAGCTCAGAAGGACACTTATAAGGACGATGCTGCCCGCGGGGCTGCGGTGATATGGTTGAGGGTTCAAGTCCATTCAGCTGATGTAAACTTGCTCCACACATACCACACCACTTCCTAGTTAGAGTTTACTCAACAACTTGTGTGTAACACTTAGTTTGTGTACTTTTTACACCTCTAGCATTTGTTCAGGTTATGTTGTGACAGTGTGGGGTTATTTTAAATTGTCACTGTGGCTTGGGTTGTTAAGCTTTTTTTTTTTTTTTTCTTTTTGCACCAGCAGGCAGCTCACTGCAGATTATCTAGAATTCCTTTGCTTCCTAGGCTGTAATGACACTCACATGAGCACACAAGCTACATGCTCAACTAACTCTATTAAAAAACACACTAAACTAACAAGTAGTCCTTACAGGGAGAAATAGCGAGATAACCAGCTCCTGTGTCAGCTTTAATCTTTAAATCTTTCATCAAAGTCCCCCCCCGACACCACTTATTCGGGTTGTTAAAATGATTGGCTCAAGAAACTTGAATTTAAATGGTCTCCAGGACATAAAGTTTGCATATATCAGATTTCCAGCCACATCTAATAATAAATGCTTAAAATATTTGCTGATAAAGATATTAATCAATATTAATTTTTAGGCATTTTCGTGGCATTAAAGAAAGCCATGCTTAATTTTGTTTTAGATTTTATTGAGCAAACTATTAGGTGAGGACCTCTGTCTTCTTAGCTCTGACACGCTTTTTTTCTCGCATGGCTGAATCATTTTCCTCTCACTATATGCAATTTGACTTACGGTGAAGTGGAGGGGAAGCGTGGGCAGTTTCCTGAGCGCAGTGTTGACCCCGATTGTTAGTCAGCAATTGTTAGAAAGGAAAAAATGAGCCTGCCTACATCAAAGCACATCACGGACTTGAAGCTGATTAAGCTGAATGTTTATTGACGCAAAGCTTGTGCGGCTCCAGTGGACTTGAATGACACACACTGTTTGTTTGTTAATCTTTAACTGCAGATAAACATACGTTTTGCATGTGTGCATGTGCTTGTTTTAATCACTTGATAGTTATAGTCTATCACTAATCTACCAGCATTGAATCTCAGATGTTGACTTATTTCCATACTGAATGTTGCATGAAACTTGCTGCTAATTGCAAAAGAATGGCCGTTATAAGAGGGTTATATTGCTGCAGGTTGTCTGTATGTTTCTTGTGTTTTAGTTGGATTTACTTCTAAGCTTATGTGTTATTAAGCACCACAGAGCTGATTTTAAGTGGGAGTTTGTACTGTTTTGATCCAGACTGGGTGTTTTAGCCAACCCTGATGCTGTTGTGTCTCGTCCAGTGGCTCAGCTATCGATACCCATCAATGCTAAGTTTGAAATTGTACGAGGTATGTGACCCTTTTATTATTCTCCATTTTCTCTTGTTTTATATCCTGAGTATAATCAGTCAGGATACGTTTGTGTATTTTCCTGTGAGCTCTCTCCGTCACACCTCACTTTCTTTGACCTCTATTCTATGTGAAGTTAATGTTTAGTCAATATCACAGCACCAAAAGTAAAAGTGAAAGGAGCTTTTCCATTGCACCTAATGAGAAGGTGTAAAAATTTCCCACACAGTGTCACAGTATGGTGAGCAGTGGTCAACATTAAAAACCTGTAGAAATACTTGTAACAGCACTACTAAGTTTCCCCCTGCAGACTATTTGAATGGCACTATTTAAGCTCTCCTTTTTTTCCTTTCAGAAGCCGAAGAAGCTCTTCTTATTGATTTGTCAGTAGATCGTGAGTAGTTTGTTTTTTTCTTTTTCTTTTTCTCTTCTGATATGAGATTTGAGTCAATATAATGTGTAAACGATCTTATAAAAAGGTGTTGGAAGCCAGGCTTTCAGAGGTGAATCATGACATTGATTATAACACAACACCTGTCTAGTTTTACTGCATTGTTAGAGCATGCCTGCAGCTTAATGTCTTTATTTAGTAGTACACTCAGGTCATAAGTTGTCAGGGTTTTCTGAAAGAACGCTGAATTGGTTCACTTCTAAATCAATTTGTTTTGTTTGCCGGACAGTTTGCAAAGTCTAAGGATGTGTGCTTTCTGTTTCCTGCTCAAGCTTCCGTTAAAGTACGAATCAAAGGAGAAAAAGCCCCAGAGCTGCTGTTGGAACTGCAGGATGATGATCGGACTCAGACTTTCCTCACCCAGGTGAAGAGTGCTCAACCAGTAGGTAAGACGCGACTGTTTCATCTAAAGCAGTGGGATAGTTAATTATTTAATGACTCATCTAACATTTATTTACAAAGGGTGGATTACACCTCTTGCTCATTTCCTGTGATTTCTTGCTGCTGACATACTGGTGGAAAGACTACTTGGCCTCAGTTTTTGAAATCAGATCCACCTCCATGGGTGCAAGCCCACTTCTTTGAATGCAGCAATAAAGGACAAAAAACTTTGTTTGTTTATTGTGATTTCACTCTTAGAGTTACGTTTTAGCCTTATAAGCTGTGGCCAGATGTGTTCAGATATACTTATAATGCATAAAGGTCTTAAATGTTATAAGCCTCTGTTATGTTGGGAGCATGAGGAGATTATATTGAATGGTGTTCATGCGTTGCTTTTGCTTTGATCTGCACCTCACTGTGAGTGCTGAAAGAAGTAATAAAGTAATCTTATCCACACCCGTCCGTAGTTTATCTTCATTTTATTTGGATATCTTAACTGGAGAGAAGAGCTTCTAGGAAGCTGGATGTATAGAAGTAATTCACATGCCGTTGTTGAACTCCTGGCAGCCTTTTGGCTAAGAACACTGGGATAATTGTATTCAGTTACATGACCTAATCTGTACACGTAAGTCCAGGGTGGAGACGTGTAAAGCACTGCAGGATGTGTGTGTTTGTTTTATTTAAAATCATAAATAGTCAAAGTGTATTAAATTTGAAGCTGTGAAGTCTTTTTACGTATAAGTAACCAGTCAGCTGCCTGTAAAACAAAGCTTTGTATTTGTTTTTTCCCCCTTGCTTGTTTCTGAGGTTCGTGATTATATCTGTTCCACACAGATTATAGATGTCATGCATCTTTAGCTGACAGGTTTTTGTAGAACGCATTCTTAGAAAAACCCAGCGTGTGCACTTGCATCCAAAAATACAAGACAAGGAAATGGCCTTGCATGCCTTGAGTGGTTTGTATTATAGCGTGACATAAATGTAAAAGAAGATCTACTATTTCCTTAATTTATATACAAAGTAAATTAAAAAACGGTCTAATTTACATGGATTTTTCCTAATTGCTTTTGTGTTTAAACCGTGGCTTTAAAAGTCTTTTGCTTTTTCTTTTGCCTGTTTTTCAAAAATGCAGTAGAGACACAAGAATTAATGTGCTGGAAAATGTAGTCCAGCTGGCCAAGAGTTTCACCCGTACACACCCTAACTAAACATCCTCCCTGGCTTTTGAATCAGCGTTTTGGTTACGAGCTCAATGACCAACATCTTGCTGTGACAAATATTTTGAAGCAGGATGGTGGTGGCACTCTGAGGAGCTGTTATTTCTCAGAACCTGTTCATCCAGTTTACCGTCATTTGCTGGTTAATGCTCATCATATCCTTCAGTAAAAGAAGTACCAGAAACCCTTTCCTTATCGCTCTCGTCATAAGGCGCATGTTCATGTGATAACGTTTCTCTTGTGATTGCTGTTCGTCTTAATGTGGTCTTTCTGCCCCTGTTTCCAAGACCACATCTCTTTTCGTTTTACGCTTGATTATATTACGCAGGTTATTTTTATTTTAAGTTATCTTGTAGAAATAATGCTGACTAAATTTTGGTTCTGATCCTTTTCATCTCAATGGGCACATGTATTAAGAAGCTCGATTTTGCTCTTTTGTGCTGCTATCTAACGCTGCTAATTGACTTTCTTAGTCAAACCTGCCAAACCAACAGCGATGGAGCCCATTACACCAACACCACAGAGAACTCCAGTACCTGTCCCTCCCCAAAGGATTGCTAAGACAGCTAACCCACCCAAACCCACTAGTGCAGTGCCCCCCAGTCTTAATAACAACACTCCATCAACTCTGAATAACACAAGTAAGAATAAAAGCACTCATAATAGTTGATACAAAAAAAGTCTTAATTCTTTTTAAGTTTACTTTTGTTTTTCACTTTCTCTGTCTGAAGATCCAGTTCAGTCACTTGTTCCAGACTTTGGCTTTGAGAACAACCACACTTTCCAAGTGGAAGAAAAGAAAAATCACCAGAATCGCATAGTTGCCTCTAGGGAGCCTCCACCTCTCCCTCCACTACCTCCTCGCAAAGCTTCTTCTATTCCATCCAATCCGCCGCGGCCTGCTCCAGTCCCTAAAGACAGAGCTGCCTCCTTACAGGCCAAAGACAGCTCCTCAGTCACTAGCAGCAAGTCAGAGTAAGTTAACCTCTGTCACAGCTAAGTAGATTTACTGTGCATTAAAACTATTTTGATTAGCAAGCAAAATGTCCATAATACTGCTGGTTTGAAAGTATTTTCCCTGCTTTTTCAGTAGTTTTAGGTCAGGGTTTGACCGTGCAGACAGGCCACCATCTTGGTGTGAGAGCCCCACCACTAACAGCATGAGACAGGCCATGTTCTCCACCCAGGCAGGTCAGAGAGAATACCTAATCAAACACCGCCTGGGCAAGAAGGAGAACGAGTATGTGGATATCCGGCCCTTCAAGTAAGTGGAATTCATTAATTTCCTTTTGTTTAGATAAGAAGAAAAAACTCGTGTGAAAATATGATTTAGACATTATAGTTTAGTTTAGAAATGAGAAAAAAATACACTAGATGCTTGTCTCTGATGGGTTTTTTTTATTTTCCTTTGCTTTTTATGTGCCTTCAAATCACATGTTTAATCTGCACGAGGTCTGAACCAAAGATTGATCCGATTCTTTATACCATTTTTAGTCTGCTGGACTTCTGCTCTATGCATCTGAGCTTCTATAAAAAAAACAAGAAAAAAAATCATAAAATAAAACGAACCAAAAAGATTCTTCACCATTTTCATAACACTGAGTGGAAAGTTGCCTCTGAAACATGCTGCTGCACATCTGGTAGAAGTTGGGCTGTTCGATATAACGATATATATCGGATAACAATATAAAAACTTCTATTGTTTCCTATTACGCTATTGTTTGTTTTGTGTTGTCGTAAATTAAACTGTTTACAGCAATATTTTTTTCATCGTTTTGATGGCTATTTTAACTTCCTAAAGTTCTCTCTTTCTCTTAGATGTAATATAACCACACTACTGACGGACAAGCGGCTGTTTTTACGCGTTGTCGTTAGCAACAACGACGGTAAAACCGTCGCGTGGCTCCGCTGTCCGCTTGTTTCTTTTCCATGTAAACCTTTCACAATAAAGCTCAAGATCCTGTTGAGACTTTTCAAAATAAACTGAATCATGTGAAAGAGTATGCAGAGTTTACGGATGAGAAGCAAAAAGAGCCGTCAGGCTCTCAACGTTAGAAACTAGCATTGATTGCAAGAGCAAATCCACTCTGGGAACTTAACTGAAAGTGAACAGAAGCCAAAAACTGAAGAATACTACTTTTGTTGGCATTAAATATATAAACTGCATGTTTTTTAGGTTTTTCACAGGTACGTGGAATGTGAACGGCCAGTCTCCAGACAGCAGCCTCGAACCGTGGCTCGGCTGTGACCCTGAACCTCCAGATATATATGCTCTTGGGTCAGTAAGAAATCATCATACAGTACATTTGTTGCAAAAAAAAAATCATATCATGATGTTATTCTCATGTTGTAAGTGTGATGATTTGGGTTATGCTTCTAGTTTTCAAGAATTGGACCTGAGCACTGAGGCTTTCTTCTACATGGACTCATCCAAAGAGCAGCTGTGGGTCGATGCTGTGGAGAGAAGCCTGCACTCAAAAGCCAAGTACAAGAGGGTGAGCAGAGAGACTTTCTAAAAGATGAGTTGACTAAAAAGTGAAGCACAACAGGAAAACACAATGATGGGAAAACACTGTGGAATAAGTTGAACTCCTCACCTTTGCACATGCATCCTGCCATATTGATGAGTAGGTGGGTAAAAATATGAATTTTCATTTTTTATTTCTTCAGGTTCGGATCATACGACTCGTTGGGATGATGCTTGTAGTTTATGTTAAAAAGACGTACAAGAATCACATAAAAGATGTGGCTGCTGAGCACGTGGGGACAGGAATCATGGGAAAAATGGTATGTTCACACTAAGACAAAATACAACGTGGCTGAAAACCATAAATGAGCCATGACTTTTTTTTATTGAAGTATCAAAGATCATGATGAGCATGTAAACTGTCTGACTGTGAGATATCCCTGCTATCTTGCACCTTTAGCTTCTTGGGTAATGTTTTTAATGAACGTGAAGTTGTTAGATCACTGTTTTGGATTAATTAAATACTAAACATGTTATCTGCAGTTTGCATTGATATCCTGGGTTTATTTACCTGAGTGTCAATAAGTCATTCTTGTTTTATTTATCTTTCAGGGGAACAAAGGAGGCGTAGCAGTGAGGTTTGTTTTCCACAACACTAGCTTCTGCATCGTCAATTCCCATCTAGCAGCACATGTGGAAGACTTTGAGCGCCGCAATCAGGACTATAAAGACATATGTGCACGCATGACCTTCCACTTACTGGACTACCCTCCTCTCAGCATCGTCAAGCACGAGTGAGTGCCTCAGTCATTCGCATCCAGAAATAATGTGCAGTGGATGACTTTACTGTGAGCCTTAGGTTTTGTTTACCACTCCTTTAATTTAGTCTGTTACAGTTTCATTACATAACCAGTTTTGTAATGAAACTACAAATCTCTGATTTCTGAATCATCATATTCATTACCAAGATGCTACTTACAGCGCTTTCTGCTTCTTTGGTGTGTTTTAGTGTTGTAATCTGGCTCGGGGACCTAAACTATCGTCTATTTATTACCGATGCTGCTGACGTCAAACAATTCATTGTTCAGGGTGATCTAAAGAAGCTTCAGGAGTATGATCAGGTAAGAAACTGTTACCTTGCTCAAGGTTTCCTGTGAAAGTGACATAAATCTCACTTCTGTTTTGGCTGCCTTTTAACATTTAAAAACAGGGACAGTTCCTCTTTTTTATTATTATTTTTTTTTTACTGTTAGGAACAGGAAAACGCCTCCCTCACTGCTTCTTACCCTCGCTTGTAATTTTAAATTTTTCGGAACAAGCATGAAAGAAGTTAAAAATGTCCACTCACTGGCCACTATTAGATGCTCATTCGCTCATCAATGCAAATATCTAACTAAATATAGATGGATGGATAGAGATATACATAGATAAAGATTTGGACTTGATTTTGAAACTGAGAATCAGAGTAGGGAAGAAAGGGTTTTTGTTTTTATTTTAAGTGACTTGTACCGTGGCATGGTTGTTGGTGCAGGTGACGGGGTCCAACCTGATAGGTGCAGATGATAAAGTGACCTATGGGTGTTTTTTAATTTTATCCTTGTCAGATTCTTATCTGCAGTTGTTCAGTTCTTAGTATGTAAATAAAACCGTGCTTATCAGGGTAAGTAGACTGTGCTTATGTTTGCAGTTTGTCAGATGTCATCCTGACTGTTAAGTTCGGAAAAATTAAAACACAAAGTATTTCTTGATAAATATAAACTGGGAAAAGAAATAAGGGAAGCTGATTGTCAAACGATGGTATTACTTACTGTCAGGTTGTGTAATCTTTCAGTTTCTTTCGCCTATTTATTTCCAAGCAGATGAGCTCTGTTTTGACTTTTTGAATAAACAATATTTTCCTGTTTCTAATTTGCAGCTGAACGTTCAGAGGCAGACAAAGAAGGCCTTCACAGACTTCATGGAAGGGGAAATTACCTTCATTCCCACATACAAGTTTGACCCTAAAACTGATCGATGGGACTCCAGGTAAAGCCACGTCCCTCTGTTGAATATAGCAAACACAGAAGCTTTTTCTTGTTTTGTTTTTTTTGTTTGTTTTTGTCCAAATTTGCTATTCATAGAAAAAAGTAACCAAAGGTCATCATACATATAAGCCATGTTAAACTACAGTGTGAGGGTTGAAAGGGTTTTCAGATAGACCGGTCACTTCACATATTTGTATAAATTTAGTTCTTTGCTTCAGTTGTGGTGTTCTGTTTTTCTTGAATAAAATATCTTATCTTGAATCCTGACTACACTGTTTTTCCCCGGCCTTTTTGTTACACTAACATACAGTGTCAGCATTACTGTATTTGTGAGATTTCTGACTTGGCTTCTGAAACTGTGCCTGTTTCCTGCAGTGGGAAGTGCAGAGTCCCAGCTTGGTGTGACAGAATCCTGTGGAGGGGCAGCAGTGTCCAGCAGCTAGCATACCGGAGTCACATGAGAATGCAAACTAGCGATCACAAGCCCGTCAGCTCCCTCTTTAGTATAGGGGTGAGGATCTCTGCAGTCGCATAAAGCTGGCAGTCTTGCGTTTCATGTTTTTTACACAAAACAAATGCTATTGCATGAATAAAAGTTACATTAATATTTGCATTCATGCGTTTGTGTAACAGGTGAAGGTGGTAGATGAGCAGCGCCACAAGAAGGTGTTTGAGGAGATTGTTCGAGCAATGGACAGGATGGAAAATGACTGCCTTCCATCTGTTTCTCTAAGCAGGAGAGAGGTAAGAGTACTGTTACATTATGGGTCTCTCTTAAGTTTATTCTTAATATAATCTTGCTTCTCTTCCTTTGCTCTGCAGTTTACATTTGAGAATGTCAAGTTCAGGCAGCTTCAGAAGGAGCGCTTCCTAATAAAAAATGATGGGCAGGTACCCTGTCACTTCGCCTTCATCCCCAAACTTAATGACTCGCAGTATTGCAAGCCTTGGCTGCGAGCTGAGCCCAGCGATGGGATGCTGGATCCAAGTGAGTCCCATAGATCCCAGTAACACTCTTACTTTGTTAAACTCCTTAATCTTGTTGGTTCAAATTTTAGACCTGTAACCAAGATCTGTGAAGTAGTTTAACAACTGGTACTGAATGCATCCCGTTGTATCCTTTTTTTTAATGATCACTAGCTGTTAAATGCACTTAATGTTAATTTTGTTAAAAATGAGTTTACCACTCCTCTATGCCCCGTATAAGTCAAAAGTAGATCATTGAGGCACAGTTAAAAACACGTTTTCCCTGCAGGAGAGTTTGCACTAATCCTCCCTTATTGTCTTGAACAGATGAGACCCTGGAGATCTATCTGGAGGTGTATGTCAGTAAAGACTCTGTCACACTGCTCAACTCTGGAGAAGACAAAATAGAGGACATCCTGGTGCTTCATCTGGACCGTGGCAAAGACTACTTTATTACAATCTCAGGCAATTACCTGCCCAGCTGCTTTGGCACCTCGCTGGAGACTCTGTGCCGCATGAAGAAGCCCATCAGAGAAATCCCCATTACCAAACTCATTGACCTGGTAAGAGGAAGCCAGTCTGGCAATCTTGAAGAGACGGATGCTTTTAGTACAGTGTAAACAGATAGGATTAGTGAACAGAGACATATTTTCCTGAGATTTGTTCAAACTGATTGCACACAGCAGATAGAGTAGTTTTTTTTAACAACCTGAACCCTGGGCTAGGAGGCATCAGGGGTTCTTCTGTCTCGTAGGGTAAACTCAGTCACAGAGAGAGCCTATATTTGGAGACTGTAAAATATCTCAAACTATATTTCTGGCTATGAGGGGCCAAGGGAACAAGGAAGTGGCAAAAACATAGGAAGGGAGCTCCTAAAGAAAAGGAAAGACTGGCTCAGCTTAGACCCACTTTAGTTTCTTTCATATAAATAGACTCCTCTAACTTTACATGATTTCCTCTGTCTGCTTCTATTATGCTATTTTGATCTAATCTGATCTGGGTTTGGGATGTAGAACTACTATCACTGAGTACTTCTTTAGCTCTACTTTAAGCTTTTTCAATTTCCTGCTGCACTACTGATTTGATCAAATGATTTGTGCGAAAACAAACAAAACAATCCAGAATCTGTCACTTTTCTGACACTTTTTCTGTTTATCCCTGGTGCTTCTCTCTGCTTTCTTTCCTCCTTTGTTTCTCTTCATCGCCTCTTCTTGCCTTGATCATTCATTTCCAACTCTTCACTGTGGCTGTGGGCTGACTTCTTGCTCAGGGAGAGGACAGCTACATGGAGAAGGTAAAATATTAACACGGATACTGATCACTTATCAGGCACAACAAGGTCACTTTAAGTTGAGATACAAGACCACCTCTTTTATCAGCTTTATGGGGCATTATTAATCTCCCTTTTTGTTCATGTTATATATAGAAACTGGTTCCTATACTATAAAGGTCAGTCCCATTATTAATGTGTGTTATGTATGAGGATGAACTTTTTCCAGCTTTATAACACAGCAGATTTCACAGAGGTGAACCATTTTTTGCCAGTGGACATAAAATTAATCTTTGATCATGAAAAGAAGTGATTTTTAATGAAAAAAATATGATCTGTGTCCAGCTCCTGAATTGTGTCGACATTTCAGACTTTGCATGTAATCACTGAGAGCCAAAATCCCAGGTTTGAGACGGCTATAAAGATTCAGACAGTTTTTTCTGCTAGTGGATCTTTATGATGTCAGAGAGAAAGAGGATTTATTTTCAATAATTTACCAAGACAGCAGCCACCTGCTGCACGAATCTGTTTGTAATGGGTAGCAAATCAGAAGAAAACTGACTGAAAATGAATGAAGCTTAAATAGCTTGTTTGAAACGATGTCTCGAAACGATGTGAAGTTTGATTATGAAGCCACAGAGTGTTTTTATCATTGAAATCTCTGTTTTGAAACTGAAAACTTAAACTGGGAAACCGTAGACACCGAGTGCCGTTTAGCAACCTGTGGTTGACAATTCATTAGCCAATAAACATAATCAGAATAATCCTCCATTCTGACTCTACATGTTTTTATGACATCAAACTAGTGACTCAGCCCATAAAGTCGTCAGAAAAGTGTGTGCTGGTGTCACAGAGCGAGGAAGCTACAGCTATACAACTAGAAGTCGTTTTGCAACCTCATGAGTCGCCCCCTGGTGGTCATTAAAATGAATGCAGGTTTGAAGCACTCAGCTTTTGGTTCTGTCAGGGGAAGCCGAGGGACTGCGTCAGTGCTCAGTATAGTGTAAATAAGGATTATTTTAAACGATTAGTCAAGTATAAGTATCCTTTATTTTTGTTCAGCTACCATTATTAATCAGTACACACCCTTAGAAGCTAATCAGAAAGTGAATCAGTGGGTGCTCGTCTCACATCTCCCAGCGCTGACACAGGCAGCATTTGGTAATCCACAGGCAATCAGAGACCGGACAAAGCTTTAGTTTGGTTATACTCCGAGTGTGATTGTGTGTGTGTGTGGGGGGGTTAGTCGCCTATTAAATCTTTCATGGGCCATTGAGAACAGAGAGGAAACATCAGCCTGGTGAAAGTCAGGCACACTAAATCTCATTTCACAGCAGGCTTGCCTTGCTGCACAGCTCCTTTATGCACATGACTGAAGCTAATGAGAGGGAGTGTTGAAGCTGAGACATTCATATGAAGTCTAACTGCAGACCTCCTCTTCCTTTTTATGACTTGATGAGTGAAAATGGGAAACAGAGAACCACTTAGAATATAAGCATGCTCCATTTTCTTGACACTGGCGCAATCTAATGCGTTTTATGTAAAAGCTTTTTGGCCTTGATCGCTGTAAGATTAATTACAATGTAAATGTACTTCTTACAGCATATTACATTAGTTCTGTATGTTAGCATCTTTCCAGCTGCTCTCCAGTTTCCTCTGCCCTCATGTGCAGGCTCAGTAGCTGGGGTTATTTTTAGGTGTCTCTCGTGAGTCTCGGGGATCCATTTTCAGTGACAAAAAGGATGTGATATCCAGCTCTGAGTAAAATGGCTTTCATACAAGTCTCCAGAGATGATACTGACCTCACTGCTACACTAATGGATGTGATTTTTCATGTGAAGCCATTATTATGTGTTACACCTGAGCAAATCGGTATAAACACTGTATAACAATATTACTCCGCTACTGTTTGTCAGAATAAGACATTTTGATTTTTGTCCAAACAGGAAAAGTCCAAGATGAACTTCCTGATGGTGGATGGAGCCGGTACTGAGGACAAACCTCTGAAGATCCCCAAGGAGGTGTGGATTCTGGTCAACCACCTCTACACAAAGTCCTGCGATCAGGTGAGAGAGCTTCAGCTCGTTTCTGGATATGCCAACATTTTTTCACCTCTAGGAAAGAGTTTAGATTTACATAAATTCTTGCAGTGCTTACTGTCTGATGCATTTCTTTATTGCCAACTGAAGCTAACATTACTGTGCTAAAAACCCCTCATTGACATACTTGATAAATAATATTATTAAAGGGGACATACTGTGTTTATTTATAGGTGGATGATGTTGTTGTTATTATTGTTGTTATTACTATTATGATTATTATTACTAGTATTATTGTTGCACTCTGCTAGAGTAGCTTAGCATGATAGGTCTCTTTTGGAGAATGTCTGTGTGCTTGAAAAGGCCACTGACACACTGAAAAACAGCATTTTAGAGAGGGAACATCAACAAATACAAATGATGAGCAAAAACCTAATGGTACTGTTATCTTAAAATAACCTGAAATTACTGATAATGTTTCATACGTTTGTGCAGTGTTTTGTAAAACAGTGACCCGTGAAACCATTATCTTAAAATATCATCCGTTTGAGGAAAAACTTGCTCCTGCTTAGTTTTGTGCATTTTCAGATAACTCGAGTTTCTGAGTTCTTTATTTTGGCCTGTAGAATAATTAACGAGTGCAATAGATGGTCTTTTGAGTAATGGCAAACATATATAGGTTGTCTGTTTTTCTCTGAAGGGAAAAGACTGGAAAAGAAGTCAATAAATAGGGCTTTTAGTTATAGGAGTTAGACACAAAGGGCCTAACCAACGTGTTTTGGCTTCTTCAAACTTTATTCTCAGCTCCATGCACCTTGGAAGTGGGTGGAGTGCCAGAAACCTTCAGTCTGTTTCATTTGTTCCTGGTTGTCTTTCAGGAGGACTTATTTCAGACACCAGGCCTACAGGAGGAGCTGCAGAGCATCATCGACTGTCTGGACACCAGCATCCCTGACTCCATCCGTATCCTATAAAGCCAGTTCTAAAAGCAGTGCAGATTACATAACAGGGGTTTTTTTTGTGATCCGTTGATGGCAATAAGTGTTAAAATCCATGTCAGCTGGTTTACAGCTGATAGTAAGACGTTCAGGCAGGAGCAGAGCTCAGAGACGATGTGAAAATATGGAACTACAAGAATTTTCTTAACTGTTGGTGTAGCTGGTTGTAACCACTCTGTGGCTGAGGCACTGCTGATCTTCTTGGAGGCTTTGCCAGAGCCAGTGGTGTGCTATGAACTCTACCAACGGTGCCTAGACTGCTCTAACGACACCCGCCTCTGCAAACAGGTACAGTCTGATTTATAAAGAGTGAGGCATCGTGTTCATGTACAGATGAGCGCAGTTCGTTTTATGATGTGGTTAATCTCTGTGCTGACCTTGATTTTTGACAGTTGATCTCCCAGTTGCCCCGGGCTCACCGCAATGTGTTTCGCTACTTGATGGCCTTTCTGAAAGAACTTCTCAAACACTCACAGAACAACAATCTAACAGCCAGTCTCCTTGGTAAGGTCATCTCCATATATCATAATACAGAGTTTATTTAAGCAGATTCTTCCATCACAACCACTTAGTTTTTAATTAGCAGTAGGACAATTTTAATTTAAGTAAATTGAATCTTTTCAAATTAAGAGCACAAATCAGTGAATTTTAAAATTGTTAAATATATAAACTATTACATTGTGCACCACAATACAGTTACGCTGTAACCAAATCAGAGACGGAGCTTCCAGGCCTTCATATAATAAAATGCCAGTATTGGATTGAGTTTATACAATAGTAACCATACATTAGATTAAACATTTGTGACCTAAAAGGCATAATGTGAGTAACTAATAAATTTGCATTTTGTATGTTAAATGTTGACCTGTTATTTGCGGTCAATCTCAATCACTGACATTTTTTTCCCCTGTTCTTTTACCTTAGCTACCCTCTTTGCCAGCCTCCTCATTCGACCACCTCCCAATTTTGTGGGCAGGCAGACGTCACACGAGCGCCAGAAAGCCATCGATTTTGTTCTGGGTTTCCTAATGGCCGGAGATGAGGAGTAACATTGAGGGTTAATTATGGTGTCAGTTTGGCCTGGAGCTGATTCCCAGCCTGGCTCTTCGGTTGTAAAGGACCTGGTATTTTGACATCTACTGGAGACCAGTGCAGTTCTTCTGCACCCTACCTTTTGCAAACTGTCGTGTTAATATGTAAGGTACTGAAGACTCTTATTAGAACTGTCATATCTTCAATCCATGCACAATAGGACAAGTTGCAGGATTTGGAAGCATTTGGGAGAGGTTTGAACTGATGCACTTTGTGATGACCTAAAGGACCTGTGCCTCCTGACTAGAGTTGACACTTCTTCATGTAGGTGCTCTTGCCAAAATAACCCCTAAGCCGTGAGTGTTATAAATGTGAAAACACACTATATATATATATATATATATATATATATATTTAATATATATATATATATATATATATATATATATATATATATATATATATATTAATTAATATTATATATAGTAATATATATATTTATATATATATATATTATAATATATATATATATATATATATATAATATATATATATATATATATATATATCCATAGATGCTAAATAGGAGACTCACTTACACTAAAGAAATGAAGAGACTTCTTTAGGTTTGAATAAATGGACTGAAGATGTTTAGATATATTGTTAAAATAGTTTGAAATGGGATGATCATGCAAATCTGTCACTAAGAATGTTTATGCTTAAGATAAATCATGACAATCATTTATTTTGCAGCGTTTAGCTGAGGGGACAATATTAAGATACCTTTGAGCTTATCCATGGTATTGTAACTGTTTATTTATGTTTTTGTTTTCCTCCAAGTTTGCACCATGTGAACACTTTCTACTGCAGTTTACTTTCAGTTTTAAAATGTTTAATTGGGTGTCTTCTTGCGTGTTTTTATCACCCTGTTGTAGAAAACTCTTGGTTGTAAGTGTTTGCTGTGTTTGCAGCCGTCAGCCTTACCTCCAGTTTCCTCATTTCCTCTTGACTTGCGAAACAAGTCTGTTAACACACTAACTTCCTAGTCAATCGGAATCGGGTGGAGATCTCACTCTTTTCTGGTGGTGTAAATAGTGACTGTTTACCTGTTACCTGGTTGTTTGACTGTCTGCTGGTATGAATCTGTGATGGTGTTTAGTTTGTCCTGAAGGTGGTACTGTTGGTGTGCGTCTACGTGTGTTTACATGTCTTCTCCCTCACTTTTGCCACATCTTAAAGCTCTTTATTCATTGTTTTTAGGCAGTTCTGTCCCCTTAGGGTAAATCCAAAAGACTAATGTTCTCATTTGAACTCATGCAGCATTTTCTGGGTGTGAAATTAGCAGATTTTAATGGCTCATTACTCTGCAGGAAGCTGCCTGTCTTTGTGCCACAGAGGACCATTCTGTTCTGCAGCTGATTCTCTGTAATAAGGAACTTCTAAGGCCCATTTCCTCTGAAACGGTTTAACCCATAAGCTTTTCACATTAATGACGTAATAATTTACCCACGATGCCAGAAAAACCAGAGTTTTTTCACACATGCCCCGGGACCTTTGCAGACGACATATACACATGATGCAATGTGAAAATGCTGACAATCGTGACTCTTGTATAAATAACTGTTGGTCCGAAGTAGCTCATTCTGCCTTATTACCATCCTTACTTCAAAATCCTCTGTTGGCCTTTTTCAAACTGAGATTTGCCAAACGGTGGCATGAGTCTATGGAACAATTATTTTGGGGATTTTCTTTTTATATATAGATTTGGGAGAACTGTTTTACAACAACCTTTCATTTTTGTCTGTAGAAATACAAGCTTCATGATGTCAAACAGAAGAATCAGTGTAATCACCACCCTCTGATTTTTATGTGTTGTCTTATTCCACTCTACCAACTGATGTTAACAGTGTGTGGATTCATTGTTGTTCCTCTTTTCAGTTTTGTCACAAAACTGAGGTACGTTCAAAGGTACACAAGGATACATTTGTTTTCAACTTCTCAGATATTTTTTTTTATTTTTAATTTATTTAAATGAAATAAAACTGTGTATAAAGCTGTTTTGTGCCCCACCTCAATCTCGTCCTCTTGGAAATCTTATGTAGACAAACGGTGACTGCGCGGCAGGTTTTTGGGCCTTACTCTTAGGGTGCATGTGAAATCGTCACTGGGTGATGTTCACGCCAAAGTTAGTCTGCTTCACCTCAGTGCAACATTCTGTTTCCCTCCAAGTATAAAATCCTCCTTCGATCTGCTGCTTCCATTTGGTTGTTGTGTCTTATCTCAGTCTGAAGCCATTCAAAGCCATGGCCATGCTCAGAGTGTCTTCTTACCGCAAGCTGTTTGAGGACGACAGCTGGAGACGAAACGGAGGGTTGAGCGTGCGGTGTGCGGGGCAATACCGGGCCTCTGTCAGGTCAGTGTGGGTTTTGCTTACCACTTTTAAGATATTAAGGTGTACAAACATGTCCACCAGTTTGTCTGTGAGGAGTATGGCATTTTAACCTGAAAAATGTTATAGATGAAAGACATGAATGAGGGTTCATTTAAAAGGGTAACATCTGATATTTCCCCCTTATGATTAAAACATAGTGTACTGCTTTACATGTCAAAGGTTTCCTGGTGGATGCTGAAGAACCTTAGTGGTTATAATAACATCTTTATTCATCCCAAAGTTGGACAATTATTTGTTATAGTCCTTAAGAATGACGTTAAATACAAAAACGATGTATGACATGTACGTTGAAATTGGCCTCCCCATGACTGACTGTAAGCTTGTCAGCAAATCAGCAGAGATTAGGTTATCTGACAGATTGGTCAGATGTAATAATGTCACTATCAGTCGAGTGCTTTTTCCAGAATTCAGGACAAAATCTGATATCTGGGTATGACTTGAACCTGTCTCTAAGTAATATTAATTAAGCTGTAAACTGTAATCTCATCAACAATTATAACTTCAGATGTTTGTGGTCTGAGACAAATTTGAAAATTCCCAAAACACTGATGTGTCAAAATGTGCTTAACAACCTAAAATGCATGTCTACATACAGCAATCAATGCATAATAGGTAGGTAAAGTAATCAGCACTGAGGTACCAACTACTGGTAGTGACAAATGTCTTCAGCGCGCAGACGCCATCACAGGGTGCAATCTTTATTTGCTGTGACGTCAAACGCAGTCGAGCATTTCAAGCACAAGAGCAGAGACTACACACCTCTGCCAAGACTGAAAATTCCCTTCGCACCATGCATGAGCGGAGTCCCTTTATCCAGAATCAAGAGATTGGTTTGTGATATAGATAGAAGTTGGTGTTCCTTATCATCATCATCATTTTTTTAAGAGTTGACTGTTACCCTGTGTTGGTGAAGAACAGTGAAGAATCCTTCCATGAATTCCATGTATCATGCAAATCCAGAATTATGAGTAAACCTGCTAAGAAATGGACAAACTGAACCAATAACTCCATGATGTCATGTTTACAGTGAAGTATATTCAGTCTGGATAAACATCTCATATATGAAGTGAGAGCAATATATGACATTACATACAGCACAGAAAAATGAAAGAAACGCCAACAAAAGAGAACCAAAAATCACAAAATTAGCAACATTTCAGCCTTACAAAACAAAATGAAATGGAAGAAAATGAGCAGGGATAAACTTGATGAAGCCTCTCTGTATGTGTTTAGTTTCTTTCTCTAAAACCTTTAAAAATATTGAGTCGAGTCTTTGGTGCTTTGTGCCTTTTCTCAGGGCTGCTGCTGTTGATGAGTGCGACTGTGATAAGTTAGACTTTGCAGCTGCCAGGGCTCAGAACAAAGAAGGTCTGGACCAGTTTGTCCAGGACCGCACCGTCATTGCTGCCCTCAATGACCGCCTGGTCAGGCTGATTGAGCTGGTGAGGACAAACACTGTAACTGCTGCCTCTCTGCTGGTTTCTTCTGTGTATACCTCACGCTATTTAAACCTGCGCCCTTTAGGCTCGTTGTTTTGAGGACGACAATGAGTCTCTTGAATGTCAGATCACTGAGTTGGAGGAAGAGCTGAACAATCGCCAGGCCTCTTCCAGCATCACCTCCACTGTGGCGGTGCCCGACCACAGCCTGGACGCTGTGGTGGAAAGACTGGGCAAGCAGAGGGTAGGTTCTGTTGGGTGTGTCTGCTGCATGTCTCTCCGTGCGATGGCATGCCTAAATGAGGTTTTCTCATATCAGTCCGCAAGCACGTCTCACGTCATGACATCAGCCGGATCACACTTTGCATAATTGTGGGCAGGTCTGATTTACAACCTTGTCAAGATCCATCAGTGTCTGGCTGTTTCTCACCACAGGATGAGATTCTGAATGACACACAGGAGCTGCAGAAAGAGCTCAAGCTCCTGAAGAAAGACTATGAGAAGGCGTCGCAGCAGAGGATCTTCGTCCGGCAGGAACAACAAGATGTGGCTGAGGTAATTGTATTTGGTATTTGGCAAGTATTCTGTTGGTATGCATGAAAATCCCGTTGCTGCTTCAGAAAAATGGTCAGGAGGGAACTCGGCTCTGCTCGACAAATAAAGAATAATCTGTGCTTTTTTTCTTTTTTAAGGACTATAAATTTATTTGAAGATTTGGTTATAACAGTAGGTTCAGTTCCAAAAAGCTAAGAGAGCACAAGCATAGTAAAATTCAGGGTCACATCAGAGTCAACCATCCATTAATATAACCACTCAAATAACAACGTCCTTATTTGAGTGGTTATATTAATGGATGGTTGATGATCGAAGGGAGTCAGCTGTGGATTGAGCATCAGACCAAGAGGCCTCCTAGATGAGGAGGAGACCCTGAGGAAGACCCAGGACACACCGGAGAGATCACGTTTCGTAGCTTGATGCGTCTGTGTCCCCCAAGAAGAGCTGGCCTCTGCTTTGACTGCTACCCCCATGTCACCGACCACGCAAGAGGCAAAAAAAAAGGATGGATGGTGATCATAGGCCCAAACACAAACGTCAGGATTCCCCACAGGGTCATGTCATCTAGTCTGTCAAGGCTACAATTTCACTTCAAGTAAAATTATTTAGTTAGAGCTCAACTCTTAACTGAATTTACTACTGTTGATCAAAACTCATAAAACAGAGGCCAGTGTATACTAAAATTACATTTTGCAAATGTGAAACCTCAAGCAGTAAAGTTTATAATGTATAAAACTGCCCTTTAAATAAGTTTGGTGGCTGTGTCTACTTAAATATATTAGTATTAAATCACTTACTTAAAACTTGAGTATGAACCGAAGCGTTTTCTCTCTGATCTGACCGTGTTGCGATAATATACTTTGAGCACTAGATGGCAGGGCTGTCAAGCATCTTCACTTCCCACTCCATCCAGCTGACACCTGGCACAGCTGCTCCTCTGTAGTGCTGCCCAGTGGGTTTTGATCACCAGCAGTCACACAGTCTGGGCTGGTGGCCCACTGCAACCTGAGCCACCAAACTTTTCTTCCCTCGCACATGCCAGAGCCCATCGTTTCCTTTCCAGAACCAGGCCAGATGCGAGGGAGGCTTTCATTTGTGCCTCGCAGATGTAACACAGGCTGTGATATGGTGCCGTAATGTTCCTGCTGGCTCTGTCCTGCAGTTCTGAATTGGAAGCAGCTGCAGGGTGACAAGACTTGGTGGGAAATCGGCAGGGAGGTAGAGGAAGAGCAGAGATGCGGAGGAGAAGAGTGAATACTACACAGATCGGCCCACAACAAGCTGCATCTTTGTCAGCATAACGTCAAAAAGCCACATTTGGTTTGTTTTAGAGCATACCGCTGGCTTTTGTGTGGTTTCTATCCTACTCCATCATCAAGGATTGCACATTTCACCTCCTCAGTTTGATTTTCTGTGGCTACAGAAAAACAGAGTGAGTCTGAGTGGATGAATTAATTTAGCATATATGGAGTTTAGATTCATTTAAAGGTAAAAACAAGGTCAGAATTACATTAGAAGACTTTCTTTTGGTCAGAATTTCAGCTGGTTTTAATCCTCATTGGGATAAAAATAAACAGATAAATGGAGAGCACTTAAGAATATTTTTATATTAAACATGTCAACAATAATACATGTGACAAGGCACCACTCATGGTGAAGACTTAAAGCTCCAACTCTTCTGCAGTTCAAATGGGAAACGGGAATCAAATTTAAATTACTGAATTTTTCCTGGTTGTTGGTGTCAGATGGCCTCGTCTGATCTATTAGGAACCATGCTTAGGGTTTACAGAGAGTAGTACAAAAAAATATATCCAATGAGCAGCGTTTCTCTGGGAGAAAATGCCTTGTTGACATCAGAGATCTGAAGGGACTGGCCTAGATGCTTTGGGGTAGCAGGAATGCAGCAGTAACTCAAATAACCACTGGTTAAAAGCAAGGTATACAGAAGAGCATCTCTGAAGGCACAACACATCAAATCGTGAAGCAGATGGGCAACAGCAGAAGAAAAGCACACTGGGTATCACTCCTGTCAGCTAAAACAGGATATGGAGGCTACAATTCACACAGGCTCACCAAAATTGGGCTATATAAGGTTGGAAAACTTTCCCTGGTCCGATGACTCTCAAGTTCTGCTCCAACTTTTGGATCGTAGGGTCTGATTTGTTGTAAACCAAATGAAAGTGTGGACCCATCCTGTTGGTGATGGTGTAGGGAATATTTTAACGTGAGCATCTTTGAAATGCTACATGAGTTTTGTATTTGATAACAAACCATGTCACAAAGCTCAACCCATCAATAACTGGCTTCTTAAACATGTTAATGAATCCATTGTACTTAAATGGTCTACATATTCCCAGATCTCAATCCAATCCAGTAAAGCTGACAAATTTGCAACAGCTGTGTGACGCTAAATTTGACCCAACATGCTTTTCCTTATTGTCTGTTGTACAGTATTTTCAGGTTGAGAAAGTCAGTTGGAGCTAAAATTGCTACATAAACAGAAACGGCTTATTTTGAACAGTGAATCATGCAAAGCTACCCTAGAATTAAACTATGGAGCTGGAAATGGCAACTTGAGTAAAAGAAGTCTGTGACTGTGTGTGAACACTATGGAGCAACTACACAAACTACAACAGGTTTTTCTCCAGCTCAGAGAGTTCAGCAGCAGCCAGTCCAGTCTGTTTAATCTGCTGCAGTACATCACTGACCCTGCCACCCTCACAGCAGGAATCCACAACTTTACCACCAAACTCTTTCTTCCTGTACCTAAATGTAAAAGCAGGCACAAACAGTAATTGCATTCAACACCAATTAATCCAGTTCTTTAAAAAGAGTAGACGAATTCAGAACCCCTGCCGGCAAATAGATTGGGTGACAAGGCTTTTGTGTCTAGTTAGCCTCCTTCTCATCTTCCTCCTCCTCCTCCCTTTTCCTCTGCATTGCGGCGTGTAGTTGCTGTTCAGTGACAGAGTGGCTGGTGCTGATTGTTCTCAAAATTGGTCTTCAGGGTGGAAACAACTTCATGTTTTTTCCACCTGTGGTTTGATTTAGTTTGCAAACTGCAGAGCACTCCTCAGACACTTCCAGAAATTAAGTTCAACTTCTCTGTTAACTTTACTTTCTTTTAACAGGAAGTGGATGCTGTGACAGCAGAGTGTTTGGCTCTGAGGGAGCAAGTGACTATCTACGAGGAGCAGCTGGCCAGCATGGAGACCCTGCACAGGACGGTGAGAGAAAGGGAGTTTGTAGCTGCAGGCTGATGAAACAGGAACAGTTTATAGTCACAGAAATGGCTCAAAATGTAGCACTTAGGTCAGACAGGAGTGTTGGAGCAATGCCCAGATCTGTGTTGACAAACGCAGCTCCTCGCGACCTTGGTCACCTTGCTGAAGAGTTGTAACCAGAAACGGCCACAACAACAGAAAAATATGAGCAGAGCATTCAATTCCAGATTCATAAAATTACTTTTTTTAAGGGCTTTGTACTAAATGCAGTCGTTACTAGTCTTTTAATGGGAAAGAAGGTGTTTTTGGACTGTTACACTTTTAAATTTTACCTCAGGGGTTAAAGTGGGATTTGTTTAAGTGGTGGTGGAACTTAAAGATGGGCTGTTGAAAACAATTACTTGAAATAAGTCATCAAGTGATCAGCTGCTACTCTGGTACTCGCTGTTTTTTGTCGATTTACCCAGCTGAATTCAACAAGATATAAGCAGATATTTCATGAACTATATTCCTCATTTTCCAACACATAGACATTATAAACCTAGTATACAAGTTATAATTCAGTGACTGAATCCGATCAGCATTTAAATATAAATGCTGAATTGCCTTTAAATATAACTTGATGTTTGCTATCTTTGATGTAACTTCACATTGTCCATGAACACCACAGCCTGCTCTGTATGAGTCCAACATGGCATCAGTTACTGTAAACTTCACCACAATACTGCAAACTAATCGGTATAGCATGCACTAAACTGTTAGTAGATCCACAGTATCCTCATGCAAAGTTTGAACAACATAAATTGAGTGTTTTGCAAAACTATTTTCCAAAAACATAATGCAAGAACACATAGATCATATACCTGATTTAAAAACTTTAAAATGAGTCACATGTAAGATTTAAATTTTCTGTAGAGCACCGACTGCCACTTTGCATCTGCACCATGAACAGATCACAGGCATGTGTTAATTGATATGTGAATGTGCCAAAAATTGATTGTCTGTATTTAAGCTGTTTACTTCTTGACCTGTAATGTATCAAAAACATCCCTCTCCTGAATGGTATAAATTCATTTTTGAGGCAGATCAAACATTTCTGTCTCAAGGTAAAAGCTGCAGTCAGTGTTTGGCAGAGTAACTTTTATATTTAGTTTATTTATCGAGGTAAAAAGTCTAGTAATAGGCACCAACCTGCAGATTTAATTCCTCATTGATCGAAGATGCAGGAACACCTTCCCACTGTTCTGGGCATTTTACAGCAAACAAACAGGATGTAATTGAATTGCAGACTTTCAGTTAAAACCAAAATATTGCAAAAACTTTTGACGAATTACAACCAATTTAATACACAAATATAAAATCACAAAAAAAGCATGTTATTGTCCAAAAACAGTCATGTAAAAGAGAGTTTTTACTGGAGTCCTGTGCAGAACCGAGTACACTTAGCGCTTCAGGAGCTTTAGCAACAACAACTTAAAGTAATTGTTTTCTGTGTGATTTTATCAGTGTCTCACATCGTTGTGGAGGAATTTTGGCCCACTCTTCTTTATAAAACTGCAAAGGTTTCACCATAGTGTTTCAATCAGGTCGAGGTCAGATCTGAGAATAATAAAAAATATGCCCATATTTTCATATCTGCATGGTAAATATGAAAGAACAACCAACTCTGGGGTTGTTAAGCATAACAAGTGGAAACAGGAGATTGAAGCTGACAAAATCTGCTTTCTGCCGAAGCTCACTTGCTGAAACATCAGTGTAAGAATTCACTGGTTTATAAAGGATTTTGTGCTAGTATCAGATTGTCATTTTATCTTCTAACTCTTGAACATGCCCCACAAAATAAAATGTATTAAGTAGCTTCTCTGCACTCAAACAAATTTTTCAACTACTCCTTTAAAAAAAGCACATGCTTGCAGCCATATTCTGTACATATCCACACACACCCCCAGCCCTCTGCACCTTCTACAATTTTCTCCACCTCACCAGGAGATGACAGGCGCACCCCGGTATCAGATCTAGAGGCTGCAGGCAGAGAGAGAGAGAGGGAGGCAGCTGAAGCAGGAGCAGCTCCATCACTCTGTGTTTTTCCTCTGCAAAGCCGGACCGCGCGGCATTTAACACACTCCCTCTGGGACACGCTCGATAACTCCCCGTCCGGGAAATGCGGCTGAATACCAAATGAAAACAGAAGTTCCCTTTGTTTTATTAACTGTTGTTATTATCGGCACTTCCAGATACCCCACATTCCCCTGACAAATCGGCAGCCATGTCGTTATGTAGGTGCAGGGAAGAGGAGAAAAATGTTAGTCTGCCACTGCAGCTCTGTAGCAGTTCATTTTCTTTGTAACTGATGTGAGGCTGCAGACATGCATGTTGAGGCCTTTGGTCTCTGTGTGTTTGTAGCAGACAGAAAATTTACCTGAGTATACTTTTACTGCACAACACACTTGTTCCTCAGTTTTTTCTTTTACTGTTGTAGGGGTAAGCTATATCTGAAATACACTAGGCATCTATGGATATAATAAACATGCATATGTGTACTAATTAATAATGCTGACACATTTTCATCAATAAAGACAATTTTAAAATGTAATGCAAGAAGTCAGAGCATTGGTGGTTTGGTGTAATTGTAGCAAACATAAGGTCATATTGACCATCCATCTATACAAGTAATCACATTACTCCTGTATTTCTAATCATTTTAGACTTTTAACATGTTTCTATATAAAATTAGGTGTCTGCCCTAGTGTGCACTTCTTGCAAGAACACTTTGGTTTTGCAGGGTCTTATAGAATCAAACCACATTAAATCAGTCATACAGGTAAATGGACAATGACAGGGACTTACTTTTAGACAGAGATAGTAGCTCTCTACAGCTGGGGCTGTTGAGAAGAGCGCCATCAATAAGTTTATAGAGAGATGAAACTGATATAAGTTCAGCTTATTTGCGTTCACTTCCATAATAATCCTACTTTCTCACGTGGCTCCGTTGGGAAAAATAACTGCATGCACACCCCTGGTTTAAACACATAAAATATGTAAACTGGTGACCTGCAAAATTATAACAAACACATTTATAGCAGCACACCTGTTTTAAAACAGGATTTAGTGAAAAATGTTTATTTTCTAGCAGAAAATTAATCCAACGCAGAAAAATACACTGCAGTACATTGTGCTGTGACTATGTGATCTTACAGCTGGGATAAAATATTACACTTGGGTTCAAACCCAGGACTCCTCCGGAATTTTCCCATGTTGGTGGTCATATGGGGGTCACTGAAAACACTGGGGTGGCACAGCAAAACCAGAATTTCCAGTTTTATTACGCTGTTTTCAAACAGGTTACTTGAAAAAATATGGCAAAGAAGAGAGGAAGAAAAGAATTACATGTCTAGTTGATTTCCTGTTATTAAAGTTGATATCACTGAAAGTAAATATGAGAACCAAGTAAGAGTTTGAAATCCATGATCATCTTTTTTAACTTGACTTTTAACTGCTTGACTTTAAGTCCCAACCATACTTTAATGATTCGTCCTCTCTCGTGTTCACATTTATTACAATTATTACCAACACAGGACAGTCTTGCCAGGTGGGGTCAGTAAATTTTGGGGGGTGGCCAGTGCCCCCTCTGGCCCCCTCTTTGTAGCGCCCCTGTTCAAACCTCGGGAAGCTCAGTTCACATGTTCTCTGCACCCTTGTGTGGATTTTCTTTGAAATATGATTTCTCCTGCCACTGAAACAACATGTCAAGTTATTACTTATTACCAGGGCACTCCTGCAAATAAGATTCTTAATATCAAAGGGTTTATGGAAGCTTGTTGCCACCACTGTTGTTTTGGTTCGTTTTTTCCAGAAGTTTGAATTAGTTGAAATTTTCCTTGCTTAAAAAATGTTTTAGAAAATATGTATTTGTACACAATGTTCATTAATATTGCGTTCACTAAGAACAAATAGATCTAAGTGTAATGTTGCAGTAGTCTAAATTTCATACAACTGTACCTCCCAAAATGACCTGTCATACCTCAAAATCATTGTGAAGTTAGATGAGGCTGCTTCTTTGTCCTTTGCATGATCGATATAAAACCTGTGCTTGTTCATGTTTCATCTTAGATATCCTAAAAGCTCAGACCACCTCTCAGTCAAAGGACAAAAGTTGAGACAGAGTTGATTTGGACACGTATGAAGAAGAGATACTGGGGATGCTGGGAGAAGGATGTGGGAAAAATATAGCTGCCAGAAAAAGAAAGAGAAAAGTCATAGATGATGATTGTGGATGTATTATTAGGAGCTGAATTATAAAGAAGTAAAGTAAAGTGCAAGTCTATTAAAACTGACATTAAGAACAGTGTAATAAATAAATGTGTGTTGTTACATTCTTGTGTATTTGTATGTGTTTCGTGTATGAGCAGACAGTGGAGGATATGCTGGAGCCCAACGAAGGGATCACCCGGGCAGCAGTGATTAAATTTGGCCGCCCTGACATTGCTCCGGCTTTGGATGTAAAAAAGTACTACTGCCAACTGGCTGAGACACTCCAGGTACAACACAGAGTACATAACACACAAAACCCACAGAGAACCACACCAATACCATACACCGGACGATCCGAGGGCCTGCGCTAAGGCCCAGTTATTAACTGTGAATCATGAGTAGAGCCCCAAAATGAAAACACGGAGTCAGAAATGAACATAATGGTGGTTTACAGGGAAAAACATGTGTTCAATACATTACTGAGCCATATATTAACAAACAAACAAGAAAATAACGTATGCACACCACTGTTAACAGCTGCTAATTCTCCAGCTGTTAAAAAAATCATTGTGAGAAATATAACAAAGTGGGTCTCATTAGATGAGAAAAAAAAGCATGTGAAAATATGATAAATAAGCATTCATGGCTTCACAGGCTGGATTCAGACAGACATCGGTTGCGATCTTTCAGTGGCTCTCAAACTGTGGGTCATACAGTCACTACATTTTGAGGCTGTACTACAAAAGCAAGATTTGTTGAATGAACTAAAAACATAATAAATGAGTTTGTTAATGCTATCGTGTTGACCGAGTTTCACAAAAGTTAAACCTTGTTCCTTTAAAACTTGTCGAGGGAATGGGAACAAGCCCTTTTTTCTTCATATCTGGGATATGCCACAAAAGGTTTGCAGAGCCACCGGTGAGCACACATGGAAACACACATCACAGCTGCTTGAGCGTTTTATGATCTCATGATCTCAGAAAACTAAACAGTTGTCATTATTTTTTTATTTTTTGGCCATGCATCCTAAACGGGGCACAAACGCTTCCAACAGAAATCGATCTTGTGTGGTTTTAATTTCACTTGATGATATGCTCTCCAGCTCGCCAGCCAACCTGTGCTGAGTGATTTCGTGACAGGATAAAGTAATGTGTTACAATCTCACTGTGTGTATTGGCCGGACCATGCCATGGAACGGAGTAATGTGAACAATAAGGTTGTGTTACTGGGTTGTTTTTTAATACTTCTAAGTACCTTCTGCGGTTTATATATTGGTGCAGGTCGTTCACTTCCTGTGGGTTATTTCATTATTCTTGAACTGCTTCTATTTAAATAAGAGATCTGAGTACTTTCACTTTTGACACTCTCTCCAGTGACCAGTTCCTCATCCTCTTTACGATTAACTCCAATATTCTCACCGCACCACCCTCCCTCTGTCCCTCTCAGCTTTCACAAATCACACAACGAGGCTCTCACTTGTTTTCTTTACCTCTTAACACAACATTGGGGAAGAACTTGGAAATCAGAGGTGCTGCTCTGGACCCGAACAGAATGTCTGTGTGTGTGTGTGTGTGTGTGTGTGTGTGTGTGTGTGTGTTGCAGCACCGAGGTCCTGCACTGGGGTCAGACTGTAGCTCTGGTGGGTCTGACCCTCTCTGAGGTGAGGATGTCTGCCTGGTTCAGAGGTCAGGGCTGCAATCAGACTGCAGGCCGCCTTCCCAGGCTCCTTAGCTGCACTGAAGTGGACACTGGTGTGTGTGTGTGCATTTAATATGGAGACATGACTAAGGGATATCTGCCTGTCTACGTGTGTTTCTTGTTCTTTAAAACGCCATCTATTTACTCTCTCCCTCCCACTCAGGCTCTTGCCTCGCCAGCTGGACACCGTCCTGTCTGTGCCTGGCCTCGATTACGAGACGCGATTGTCTCGATGCTAAAATGATTGCTATTGGTTGTGAGCAGTAATGGTGATTGCTGGCGGACTCCTACACACCTGTGCGCCCTCATGATTTGGCTAATCATGAAACTGGTGTACGCAAGGAGAGCTAGTATGAGAGACTCTGATTGCTCCCCCTGCCAAAGTGCACTAATTTACTCAAAAAGATCCCAGCAGCACTGACTTCTCATCTTGTGTCTCTTCAGTATGAGTGCGGTGCAGCCTCCTCTGCTGTGGTCCACAGTGGTGACGGAAAGGAAGTGGAAGTGGGAGGAACTGGAGGGTCAACGGTCAAAGACTTGACAAAGATAAAGGACGCCGGTGAGATAAAGATGCTGGTGAGTGTTCTCCCCCTGCCCTTTCTTTAAAGAGTTAGTTGAGCCAAATTACACAAAGCACATACGCTTAGCATAGTTTGTTTGGAGCAAACTTGAGCTTTACATCAGGGCAGGGCGTTTTGGTTGCATTTGCCAAGCTTTTAACTTCTTCCGAACTTCTTGCACGAAAAGGAAGCTAGTTGATCCAAAAAAGGGAAAAAAAAAAAAAAAGATTTACCCATTTTATGTACGCCTACAGCAACTTATATCTGGAACAAACAGTCACAACTAAAGCCAAAAGATCATTTGCAGTTTATAGTGTAATAGAGCATAACATTATGTGATTGTTATGTTTCATATCTTTGTTTTGGCCACATATATTTGGAAACCAGACTATGATTAACATTCTTTATGAATGAGTTATATATTAAATAACGCAGTGAATTGTTCTTCAACATATGCTTTTTGTTTGCCACTAAGACATGGCCTGAAACAACTCATGTTAGGGAAACCATCCAGCATCATACAGTAAGTTCTACAAGTAAGTGTAACAAGAATCACCCCCCTGCTTCTTTTCATAAGTAAACAAGTGTGAGGAGAGCAGATATGACATGTTTAATATTTTCCCGGCTGAAATCATACCAGACACAACACACGCCAATGGCAAACGGGGTCAATTTTATCCTTTTTATACATATACCTCTGATCTGCTTTCATATCAAAAACATGTGAAACAGTAAGTACCAAGTTCAACATTTGCAAACCACCTTTAGCGACGTGGACTAAAAGTAACTGTTTTTTAAGTGACTATATCAGTGTCATCGTCATTGCCGTGGAGGAACTCCTCAGGGTTGCTTTGGTTTATTGAGATGTGCATGAATTAGTTTATGTACAGCTTTTTTTAGGTCCCACCACAGCATTTTAATTGGGTTGAAGTTTAACTGTGTAGCTCTGTTGTAGATTTGCTGGTGTGATTGGGATCATTGTCCTGCTGCGTGACATAGTTTCAGCCAAGCTTGAGCTGTAGGAACGTTGTCCTCACAACGTGGATGAAGAAAAAACCCCAATGATCACCTCTCAGAGTGACATCTGATAGGCCGTGTTTGGTTTTAGGTGAAATATGGAACTGTGGGTTATCCTCGGAGATTTCCACTTCGGTTTTGTCTGTCCGTTTTTTCAGTAGATCTGTGGTTTGCTTAGACGAATCTTTGCAAATCTAAACCGTGCTGCCATGTTGTTTCAGAGTGAACAGGCTTTCTTTTTGAAGTTTCTTTGAGCATTTCACAGTCTGACTTTAAGGTGAATTTGCTGGGAACATTCCAGGGTTGTGTTAACACAACGTTTGTCTCCAGACCAGGAAACTGCACAACTTTTGCTTTATAGAGGCGGTCGGTCACATTTGGTGACGGTCAGTAAATTAAATAATATATGATTAGCCGCACCTGGCTACTACTTACCCTCCTGATATGGAAGCACTAAAGATGTACTGAACAGTACTGTGAAAGCGTCCTGCAAAAACTTTTCTCTTTCTTCGTGACTCTATGAGAGTGATAAAATCTTCTCATGTAACTCTTGGCATGAAAATTATTATTTTTTTGTTTTTTTTAATGCTTTGAGCTCCACAATCAACACTCACTTGACTTCTGCCTCCACACCTGTGAGAAATATAAAATCAAAACGCTCCGCAGGGCTGCTGATTGCAACAGCCGAATGAGAGAATATTGCTTTTGAGGTGATCAGAGCTTTACACATCATTTAAGTCCTTTAGTTACTGCCTGCTGATAGTGATCTTCCCATAATACATTTTCAACCTCTTTACTGAAAAAGGAAAGGGTTTTAACATCTATCAGCTGGCTCTGTGTCGGTCATCAGCTCCTAAATCAGATGTAATGGTGAAAATGAATGGTTTCCCACAGCAGGCAAAGGGAGTTGAGAGCGGCTGAGTGACAGCAGAGCAACAGTGTGGGAGATCCTGCTGACCAGAGTGTTTACTCTGCGGACGTTTTCAGCAGGAGATGTGAAGAGCTCGACTGCAGCTCACACAGGATTTATTGCTCTCTGTGTCCTCAGTTATATTAAGTACAGTCTTACAGAGCGCCTGCAGTGTCATAGGCGTCTTTATACTTCTCACACACACACTGAGCGGAAAGGAAATGAACCTTAATTTGTCATCCTGCTAGCAAAAAAAAAAATTAAAAGGTGCCAAGGGAGCAAAGAGACTTTGAAGGAAACGGACAACAAAGTGAGACGTGAATGAAAAGACAAACCAGGAAATGGTGACTCAGGTAAAAACACCTCTTATAGTCCACCCTGGTCTTATTAGCATCCGTCAGTGGTCTGACCACAGCTGGCACCCAACCACATCTGTAGCAAACATGGTGGTTTGGTTCTCATTAGTGTGGCTCTACCTTTCAGCTCTTTAAATAAACATCAAGCCTCTGTAACCTCAGCACAAGCCTCCCAACATCATCTACTTTTCTTTAATATTCAGCCTCACTTTTGCTCTGTCCAGGCTGACGGATGGACAGCACGGCCTGATCTGCTCTGTTTCCTCTTCGTCTGTGATGGATGCCTCGGGTCTGGTTTCTCACTGAGAGACAACATGGCCAAACAAACCGATTGCAGTGAAATCAGGCCTGACACACAAATGTATATAATAGAACAGGCTCTGATGGGTTTATCCGCCACCGCTCGCGTATACATACAAGGCCAGGCTCCACTTATCATGCCAAGGAGAGTAAGTGAGTCACACAGTTTGGGAAGTCTCCATCAGCCTGTGAGTAGTAATCGGGTCGTCTTCTGGTCACATGATCTGGCTGAAAGACGAGCAGGACTGCCTGGATCCCCATCTGGCTGTGACAGCTAATTGTTGAACTTCAGTGATTGCTGTAATTACTCACGGCAGGGGAAGGGATGCTCCTCAGTTAGTTTGTGGTGAAAGTAAAGTAACCTGTTCTGTCTGTGTTTGCTGGGTTAATTTGCATACTTCAGTTGTAGTTAGAGCTCAGTTTAAATCCATGTTTCCAGTTAGTAATGATGAAAAAGTGCCACTGGGACTGATGGGAGTAGCTTTAAATCAGAGGTATGTAGTTGTTAACTAAAATACAAAATTTTGCCCAGTTAATGTCAAGTCAGGAGGCTAAGGAAGTAATTATAATTCCTCCTGAGGGGGGTCATAATTGTGTGAACCAAATTTCATGGCAGTCTATCCAATAAATCCTCAGATATTTCCTCTTAAAAACGTCAACTTTGTAGTGGTGCTAGAAGAATTGTCAGGGGATCACCAAATTCTGCAGAAGTCGCCATCTGGAATCAATGAATGTCTGTTCAATATGTCATGGCAATCTAATATACACTGATCGGCCACTACATATAATATTGTGTAGGTTCGACTCATAGCACCAAAGCAGCTCTGATTGGTCAGGGCATAAACACAGGTCCAGATTTTGATCTGGGGAGTTTGGAGGCCATGGAAAGGTCCCTGGCTCTCTGTCATTTTTGGGGGTTCAATAGACCGTTATGTCCCACTAAGGGAGGTTGCTGCCATCAGGGGGTGATATGGGAGACATGGGTTGTGTGTGTAAAGGTTGGCGGCAATTTTTAGGTGGATGCGAGGTTTCAAAATAACATCCACAGGACATTTTCCAGGAGAAGATCGCATTGTTGAGAGAAAAAATTGTAGTATTCACATCAACTGTCAGTGGTTTTGATGTTTTCATGTTTCCTAATGTCATCAGCAAGGACCCTCCCAACCCCGAATAAAATAAAAACATTTATCTATAATGAAACAACAAGCCAGGTCAGATGCTATGATTTGGAGAATGCCTTACTTGCCAGTGGCTCCTTGGCCTGGCGGGTCGCTCTCATATCATCCAACTGATGCATAACATTCAACTTGTTATGGTGTTGGCTGCCATGTTTATAACTATCGATTTATTTTTAAATATCTAGCAGCAATGGATAAACATTAGCATTCATCTGAGTCCTATTTCTGGCCATCTGACAACTACAAACTGACGACTAACATCTGCTCTTGTTCTTGGCCTCATTTGTTGATAATTTTTCTGAAGTTCAGAAGTGAGACCACAGCCGAAACAATCCCCTTCCATTTGTATCTCTAAAAATGCTTAAATGCCCCACATGTCTATTTCTTCACATTTCCATGTCTCCACGTTTTTCTCAGTTTGTAACTCTGCCTCAAAGCAGTCTTCATTTAATGTGAAATGCAGTTTAAGGCTGATAAGAAGGTTGCCATTGACCAAAGGTTGAAGCTCTTTGTTGTCTTACTGAAGTGCTCCTCAGCTGCTGTTCTTGAACTGAACATGAACACGAGGGCTCTAAAATGTTGTGGCATGGGATTATTACATTATCGGTAACAAAAGAATTCAATATACAAGCAATTTTGCAGATATATGTTCAATGAATAACTCCTTCTCTTTATTCCTGAAGATTTCAGAGCTACAAAAGGAGCTTGCTGAGCTCGAGAAGCATAACGAGGAATTGGAGGACGAGGTTGAAATGAAGAAGGCTGCATACATGGATGAGATTGCTGATCTAGAGGTATAACAGGGGAATGATTAATGCAGTTGAAACCTATATTCTGTCATTCAACTTCATCCTCTGCTGCTCTGTGTGGGTGTGTGTGTGACATTAGGCGACTATAGATGAAATGAAGTGTCAGAAGGCCAATTTCCAAGAACAGATGAAGGAGCAGTGTGAAGACTATAAGTTTCTGCTCACTCAGAAGATGGCCAGAGACATGGAGATTGCTGCTTACAGGTCAGATGGTTGATGTTTTTAATTATACTTAATAACAGACAACTCTGGTTTCAAAATGTAAGTAAAATTAGATAATCTAATCAGTTTCGCATTGTGATAATAGAAAATAGAACTTAAAAATTAGAAATTAAAAGTTTTGGTTGACCTCAGGGTCAGGCAATGCGATGCTCATCTAACAGCTAAAGCTTGGCTAAAACTGAGTCATGCAACAGGACAATGATCCCATGACTGAAATGGCTAAAAAAAAAGTCATATAAAAACACCTTAACAGAGCTGTGGATACACGAATGCCTGCAAATCTCAGTGAACTGAAACAATAACTTAAAGAAGAGAAAAGGGACATTCAGAGAATGATAACATGGTTCTATGTGCTGTTGAATTAGGAAGTGTACTTTGTTTTTCACAGGAATGTAAGTCAGGTTACAGTAGCAGCCTCAGAAGGGTATTCCAGATGTTCCTCTCCTCAGCAGCGTATTCCAGTTCTCTAGCATCCCAAGGCTCTCCCAGTCTAGACAAGATATACAATCTCTCCAGAGATTTCTGGATCTGCTGTAGGGTGTGATCAGAGCTCCGAGCTCCCTCTGGATGTCTGAGCTCCTTACTGTATCTCTGTAATCCCATTTTATATTACGGTGAATTATAGATGCAGTCTAGGCATCCATTACTAGTATGAAGTGATAATGCTCAGATTTACTCTCTCGTTTCAATACTCAAGGTTTTACAACAGTAATCCACAAACCTACCACATCACATCGTGACAATATATTAATGTTGGATACAGTCTATAATGGAGTCGTATATAAATGGTTGCAATTTTGTATCCGTATAAAGCAACTTGTTACATTGTATATTCGATAGTTATTATTGGACTCTAATGTAATAATAAAACTGATAAAATGGTTCAAATGGTTATGGTAAAATCGAATAATTTAATAGTTTATTAATTGTAATGAATTGCAGTTGAGGATAAATTAATTCATAATTGATTTTAAGCGTTTTCAATCATAACAAGGTCAGTATTCTGCTTTGTTTTGCAGATCATGTATTTCAGATATTGACTTTATAGCAGTACTTTAATTTAACCTTAAAACTTAAAGCACTATGATGGACTGTAATGTACAAGTGCTTATCCACGCCTCTTTTGCACATTTTAAAATGAAGAGCTTGCATGAATATAAACCTCTGTGCCTTCACGATCCTCATTTCAGGGCTGCGGGTTGTTATTCTTAAGGGAGACCAATAAAATTTTACACACACACACTATGCCACACACACGAGAAGACTTTGGGATGACTTGATTTAATTGTTAGTGAGACTGTCAGTCAAGAGGACAGCCGTGTCTGCTGGAGAAATATTCCAAGAAAAACACCGCATCATTTGATTTCAGTGATTAGTTTGTCATCCCCTGTTAAAGGTGCTGAAGTCATAAAGTCAGCTGCCGTAATATCTGATTGCAGTTAATATCTACAGACTCTGAGGCATACAGTGGATTCTCATCTCTGTGGTAGAGGCTAAAATGAAAACAGATGTCCGCCTCAATGCTCAAAAAGGGTGCCACATAATATTTAAACATGTCAGGAGAAATGAGCTGTTCGGGGCAAAGCACATAATGGCCTTGAGACGATTTTATTAAACTGAAATTAGCTCAAAGCTCTGTTTCCATTTGGAATTCTTCAAAGATGAGAAAACCACCAATATCCCAAAATCTTTTTCTAAAAGCTCTACTGTGAGTAATGCAAGGAGTGTTTCCACAAGATCCGGTGCATAAGCCCAGTATTGTCAAGCGCCTCATACAGTGCCACCTGGATATCCGTGATTTCCATTATAAGATATTCCTGAACACAAAAGGCTGACATCACGGGCCAACTGGGTTCACAGGAAATGTGCTGTGGTTTCCTGTGCGCGACCTTGAAGAAGTTTCATGTCATCCCCTCTGTTCATTGAGGTTGTTTAACCATCTGCCATCCTGGTATGTGGAGTGACGCACTTCAGCCATCCCTTCCCGCTGCCACAGGCTTCCTCCTGGTCCTTCCATCACCCATCCAACTGCATCTGACCATCTGACCCCAGGGGGGCCCCCAATGCAGGCCTGAGCTCAGACCCTCAAAATACCTCATTAGAATGGGCAAAGAGGACCTCACACTGACAGCACTATGTGCTGGGCCTCTGCCAGCTCTTCTCCATGCCAGCCTGTTAATGTCAGTTCACCCCCCACCCACTCCGTACACACATTTACAAATTCGCCACAGTTTTAATTCCCTCTCATTACCCAGCAGACTGTCCCAAAGACACACGGGCGATGCCAACTTCTTTCCTTCCTTTCTTCATTTACTATATGTTTTGTCATCCGTGATTAAAGCCATGAATAAGAAATGAAAATGGGAATTGTTTATTCTCTCTGTGCCGTGGCAAACTGTCTGCAAAGAAGACCCTAATGACCCCGGGCTGCCGTTACTGGGTGGCTTATCGCCTGCGAAAGCACCTCAGAGCAGTTTGGGCAGATGCTCCCTACTTTTGCTTACTGCTAATGTGATCCATATTACACTGTAATTCTCTCTACTGTTCTTTGTGGTCTGCTCCTGCTGCTCCACGACGCAGCAACAAGTAGCTCATCTAAGGACAAGATCCTTTATTTACTTTACTATGAGGTTTCGTTTTTATATTACCGATATATATCAAATGACTCCCCTCTTCCCCTTTTGAGCTTCTTATTTTGTTTCAGTTTCTCTGCTCTCATCACCTGTGTTGGAGTTATGTAGAAAAAGCATAGAAAAGGTGCTTGTGTGAATGGGTAAAGTTGTATAAAGGGCTTTAAATGCCTATGTACAATAGAAAAGTGCTACAGAGAACTGCAATAATGGGCCTTTAATGAACTGTTGTTTCTATGAACTGTTGCTTTGCTTGGGTGGAATGATTGTACAAAATATATCTTCAATGACTAAAATGGAATTGGAATTTATTTAGGATTTTTTCAGAATCATACATACAGGCTTAAATATATGCACACACGCTCACTAATATTTGGTTAAGTGTCCCTTAGCAAATTGCTCCTCAAACAGATACTTTTTGTAGCCATCAGCAAGCTTCTTGGCAGAATTGATAGAGTTCATTGAAATTGGTTGGTGTCCTGGCACAGGCTTGACTTTTAAGCATAGTCCACAAATTTTTTTTTTCTTTAGGGTTGAGGCTGAGGCTTTGGGCAGGCCATAGCAGAGGCTTAATATTAGCCTGTTCTGTCCGCTCTAAAACACCTTTTTATGTGTAAATGGGATCATTTTCCTCTTGGAACATCCAACTGTGTCAACCGTCTGGCTGTTAATTTGAAGTAAAGTTGAAAACAGCCCCAGAGCTTAATGCTACCACCACCATGCCAGACAGTTGGCACAGCAGTCTTTGGCTACGTTCACACTGCAGGCAAAAGCGCATCAAATCTGATTTTTTTGACCCTCTGCGACCCATCTATCCGATCATGGTGTGACAGTGTGAACGGCACAAATCCAATATTTTCAAATCCGATCTGGGTCACTTTCGTATGTGGTACTGAATCCGATACATATCCGATGTTTTAGAAAGCGACTGCTGTTTGATGGTCATGTCGCATTAAATCCGTCTTTTACGTCACTGACACAAGACAGACGCCAATTATCAGCGCCGGAGAAGACATCGCGAACGCTTCCTGTCCATCCAGTGTAGATGTCAGTGAAACTGTTGGGAAGACAACGTTGGAGAAACGTGAACATTTTATTTGTACTGTATAATCTGCAGATTCTGACAGAAATCTGCAACTATCCTTTGAAGCACCGCTCCTCTAAAACAGCAATAAGGATCATTATTAGGTTATCTACATTATTATGTAAATAACAAAATAACTTAAAGCAAAAATTGGGAAACGTAAAGTCCGAAGTCTTTATATTAAGGGCCATCAGTCAAACAATATTGTTTGCTCTGGGTCTAAACAGAGCGCGTTGTGTGTGACGTCTTCTTTTGCGCATGCGGGCCGCTTTGAGCGTTCACACTAGAGCGCGTTTGCTGTCGCATTTTATTTGTAGTGTGAACAAGCAGACAAAAAAATCGGATTTGATCAAAAAATCGGAATTGAGCATTAAGACCTGCAGTGTGAACGTAGCCTTATGAGACCCTCAAAGCTTTACTCATACATTGTCATGTGGCCAAATTTGCTTATGAACATAAAATCTTTCTGCAGGAAAAACATTTTCCTGCAGAAAGATTTTGGCTAGTTCTTGTGGGAAGCTGCTAATTTCAGTCAAGCTTGAAGATGCTGATTTTGGAGCATGGGCTTCAATCTGGTTTGGTACCCTCTCAATTCATGATGATCTAAAACTCACATCACTGTAGACAGTAATGCAGTTTCCAGTTCATGGCAGGCTTGAGCTTTAGTGGTTCTTAGGCTGTTTTTAATCATGCTAACCACTTTCTTCTCATCTAACAGTCTTCCTGTCTTCTGCCTGTCTCACATTGACTTCACCCTTTTTGTGTATACAGTCAATGCAGTCGATATTATCCTCAGAGATGAAAAACAAGTGAAACAGTGTTCAACTTAAATCCACATTAAATCCATTCAAGTGGAGAAAACCATGACTTCAAATTCTGACGGTACTCTATATGCTAGTTGTGGAACTGGCAGCTTTATAAGACGATAATATGTCATGTTATATGAGAATAACATAAAATGATGGGCGAAAGTCCTGGGTCACCACAGCAGCTGCTCAGCCATGGAAATGCATAACACAAAGTTCCCGGTTTGTGTGCTGATGTTAGTGATGGAGGACGTTTGGAGCTCTACAGTTACTGAGTCAGCAGAGCAGTGAAGGCGTTTGTGCATCACCCCCCCTCAGCACTTGACGATCCTGCTTCTGTTTTCTTGTCAGCTACTTTGGTCTATGTTTCCTAACGTCCTCCGCTTTGCTATCACTTGCAGTTGATGATGAAATATCTAAAAGGAACAAATTTCACAAACTGACTTGTTGCAAAAGGAACTTCCTGTTTAGCGAGCTCATTTGAACTGCTTGATCTTTCACAAACGCTTGTACAGTCTGCCTGCATGGCTAGGTGTTCGATTTTAAACAAGAAGTACCTTAGCTTATTTGTGTAAACTCTTTTTAGGCTTTTATTGAAGTTAAGCATGTTATTAAATGAGTGATGAGCTGTTTACTTGGCTTGTCCAAACTAATTGAGTAACTGAGAAAATAATGTTCTACTCTGGATCTGCCAATATATGACTAATTAGTGAATGCCGTTCCTGCTTCTGTGAGTTATAACCTGTGTGTTGTGTTTTTATGTGCTTCTGTTGTTCAGGAGTCTAGTGGAGGAAGAGGAGGAGAGACTGTGCAGCCTGTGACTTAAGCCTGAGCAGTCAGATCGGCTGTCCTGACTGTGGTTGTGCTCCCCAACACAGACAAAAGACAAACGCGTAAAAACAGACCCCATTTCTGCACTTCGATGAAGCTTAACGCAACGATTCGGCATTTTGAGCAGACGTAAACTTAGTATGACAGATTAATGCTGTCTGGAGGCCTACAGTAAGCCGGGCCATTGATTACAGGTTTCTGGCAGATGACCCTGATACTCCAAGAAAGATGGAGCTGTCTAAAACTGGTGGGGGCTGTGGGATGAGTGTGTATCCATGCAGCGTCTGGAAGGGATATTTCGTTAAGTGGGGTTTTATCTTTACCAGCTCTCTGATATGACTCATAAATGCTTTGTCCCCTCTTTGTTGAACAAGACTGACACGCAATCGCAGATAAACACACACACACACACCCTCAACTGTGCGGCTCCGCGGAGTCATTCCCGCTCTGATATCACCTCGTCCATCACTCAGCCTCTGTCTGGCTCTTAACCTGCGACCCCGTCACTGTTAACAAAGACAATGACGGCTCTCTCTTCTTTAACTAAAAGCGTTTCGCCTTCCCTTTGCTTTTTCAGCCATACATTTGAGTTGGTTTTGACGGCCGAGAGTCCAGCATGCTGTGTTTGCTTTTCAAATGGTTCATGAAGTTGTTTTTCTGCAGCTCTTTCAAAATGAGCACCTGGATCTTTCCACAAGAAAAACTCTGTGTGATTAATCATTGCTTCTTTCAAAAGCAGTGTCCCAATTTACCGTCGTTTCGGAAATAAGCATTCGGTAATACATTCCCTAGTAATCTTTTCCTTATTTTCTACACAATGTTAAAGCCGTCTGCGATAAATCATTTTTGGTTGCTGCCTCTGCACAAGCATCAAAATGTTCTTTAGATTTAAATTGAATAAAACTAGTTGCTTGAGAGATCAACCCACGCTGTGTGATTTCTTTTGTTAAAACTCCTGGTTCATGAGAACCCCTTGTGAATCCTCAGGCTTAAGACTTTCTCCCATACTGTAGAGCAGAGTGATTTATGTTCAGTGAACCTTCTTCCATTCATCTTCATGCTTAACGTGAGATTTGCACATTCCCAGCAATTAGGGATCTCAAAGGCTTGTTAGCTCTGCCACAAAGATGAAAAATGCTGCTAATAACTGATCAGATAAGATTAGCCACACTCCATGAACTTGAGCTCAGTGACTGGGGAAGTGGTTGTGTGGCATCGGTGACTTCTTTAAATGCCCCGACATGAAGAATGGATGGCTCAGAAAGGGTTTTCTCAGAGAATAGGAAATGGAGGGTTTTTCTTTCTTTCTAATATTTAAAGCTTAACAACGTCCCAGTGCTTCCAAAATATCCCTCATACTAAAAATGTAGCAGGAACTACACCCTAACATGCCGTATTTTAGGAAAGTCACCCTCTTTCCTGGTCTTGTGCATTGTTGCCATGTACAGGAAAAGTGATGCTGTACACATCCTTACCCATTTCCTCACACAGAACGACCATCGTTAGTGATTATGGAGTAATTTTCCTCCTGAAATGTAGAGCCAGGAAGACAGATGTAAAAAAAATGGGACTTTGGGGAAAATTTACTGAAAAGTAGTTCCATGTGCAAACATTGTGTGAAAAACATCAAAGAGGAAAACACAATACTCATAGAAAAAGAATCCCACAGCAGAACGTTATCTGGAAATTAAACTTGGGAAAAAAAGCCTAGAAATAGAAGAGAAGGCGATCACTCTAAACTGAACTAGTTTTTCTCATCACCGATGCTTCCATACATGCTTAATGCTATTAGCAAGTGATGCTAGTCTAATGAATCGGAGCTGGGGTGAATACAAATACACTTTTATGATTTTAATTTAAATTTAAATCTGGTGCAGATGTTCTATCGTCATTATTAGCGAGTTAAGTTACTTCACAAGTCATTTACACATGAAAACACCTAAAAGACAACTTTTGTGTGCATTTCCAAAGACCTATTAGCTGAAAAACTGGCATCTCTCAGGAGACGGTGCAATGTGTGCCAAAAAGTTGGAGGAAATTGCATAAGTGGAGAACAAAAGAAAAAGTGGCAATCCTAAAAATAAAGATATAACCATCTAAAAACATGTACAGCAGATGAACATCATCTGAAAGTCATGTCCTTAAGAAACAGGAAAAATACTCACACTTGTATTTTATTTGCATTTATTTGCATTTATTTGTTTGCTTTTAAAGTCACTACATCAGCACTAACATTGACAATTACATAACGTTTTTATTAAACACATGTTTGGTTGTTATGGTTCCTCGATAAAAAGCTGAACTAATTACAATAATTGAACTGGACTTTTCCATGTTTGTGCTGTTAGCACCGCTTTAAGGGAGTTATTTAACATAATATGTCATTTTCTCTGTGTTCCAGACCATCCAAGGAGACTTTGTTTGACTTTTAGTCTGTCATGTTCTTTTAGCGTTACCATTTTCTTAGTTAATTTGCTGTAATTTGTGACTGTGTTGCACTTGTATGGTTTATTTTGCCTGCTAACCAAGCTAGCTATCGTTAGCTAATAACCTAGCACTGCACCCTTTCATCCAAACACAGTCACTTCTGACTAACAGAACTTCAGCACTAAGGCCTCAAAATCAATGGATGTTTATGCAGTCTATCGTTAACATGAGTCATTCCTGTGTTCCCAGGGTCCTACGTTCTCCAGATTTATGTGGTACATAATCGGAACATGACAAGAGATCCTGTGTTCCCAGGGTCCTGATGCATGTACCCTAGCTTTATAGCATATATTCAGAACCTGGAAAAACACATTACCCAGGTCTGTATGCACTTATGACATGGGCTTTTGTGGGAAGTGCTGGGATTTTGATAGCCACCGGTGTGTATAGTTGTTTTAACACTACCCCCAACCCCCAAGAAGTAAAAATATTCAAGGAGAGGAGTAATGAAATCTTTTAACTTAAACTGAGTCAAAATGAAGTATTGTAATGGGAAATATGGCACCCATAAATATAGATATGCTCCATTATGCTAACAGCTGCTCCTTAGCGTCATTTTGTTTGTTTTTTAGACTAAAATGCGTAAATTCAGTAGAATAAAAAGTCAACCAATGCAATGAACATCCACAATTAAACATAAGAATGACCCACAAATAAAGAAAATACTCCATAGGTAGAAAAATAAACACAACTCATGATGACTTAACTCTGATCAAATACCAATAAATAAACATTATCCTGAGGTAGGTCAGCAAACCCACCGAGATGCTTGACAAGGTCCACTGGAGCTTTTAAAGGTTGTTTGCCTTTGGAAAGTTGGTATTTTCACCTTCTTTTATAACACAATTAAGTATTTCAAAGGCTCTTGATATTTGGAGAGCAGTGACCTCTGTGCTCCTCTGTATTCTTTCGCCCCCATCACACGTCCCTGACAACTGAGAAAAATGTGCATTAACCCCTCAAAGCTGGTCGGTGACACTGCATGGCCCGGGGCAGGCACCTCTCCTCCTTAAAGCCGGACAATTTGATTTGGAGGTGGAGACTTTCAAAGCTGAGTCATGGATCAGCAGTCAGCGAGTGGCTTTGCCTTTTTCTTTTTCTTCCCTTGATGGTTGTTTTGGATGAGGGGGTTTGAGAAAGCTGCAAAAACCTGACCGACACCAACAAATAAAGAAGCCACTGCTGGGAATAACTGAAGATTTGGTCACTTTGGTGTGAGATTGAATGCTTCGGTGTGATTTTGGTGAAAGACATCATTATACACAACATAGACTGTGTGAATCAAGTTCACATGGTGCAGGAATGTCTTTAAATCAAGAGTGGCAGAGCTCGGCTGATAAATTATGACACCCGAGCTCGCTGTATCAGTCGACATATCTTCAATGCGCAGCAGAGGAATCTGATTAAGGCCTGAGGTAATGGAAACCAGGGTCAGCTTGTACAGCTCAGCTCAGCTGTCACCTACACATAGGTATTCCCAAAATACTCATATCCCTTCAGGTTCAGTCAGATAAATAAACACTGTCCTCACTAAGGACAAAAGTAATTTTTTAAAGTCTCTTCATGGCAGCTTGAATGTACCAAACCAATCTGGTGTTTAGAAAGCAAATAAATAAGAGAAGACGGGGTTGGATCAAGGACGAAAATAAGAACAGTAAAAATAAACAAAGGAGAAAGAGCTATTGAGAAAGTATTTCCTTAACAAGAGGGGAACAAATAATAAATTATGGGGCCCCTCTCCCTTGAGGCTGGACTGGCATGCCTCAGGGTGTAAGGAAGTGGGCATCCTTCTCTTTTTATAGGGGTCGTGGACAGGCCTCCACTGTGGGAGCATCACATAACACAAGGGCAGAGCCCTGAGAGAAAACGGCTTAAAGGAATGTTTGCGCACACAAACACACAGACCGAGCTCGTCACAGAGTTTACAGGCCGTGCAGCGCTGAATGAAGACGGTGACTGCGTAACCCTCGTGTCCCTCATCATGTCATCACTGCAGTTTCTCCCCTTCTCATATCTGCAGTCCCACTTGGCCTGTATAACTGAGAGGCTGCTGACAGCCATGACCCCACATTTACCCCACGCTCCCCTCACTTCTGTCCCAAAGCAGGTGGCAAACACCACCAGCATGACACTCTTCATCTTGATTTGCTGTCTATGGTCATTTTTGATACGTTGGATTTCTTGGCTAACTCTTGAGGGCCATGACATCGTGAGATAAAGGAAAGTAGCTTTTTAAAAGTTTCCTCAAACTCCAAGCAGCGTGTTAGTCACAGCCAAAGTTGATAAAAGCTTCTGTTTTGGCCCAAATGAATCAACTTCACGGGGCATGCTGTATGGAAGTGGATAAAAGCCTGGCCTACAGGGCACAGCCAGGATTTGTATTCCATATGCATTAAAGCATGCTAGCACTTTTTAAGCATAGCGACTTTATTTTCAGCTTAGGGCTTACACAGATCCAACCATTTGCTATATTGGATTCTTGGCAGATGGCCTGCAAGGATCTTGGCCACCCTTGAATTTAGTTCTCATGTTAAGCTTGACCGTGTCAGTAAATGGGCTGCTCCCTGCACTTACCCTAAATATAGGAACTTACATCGTGGTTGTAATGGTTTCTTATCAGTTGGGGGAAAAAGTATGTATGACATAGTTGCTGATATATGTCCTCCCACCTGCTTTAACACTAGCACTGATTATTTTCCTGGAATTTCTTTGTTGATAGCATACAGCAGTCTGCAGTGAGTGCACATTAATGCACTACATGAATGAACAGAATTAACAAAAATACTGTTGTCTACTACTAAAGTGTTTATTTAAAGCTAATTTGGCCTGCTTTTGTGCAGCACGGTGGTTAGTACTGTTCCCCCAAAGAGAAATTGTCCCAGGTTTAAGTCTACTGGCTGAGGTCTTTCTGTGTGGAGTTTTCAAGACCCCCCCTGTGCATCTATGGGCTTCTCCCAGAGACATGCATGTAAAGTTACCTGGTGATTCTAATTTGGCCATAGGTGAGAATGGCTGTCTGTTATGGAGACCACAGGACATCCAAAGTTCTTGCGAGAAAATCCCCATTTTGTTGCCTTTGAAGTTGTTGGTTTAAAGAAAGGTCAATCACTTGCAGTCAGTTAGGATTTTCAAAGTGGCTTTGGTGCATCAAGACAGCAATTAGATTCAGTCTACTATCAGCCTGTGATTGAATGGGATTAAGTTGGCAATTACTTGCAGTCTCTTTGGGTTAATACGATGATTAACTGTGAAAAATTGACAAAAATCACAAATCTGTTGCCATCTACATACAAACCCCCCCCAAAAAATATCAAAAAATCATATTAACTACTATATTCTGCTTCTTCTCTTTGAAGTTGAGTACAACAAAGAGAGTCAATTTGAGTCAAAGAGAGACAGTGCAGACAAATTTCTCTCATTGCCACAGTCTGACATAGAATGATTACAAAGTCCTGGCAGCCCGTCTCCATTTATATCCATTTGTAAAGCACTTGGTAATTATTTGTTAATATCCACCAATATGAGAGTGACTGCAGTCACTTTGAGTTTAGAGACAGGTTGCCTCTCACCAGGTGACCTTTGCAGTTGCCTAGTGTTTAAAACTAGTACTCAAATAGTTATCCAGAGGTTGAGGGTGCTGCATGCTCAATTTCTGAGCAACTTTGTTGCAAACTTGTTGGCTGGAACTACTTGAAATCATCAGGCAATCATGGATCGTCCATAGTCACAAGGAGGTTGATCCTTTTCTCGCTCTATTTTGACTAAGCCTTTGTGAGTGATGAACTGTCTAGAGAAAATACCTGGAAACACAGTATCCTCATCTAAAAGGTAGTGCTAGTTATCTTATGGCATGCTAAATTATGCAGCTAAGGAAATCCCCCCCAATATGGATTCTGTTCGTCTGAACGTTGTTTTATCAGTGGGAGAAATGTCTCGTCACTTATTCTAGTGACTTCTTCAGTCTCAGCTTACTGCATGTTTCCACAACCTTATAAACAGTACATTTGCATAATGACTGAAACTAGAAGCACTGAATAAACAATGGTCTGTGAGGTCAGTTTTCATGATCATTAATATGCAAGTTGCCACTGATCAGTGGTCAGGACAGTTTGCATTACGTCATTATGCAAAAGTCACTTGGATGAGTGACAGAACGTTTCTTCCACTGAAAGTGCATCGTCCAGATGAACAGAATCAATTTTTTGGGACTAGTGCTAGTTAGTGTGTTGCTAACTTGTCTGTCATCCATTTAATGAATTGGTAGCATAAAGTGGGTTTTCAGAGCTTGAAAATAGCTGCTGATAACAGTGAGATTGAAGCAAAGCAATACAGTTATAAAACAAAACAAGACCCTAAAAGACACTGATGTCAAACTAACAAACTGAAAGATGCTAAAAGCTCTATAAAGCTAAAATACAAAATATGGCTATTGCTATAAGTATCCCACTTTGTCAGTGCAATCAACACCTTTCAAGTAGCGGTCCTTAATAAAGACGTGTTGGGATTTACATGATTTGCAAAGAGCCTATAAAAACATTTATTTTTGTTACAATCTGTTTATTTCTTTTAGGCTCAAAACCAATTTCTCTTCCAGTGCCCCTGACGACTCGGAGCCAGAGCACCAGTAGTCCAAACTATTATAATTTGTGCTGGGAGTAAGAAATCACATGTGCCACAGTTTATGTCAGCAGCGGTAGCCTGAAGCAATGGCTAGTTCAGAATTTGGAACAAACTACGAAATCATTTTCTTTGCACACCATTCATTCATCTTTCCCCCCTCGACACCCAGACATCTCAGGCCTGCTTCCTCTCAACCTGACATCAGCGGCAGGTAAGCAACATTTTCCATTCCTGGATCACATGCAGGTTTTTAAAAGTGTATTTTAACATACATTAAAATGTAATCTTATTGCAAGTTGAAATGATTTCCACATCTTGAAAAGAAATCTTGATAAAAATCTCTTGGTGTCACCTAAAGGACAACAACATGGACCAAATTAAGATGATATCAAGTAAGTTATCCACCAGTTTAATCTTGGAAGTGTCATCCAAATGATATAAAATGGGAGGACACTTTACATCCTCCTCATCTTTAACGTATTCTATTACAAAGTTCCCTGTTTGTTCAACTTCACTCCTGAAAACCTTTGTTCATAAGTGACCATTAGATAGATGGTTGAGTGTTCAGCCACCAGTGAGCTTCAGTAGAGCTACTTAAGGGCCATATTGCCCTTGTGCCGCTTCAGCTTGGAGGCTCACCAGAGGACCTGTCAGGTCTGCGATGTTTTACAGCTCAGTTTGCAGACAAAACACCTCACAACCAAATCCCCTCAACAACATCTGCTGCCAATTTAGCGGAGGCATTCCTGCAGTCTGTGCTGTTTAATATTCACAGGGGTTAGGATCTGCTGGTACAAGGGTAGCCGGGGACGATGGAGGATGGGGTGTGGGGGGAACAGCTTCTAAAATCCTTTGGTCCATGGTCCAGACATGGCAAAAAAATGAGGGGTTAACAAAGAGTGAGCTGGAGCAGGGGCAGGTTAACTGGGCTAATTTGCAGGGATAATAATGGTGTTCAAGCAAGGCCTTTGGGGAGCAGCACAGTGCAACACAGACCTGACGGTGCAACCACACAGGAAGTTTACAACATGGCCCGGCAAATCAAAATGTATTTAATCATCAAACAAGCAATGAGGAGCTGGCAGCAAGGCCAGAGCCAGCAGCCATCCTGAAGATGAAGACGAATGTTTGGAGACGGGGGCCAGACAGAGCGCCAGATCTGCACCTCAAAGATTCAGAGCGCTCAAAACCCTTGATTTTATTGGCCAGCTCTAAGCACAACATGTCAGAGGTGCACATTTTCTCCTACTTCACTAGCAGCCTAGAGCGTGGTATGAACAATATAGGGCACGTTATACAGTATCCAAAAACATCTTATACCATGAAATGAACAATAGACCTGGATGCATTGCATTGTATTTTATTCGTTTCAATTAATGTATCCGGTCAACAAAGAAGCACATATGTGCTGCCTGGCTGAGTTAAGAGAGAGTAATAACCCAGATAATTGATAATTAGAGCCATGACCTGCTTACAAACGGCCACACATTGTCCTTGTGAATTTTTATGGATGTATCCCAGGCATCGCTAACTTTAGAAAGGGAAAAAAACTCAAACGAGCTTTCTCGCTGGAGGAAGTTTATCTGTTTGTGGTTATTTCTGTGAGAAAATATATTTGTGTGTGTGTGTGTGTGTGTTATGTTTCAGGAAATATAATACCTTGCAAAGAAGGAAACCTTCATATGAGAACAATAACACACAAAAAAACCTAAAATACTGAAGCTCAGCGGTTTTATTTTCCGTGGGATGCCTGCATTTGTGAGAATATTTATTTTTCATTATGTGTAGAAACTAATAACTCCCTGGCTGTTTTGGGGTGGAATGGGAATTTATGTAAAAATAAATCTGTATATATTTTTACTATGTGTCATCGTTCCCAAACGACGGCGCCCACCCTGGTGAGTCAATGGTATTTCAGCACAATCGGGGCTGTCTAATGAAAGGGTGGCGTGGATCGTGCAACACCTCTGTAGCTCCCTCAATAAAGGACACCTTTTGCCATGGCAACTGCATAAACATCTGTCTCCCCATTGAAGAGAAGGTCCGTAGAGAATAGTGAAGGCTGCAATTTATTATATATAAGACTCTCCTTGTGTCTGTGTATGTGTGGTTAGTGGGCCAAGAGCGCTGCAGTTATGGTGAGACAATCAGATATCGTATTTTGCAGAGTGCAGTGCGAGCTGTGCTCAGTTTTGGACATGTGTGATGTGGATATTTACAAAATCTGATGGCAGGAGCAAGCAAATGATGTGCTGTTAAAGGAACAAGTGAGGGCTTGTTCACCTATTTAAAGAGAGTCAGATGAGAACATTGATGCAACTATATTGTCTGTGTGGTTAATCTGAAACTGCAGCCAGAAGTCATAGACTGACACAGCCACTGTTTACCTCACTTATTAGTTTGTTAAGACCAACTTTAAATTGTATTTAGTGTCCGCACTTTGGCCAGCACTGCGTTGGTTCTTTCTGAGCCATATTTGGACAAGAGGGTGGAGTTCTAAGTTATCAGCTAATGCAAGCACGCTATGCACACATTTCTATGCAGGTATCATAAAATGTGTGGACACATTTTTTCAGCTTCATTTTATTTGTGGTAGTTTGCATCACATTCAACAAAATTTTCAAAGCTTGTGACTTAACCTTTAACTTTCCATGATCAAGACAAGATTAGAAGTAAATATAATAAATGGCCATATGACCAGTCAAAATGCGTCTCAAGGTGTGGGTCAATAAATTGTACAGTCCTACTCAAAGGGGGATATCTGGTCACCTTAGATAGTATTCCACATTAGTTATTCCCAGTTAGCATTCACTTCCCAGTTAGTGGATACACTCCAAACGTTAAGCTATGAAAAAACTGAAAGCAATAAGTTGTTATAAAAAACCCAGGCCTTGTGTAGTTATTATGGAGGGCTTTTTAATGCTGTAAATGTTGGAATATTAACACTAGAGCCCAGCGTAACTGACTACAGATAGTGGAAAAGATGGGAATCAATCTTTGGTTAAAAGTTCGGTTCTGAAGCCTTGAGATGAACTTTTTTACTGTCACCGTTTGTGATGAGTGATAGAGGATCTGACTGTGAAATTGCATACTTGCTGGCTAATGATTTGTCAGTCACAAGTCATTAGTTAATGAGCATACCCCAGATAATCCTCCTTTCTCCAATCTTCAAGAAAATGGACTTTTTAGTCGCTCATACACATCACAAAAGTGTTTATTGAGGTCAAGTCCGGGGGCTGTTTTCCAATTAAATTCTTTAGGGATGTAAATGTTTTGGAATTTTTTTATTTCCACTTTATTCTCAGACGCAAATATGTCCTTTCCTTCTTTTATCAAGGTTTTGCAAACATGTGACCACTAACCATTATGGATATTAATGATCCATTCTGATCTTGTGCCAATCATGGTCACAGTGTACCTAGAGACTGGTCTGCAACCACTGTTCATGAGGGAAAAACAAGTACTTTTGCAAGTGTTTGATGGAGGTTGATGGCAGTCATTGGAAAAATGATTTCCAAAGCCTCACACAGGTCTACAGGCTGGTCAGAGACCCCTGCCAACCACCTGTCGGACAGGTAAAAAGTATATTCCCAATACACTGTGAATGACATGACATCATGCAAAGTGTGCATGGTGTCATGTGAAAAACTTCAATACAGTCCACATTTTTGATTCACTTTTGGACCCAGCCTCAAGTGGCCACTGGAGGAACTACAGTTATACTGGCTTCCTCTTTCATCCCCAGAAGCTGCTGCTTCTTATCATTAAGACTAAAAACTAGAAAATAGCTAATCCAGCTCTGTCCACAGGTAAGGAAATATGCATTCAAGCGAATCTAAAACTCGTTGTCTAAAGCTTTTCACATTTTATTAAATTTGGTTTAATTCCTGGCATTTTTTCATTTTAGTTTTCATTTTAGCCAGAGCCAGTCTGTTTTTATTTGGTTACAGTCGGTCTGCATACAGATATGACAGATTCTGCCAGAAAAAAAAGGTAGTACATAATATATCTCAGGCCTTTTTTTAAATCCTACTAGACTGTTTTGATGTGAGTTGCAAAGTTTTAGTTTTTAGTTTGATTGTCGAAATGTTTGCCTTCTTTTGAATATAATAGACTTACATCTGTATTACGTCAGCGTACTAAAGGAAGTATGCGACTAGATAATAGAGGAGCTCATCTGAGGGTTTATGTTTACATTCTCTCGCTGTCATGTGTGTGAGATGAGCCTCTTATCACAGGCAGAATCACCCTGTCTTGAGTCAGTGATACATTTGTTAGATACATTTGAATGTAATTCAGCAGAAAGACCAAAGTTCCTGTAAGAAACTTCTCATAACCGGGCTTGTGAGTTTTACTTGAGTGAGTAGGTCATTTAAAAAAATGAAGCCACTGATGCTGTTTTGGTACTTTGAGCACCGTGGGGCAAATGGCATTCATCAAAACTGAACCACCACTTTAATGCACCCAGTTTTAACAGATTTGGAATTGCATTAAATGGATTACAGGAAACCTTTTAATGTCCAGGGTTGTTGCTCATATCAATTATCCTCCCTTATCACACACGATTTATACTTTTCATCTCACGGAGACCCTTTCAGATGAATGTTTTGGTATCTTATTCATGTGTATAATTACTTTTACTACTTGCTTATTGATGAAGTAGACGCTTTACCTGTGGCAACGAGTTACATTTTAACAGTATAAATGATTTTTTTTATTGCTGGTGCCTTAAAATATTTAACCTAAATACTCACATACATACATAATGCCTTATTAAGGGAGTAACCATTGAAAATTTATGAATACCTTGACCTGTAACTGACTCAACTCCCTTTGAACTTTATATATTTATAATTATCAGAAACTGATGCATGTGAATTCATATGTTGCATGCTGTCATACAGACATTTCTAATTTCCAGCTTCATGTAACATCCAGAACTCGTCGTCTTGTAGCCATGTCAAAACACATTACAGGGATCTGTTGATACACGGCATCCAAGAAACATCCATGCTCTTCACCTTGTTTTACATTCCCACCTCGTGCCTCACATAAAACATTACACGATGGAGCGATTAGCTTAGTGCTGACAGAGTCCCTAAACATTCAATGCAGGAAGACCATTATGCTCACGCTAAAAATGAAATGACCGCCGGGTGATGGTAATGCACGCTGTGGCCTCATTTTCAATGGCTTAAAAAGGATTTATGAGATTATGATTTATGCCCATTTACTATGTAAGTAGTGCAATTAAGATACAGGACTGTAAACTATAGTATTTCTGCTCCTAAAAATATATATGCCTATGGTACCTAATGTTAGTATTTGTTTCACAGTGATACTGATGCACATACTTTTCAAAAGTGTGAAGTTTGTAATCGGTTGATGATTTAAGTTCAAGTATATGTTTTTTGTTCTTTTTTTACCCAGATAAACACATCACACAACAGTCTGTTGAATGCATTAAGTGTATTTCTAATGGCAAACAGAATTTTGATTGCCTGTTGGCACAAAAACATTCAGCCAAGTAACCATAAGCTGTCTCTTGAGCTTTCCTATATTGTCTGGACTGTAAATGAAGCCCATCTAATGGGATAATAACCTGTCAGATATGCAGGTCAAGCACAGAGCTGCTCTGTTTTTCAGGAGATGCTGAGAGTGTCAAAGAAGCAGAGGTTTGTTCGGGTGTCTTTTGTTGCCTTTTGAGTTGTGTTGTTGGCACGCAGTGAAAGGTCCGTGGAGAGCTGCCAGCGGCTGAGGTCATTATAGTGTGAGTTTCTAGTAACTGTGACCACAAAATTATTTTCACCGACTCAACAGAGAAACAACACAACAATGTGCGTGGTTTGGAGTTATTGCCACCGTTTGAAAAATTCATCTAAATATATTTTAACTGGAGAAGAAGTGACAGCGGTTGAGCGAGGCTGACATGTTAATATCAGAACTCTGGTCCTGAGTTCAAACCACTGTCCCTGCAGACATCCACCCTTTACCCTTGTACGCAGCTCAGTAAACGAAATCTCTGATAAAACCCTGTGGGGCTGTGCGATTGACAAAGGTGGATTTTCACTGTTTACTCCCTTAACGTAGCCTAGAATATTTTTCTGTCGAGCCCTTTCCTCAAAGTCTGGAGCTGGTTTTATATGGGATAAATCCACCGGGTTGGCTTCCACCTTTAGTAGACAGGAAGCAATTAAAATCAGACTTCAACAAAATGAAATATCTACATCTGAAGAGAGTACTGCAAGATATAGCAACAACAGAAAAATATCAATCATATTGCTCACCCAAAATGCATTACTTTGCACTATTGCTGTTCTTGAGACCAGATACCATCCCCCCGTTGTTGCTGTCAGTGGCTCAGGCTGATGCTCTGTCTCCCCAATTAGTCTATTAATAGCCATGATAGATCATTTATAGTTGTACTGGTAGTGACAAAGAGCAGTATGATTACTTATTTGTTTATTTTTTTATGGGTTTCCCTCTCTGGTCAAATACAAGCAGGAACACTGAAATGCATATCAAACCAACTACTACTCATTTGTCATGCTTAATCTGTACTGTATATGTTTTTGCTTTTCCTGTTTGCAGAACTTCAGGTTTAGGATTGCAACTTATTGCCTTATTTTAGTTCTGGTTTTCAACATGGCTACAAGATGTAACACAATTACATGGCTTTACAGATCTATAGGCATCTGCGTTCCCTCCTTTTTCATGTATATACTGTACAGCACAAGAACAACAGTCATTCTTCTGTGGTGTCTACAACTCTTCTTATGTAAGACCTAGGCACATAACTGAGGACAAGGGCAAGGCACACTATGACAATTTCATATAGTACCCTGTGGGTGGATGTTGTTTGGAGTCATTTTCCTCTTAAATGCAGAGAATTTTGTCCTCGGCATTGAAGAGCTATGTATGGAAGAAGCACAGTTGATGCTGTCTGTACTGGAGTGGGCAACATGGTATCAGTGCCAGTGAAATATTGTGGGAACAACTTGACTCCACCGATTAAATCAATCCAAAGGAGTTATATGTTCACTGTTTTTATTGTTTTAGCTTTTATTTTCTGTTGCTGTGAGGCAACACAAATATTGTTAATCATACATTATAAGGCAAACCTATCACAGCTCTAGGGTTAGGGTTAGATCTCTATCCTGTGCACAACTAGTCTCACGAGACACCAGCTCACAACTTGTCCCTTAGGTCTTTAAGTATCACTGAGTGATTTCTGCAAACTGAAAAGAAACACTAAAGTGGTACCCAGTGGATAAAATGTGAAGGTTAAAGGTCATAACCATGCAACCAGCAAACTGATGCATGTAATAATAAGTCGCTGATGTTTCTAACACATGTCAAATTTATCCTTTAAAGCACCGGACCAAATGCATTACATAAAAACAAGCAAACAAAGGATTTATTAAGAGACAACAGATATTGTGCAGATGGGGAGTCTGGGCAGGTTTTCCAAAGGCAGAAGAGGCAGTGAGACACTGGCTGACAGTGGAGTAATCTGCAATACAGACGAGGTAAGTTATCTCAGGGAATGACTGAGATAACCAAGAGCCTGGATGTTACAACCGCAGATAGCAAACATAAAGCATGCACAGGAAATGAGAGAGAGGGGGGAAAGACTAAGAGAAAGAGTGAAAGAAAGGTGGGTCAGCGCCGGAGTACAGAACGGACCATGCCATTTAAGCTACATAAAACGTAGGAACATGCTTAATATCTGAATATGTTAGCATTATCATCGTCAGCATGTTAGCTCTCGGCCACACAGGCCTAGAGGCTGGTTGGTGAACCGCCGGGAGCCTGTGGGTCCTTTTCTTCTTCCTCTTTTGGCTCCTGTTTTGCCTCCATCTCACCATATCCCTAGCACCCTCCTCTGTTACATCAACCTTCTGCATGTCTTCCTTCACTACATCCACGAACCTTCTCTGTGGTCATCTTTTTCTCCTAGTTGCTAGGATGAAATGTGTATTGCTTGCCAGGGTGCCAGTTTAGCTCATTTGATGTTGATCGTATAACAAATGAAATGATGCAGCCTGGGTTAAAGTCTGACCTGTTGTTGTTTGTTGTGCGTCTTCCAAACAAATAATGGCCCTAAAAGAAATGTGTATTCCTTGACTGGTTGGTAGCAATAGTCATCTCCTTGTGATTATATTGAGATTTAGGAGATTGCATGGAAAAAGCCAGTTTGTCTGCAAACTCTCTTTAACTACTTGCCAAGCTATAGTAAAACCAAAAAGTTTGATGCAAACTGGAAACGGAGAACATTCACCTTCACAGTTATACCGCTGCAACCAACGCATTTGAAAAGTCTCCCTTTGTGTTGCACTTTTCACAGTTTCACTACTGCTTGGTGGGTAGTTGGTGAGTGTTTGCAGGCAAGTCAGCATCTTCCATTTAAACTATGACTGTTGTGCTATGGATGGTTTTCAGTGCAGCACAGATACCTCTTTGTAACCAATTTCATGAAGCAACTCCAGGTAACCACTTGCCAACTGGTTGGGGAATACACATTTTTTGAAAGTGACCAAGGTTTCCAAGGAGTCACTGAATGGTGTCTACGCTTCGATGACTGGGCTAATGGATTTCACAGCGACTGCCTGAAACCTCCAGTAGCAGCCAGTGGTTTCTGCCCTCTAGGCCTGTGTGACTGGGCGTTTAACATCCGAGCCAACAAGCTTCCCATCACTTGTGTCCAGTACAGAAATGCAAGACTACCTCGACGAGAAAGAAAATGTTGCCCTTTATCACAGTTGCGTAGCTGATGATAAAAAGGATTTTGTTTTGTTCACTCTTTCTTAGCTTTCGTGAAGGGTTGCACTGCTGCTGTCACAGAACAGCAATTTCCTGAATAACAAGACATAAATGTGACAATAAAGTTTGTAAACTGACTTGTTTTTCAGGGATTATTTCCATTTCATGCTGTCAGTCCACTGACAGTATGACAAGTGCTGCGTAATGTACACACTGATATAAAAACAGCCAACTCATGCAGAATGGAATTAAACAGACGCAATGACTGAAATTAATCTTTTTTTGTGTGACGGTTACTGTGCTTAATAGTTTTTCAGCTTCATGTTCCTGTGGTTTTTCATGCAGCACAGAAATGATTAATAGCACAAGTCTTCTTTTAAAGGTACGCCAACATCAGTAGCAATATTAGAATGAGAGTAAGGCATCACTATCACCCCATAAGGAAACCTCTGCCTCACTAGATAGTCCGCTGCGGAACATGACAGGAAATTTGGGAAGGAAACAGATGATGTCTAGCAGAGGTCGTGAGCTGGTTTTGACCCTGTGATGACAGGAACACATGGTGCAAGCCTCCAGTCTGCTGAGCCGCACAGACCAATGATTTATCTTCAAACCGAAGAAGAGAATCTGTCACTGAATTTCTCTCTCTGCCTCTGTTAAGCCGTGTGTTTGCCGCACACATACTCAGTCTGGTCTTATAGAGTTCCCCCAGAGATGAGATTACCTTTAAAATTTTCAGGCAGTTGTTATTCTAACTGCGGTCATGTTTACATATATGGAGGAGCTGTTGAAGAGACAGTCCTGTGTTGATGAGCTCTCCTCAACCACAAGGCGAGTCGTCAAAATCTAATCGATAGTTTGTTTTCCATTTTATCAATGAAACTATTTAAATACTGGTATATTATGAGATCAAGGAGTAATCAGAGTCCTAAAACATTATATAACTTGTTTGTGGTTTTTCTAAACATGTGTGGCGCCCACGCATCTGACCTTCTGAGACCTGAGTCTTGTCAAATCATCTCTAATCCTGTGTCATCCTTATCAGTCTGTGTGTACACTCAGAGCTCATTGCCTTTGCCTGGAGTGTTTTTCTGAGATGTGATTGGTTGGCATTGGGTTCCTCCATGTGGTTTGCCACTAATGTTTACCTTTTGCAGGCAGATGTTCTCCATGGAAAGTAAGAACATTTCCTGGCCGGATGTTCATGCTTTGTGTACATGGGCGTAAACGGGAGGCGGCAATTTTTAATTTTCAGAGTTATTTGGAAGCAGCAGATTCATACAGGAGTTTTGTGTTTTTATGGCAGGCAAAAAAATTATTTTTTTCTTTGGTAACAACAGATCTGTGTTTTAAAAAAAAAAGTATATTTTTGCTTTTTTGTCAAGTAAAAAGTACATGGTGAAAACCTCTAATTTACCATAAATGGTGAAATCATTTATTTGCTGATACATGTGATGCAGCTATTGAAAGTTGGTGATTGAAGATGATTCTCATTAGTTTTTGATATGATACCAGTTTAAGAATACATTATCTGGTGCACCTTGTTAGTACCTGGTTGGACCCCCTTTGTCACCATTCTTTTTGACATGGATTCAACAAAGTGCTGGAAATATTCCTCAGTCCATATTGACATTATAGAATCACACCGTTTGCAGATTGGTCAGCTAAACATCCATGACGGGAGTGTTTTTCATGATGCCCAGTTGCTAATGAGGGAGCCAAAGTGTGCCAAGAAAATAGTCCCTACACTATTACACCATCACTGCCATACTGAACGCGTTCATGCATGCTCAATCATCCAGGTAAGGAAATCCAGGAAAGCTGATTCTTTGTCCAGATGAAAAGAATCATCTTTCTTGGATACCATGCTGAATCATTGATACAAAGGAGGATAGATCCATGCTTTCATGCTATGCCAAATTCAGACTCTACCATGTAAATGTTGCAGTAGAAACTGAGACTTATCCAACTATAGGCCTGCACTGCCCCAGTAAATCATCAGTTTCTAAATACTCAGACCAACTTATCTGGCACCAACAGCCATACCATCTCCAAAGTCACTTAAATTAGTCTTCTACTCCAATCAAATGCTCAGTTTGAACTTCAGCAGGTCAACTTGACCAAGTCTAGTGTAGTCTCAGTGTCCTAAAGAGTTGCAGCCATGTAACTGGCTGGACAAATATTTACATTAAAGATCATTTGAGCAGGTGTAGCATAGTTTGAAGTGATCTGAAGGCATTTATTCTTTCAAAGGTAATGCAGTTTTCCACTCAGCTACAGTGGTTGCGTTCACACTATAGACTGACAAATGTGCACAGTGTAATCTGTAATTTTCCACTCCCTCTCACTCACAACTCAAATAGTTCAAGTCCAGGATGTGGTATAGCAGCTATGTATTTGCATGGTGTTTTTTAAGCTTGAGTATTTGGTTGGTTTAAATATTTGCAGATTGCAGGTAATGAAATGATAGGATAAAGCCATTCTTATATCTTTTATGCAAGAACCTTACCACATAACCTTGGTGTGTTTTAAAAGTGTAAAAAGCTTAGCATAAGGTGCTAACTGTGGAAGCTAACAGATGAGTTCAAATTCTGCAAGCTACCAAAAAACAGAGCTGACTGTTACATTAGTGAAGTGTTTCTGTGACCAACTGTTATCTTTGTATTTTGTTGTCTGCCTCATACTGTGTTAGCTGGCCATAAAAGCTGACAAAGTAGCGATTATTACTTATTAGAAATGTTAGCTACTTTAGCTACACGATGCACATTTAAGTAAAGCCTTAAATTGCATTTTAATTTTTAATTGGAGAAAACAGTAATGTTTATCTTGGCTTAATAATCTTTAGAAACCATAAAAATGTGATTAATTCTACAGCCTTACTCTTAGTTTCAGAAAACAATTGTGCATTTATCTAATATACATAATTAAACACAATGCAAGTGGATGAAGACTTGATATTCATTCATATTAGAGCCTAAGGACCTTACTTATTATTGTTTTCTTACTCTTGATTACACATTAAGAATGAGATTTATAAGTTCTTAGAGACTGTGTGGCTGCTCTCTTTTTCCTCTTTAATTGCTCACTGAGGTTGTTAAGTTCATTTTTCTTGCCGTCAGTTTCAGTTTTGCTGTACAAAAAATACTGCAGCTCACAAAAGCTGCATTCAAACACCATCAAGTGCATCTCATATAAAAGCAATGTGTGCTCTTTTCAGCATTAACCTCCTGGCCCTTCATCATTTTCTCCACCCTGCGGCCCTCCTGACTCATCTCCACTGTGACTCCCTGTGGCATCCACGGTCAGTGTGCTTTGTATATTGCTGATCTCTGTGTTTACCAGCCATACACGCAGTGTTAGGCAGAGATGTCACTTACCGCACTCACTGAGAGGTTTAACATAAGCGTAGCAACAAAGGAGGGAGAGGTCTTTAGGGTTTGTGTTTGATAAACAATTCAGGGGAGATAATTAGTTGATAAGACATCACTTTCATTTAGTCAGGAGACTCGTTTGCTTCTATTGCCTGTGAGCTGAGCCCGACTCACAGGCTTTGTATTACCATATGCTGAATTTTTAATCCATTAACTTCCTGAAGGAGAAATGTGAAAGTGCAGATCTGCTCCTGTGGGAATATAGGGCGCAAGGACAGTTCTCCGATATCTGCATATGGCTCATGCTTGCACTCTTATGTACTCTTACAATGTTTACTCCTATATGGCTTGAGAGACTGTCAAAAACTGCTGTCTTCTCAAACAATTAGTAGCTCTGACCACTCAGACAGCTGGCCAATTAAATGTGCTCATAGCTGCTGCTGCTGCTTGATGTCTGCTGGGCTTCACACAGAGGTGTAGATTGGAGGACAAACTCATTTCTCTGTAGTGGGGGGGAGAGATGCCAGGAAAGCTTGGCTGTGTCTGAGAGTGTCTGTGTGCTCCTCAGCTGGCTGTGTGAGCAGATAAGAGAGGAGGCAGAGGGAGAGCTGCTGATTCTGGGTTTATACCACCCCCCTACCTCTTCTCCCAGTCCGTCTCTCTCTGTGCAGCTGCAGGTCTGAGAGCTGACCTGCATTAAGACATCAGAAACTCCCTGACAGGCTAATGGGAACAGTTTTCTAGAGCATCTTCAAAAGCTTGTTAAAGTGTGGAGTTTTGGCAGTGATTTAAGGAAATCTGCTATTATGGTTTAAATAGTTCACCTAATCTGTGTTGGCAGATTAGAAATGCCTGGACACCACCCAAACACTTTCTTGCTAACTGATGACTCTGTCTCCACAGCAATGTATTCATTGGACATGTACAAACACACTTTATCTGTGAATGAATGAAGCTCAGAAGCTAACATTTCTTTAGCCCTATTACGTTTCATGTATTTATTTCCACCAGTGACTATATTGTGCATAAAATCAAACCCTCTTTGTTCTTCTAGCGCTTTGCTTTTTGTTGAAACATGCCCAAAGGATTTTTCCGTTTTACTGTAACCATTTGCTTTTATTGTTTTCGATAAAACCCTCTGATGCTGATGGAAAAATAGGTTTGGGGTGGAGTGGTCTAGCCAGTGGGCATCTGACAGTGATTTGCTGATCCTTTGCAATTGCATGATGGCTCTCATCCTCTAAGGCCACAGGGCCCTAAGGGCTAACCAATCACTGCCCCTCAGCTTTCTGCTGTTGGCAATTATAGGTCAGCGTGTGTCACGACATCATTGTCTTCCCTTTGAATGGCTCAGTCCGAGCTCCCGCTTCAATCAGTCATATTTTTGTTTTTGCTGTTTAAAGTGAGCTAGATATCCAGTCACCACTGTGACCACGGTTTCCTGATTTATTGCAGTTTGGGTTGCTTAGCAAGTAAAAACGCCGTGCCCTTTTCAAGGCTGTCAACAAATATTTAAAATTTGCATGCAAAATCAAATATTTAAAAGACTAGACGTTTGATTGTGAAAACTGTTGTTTGATTGTGGGAGGAAAAAAAACATCACCTCCAGCAGCGCACTGTCTCCCAAGAAGCACAGAATGCAGGGCTGGTTTTCTGTCAGAAAGGTTGTTTAACCCTGCACTGCTGCGGCTTTAATGAAGCTCTTTCCACTCACAATACCACATACTATGTTTGTCAGAGCGAGAGCAGCTGTGTGGCATACGACTGGGGGCTCTCCTTTCTTCACACAAGTAGAGAGAGTAAGGGAAGTGAATGATGTAGGCTAACATAATTAGTGGACATAAGTGGACGGATATCAGCTGAGCAGTTGAATGTAAACGGCGTTAACTCACAACATTTGTCTGGTTCCTGTTTGTTTTCCTTATTTTTAAAGTCCTTTCGTTGTAATGACTCTTTCAGGCTGTTTTTACATGTGCAAGTAATGGTTAATGATAACAGAAAGCTAATTGCACACATGAGCTATCTTAATGGTTTAGCTTGTGTCTAAAAGGTTTGACACTTTTACGGTAAAATAGAGCCGCGTCTTTGCAGCTCTATTTAACAACAGAAAGCTGTAAAATAGTGCTGCTATATTAGAGCTGCTAATATGTTATCACTAAAGAAATAAGAAATGCTTCAATTATATGGAACTTCCTAAATATAACACGCACTGCTAAATATGTTTTAGCAGTGTGTATTCTAATGAAATTTAAAAAACAAAATTCTCCTAGAGGAGAAAATCACCTCTGTAGGACATAAAAGTAGAAACACACACAAGGTGTGTTTTGCCAGATTCAAACTACATGATATAAACTTAATTATGGCTTAATTTGCAAAGTGTGAGATGTCACTTTGATGTCAGGTTTCTGAGCCTTTCGTGATTTTTCAGTGTTCACAGAGAGCTCTGCCAGCCATCGTGTCACCCAGACATGGAAAGGCAAGATTTTATGACCCTATCATCACCTAATCTGACATGTTTGCAAGCTAAAACTATCATGTGGTGCCATCACATCCCACCAGAACAGCTTGAATGCACATGTGTCAATATAAAAGTGTTTAATCAATGGATAAAGTTAATCAAGTTGGTTTGCTGTGGTCCTACCCTAAGCCATAAAGCGTGCCCAGATTATGCCCAGAAATGACAGCCACAACATACCCACACTGTGGGGAAGTGGTTCTCAAGCTATGGGGCAGGTCCCTGCAGGTGGGGTAACCAGATCAAATAAAATTAAATGAAAAAAATTCAGGATATATCTGGATTTAGCAAAAATTAACCAAACACAGAGTTTAATAATTGTGCTATTGTGCTGAACTTTAAGTAAAATTCATCATAAATCCTTTTTTATTGTGCATGATTACTAAAATGTGTGTTTCTGAACGTGGTCATGCCACAAAACAGTGTATAACTACTGCAGTATTATGGCTCAGGTTTGTCCTTTAATGTGTGGGAGAGTCATAGCTAACGTGTGATGTTACACGTGTGTCTGTTTCCTTAGTGGTTAGACAATCATAACATTGGCTAAATGTGGCTATTAATGCTCAATTAACCATCCTTCCGTAAATATTGTCAGTTTAATCCAACAAAGACATTCAGCATCTACATCAGCAGTCAGGTGCCAGATGTTGGTGTCGGTCTTTGAGCGTCCATGTGGTGAGGAGATTTGGAACATCGACGCCTCGTCTGTGGTCACATGGTGGCCCATGAGGCAGAGCGATGCCTTCCTCTCAGCCTTCAGAGACCCAGCCCCTTAACTACCCCTAACAAGGTAATAACACCGCATGTATCCCCTGATCAGCAGCAAATTGTTTCTTTAGCAGCGTTGAGTGAGAGGGGAAGAGGAGCGTGCTGACGTGGAACTCATCAACGATCTCTTTAAAGCCCAGGATGTGTCTTTAGATAATCTGTGCCATGTGCACAGCTGATAAACATGTTGTTTTGGGGTGACACCCGTACGATCTGCTTACTCACATCCTGACACTGAGCACGCTGGGTGTAGTCGTGTATGTAATCTGTTTGTTTTTTTTTGGTTTTTTTTTTAATGGTTGCTAAGAAAAAAACTTCAAGGACAAATGGATGTTTTTGATTCTTGTTTGAAGCCGCTGTTGTTAGAGCTATAACTTGCAGGAAGGCACGAGGAAGTTTAAAGGGTACGAGAACCCTTCCTGTAGAAAGTCACTGCTCACTGAAAGCTTTCAGGGTCCTTTTAACATGAAAGCACGACACGATAGCTTCTCGCAGCTTTGCCAGGTCACATAGATTCCTTTAAGGTGTTTACCACTTTGTACATGACAGCCAAGCTTTCACTAATGCATCTATATCGCTTCACAGACACCTTTGTGTTCATGTAAGCGCCATTAAGAAAAGCTATCAGGGAGATTTGTGAAAGGTCAGGAGATGTCCTTTTGGCCCCCAAACAGGACACTAGAAGAAAAGCTTTATATCCAAAGACTGTCAGTCATCAAAGTGTAACGCTCTAATGATGGGAAAGTTATGACCCTCATTATATTACCCTATGGGCCAGTGCACTTGCTTTGTTTCTGGCTTATGAGCTAAAGATAATGTGTCTAATCTGAACAGTGTATGTAGAATAATCCGGAATGAAGTCTTGGCTCATTGACAAAGAACTGAAGTGAAGAGAAAGGTGCAAATTCACTTGACACCGTTCCTGTTCCAACATCTTGTTTTCCTGGTTGAGGTTTTAAAAGAGCAGGGGAAGTTCAAAATTAGAGAAAATCCCAAACATGTGTCCATTCGAGGGGGAAGTCTTGGCAGCTCGCATAGTCGATTCTTTTTTCTCTGTCACTTCCATCCCAGTCTTGCGTTTCTCTACCAGCTGCCTGCCTCCTTGCCCTGTGTTTGTGCTTGCTTTGTTTTTATGACCACTCCAGTGATCCGTCGCCGCTGCAGAGCTGCTGGTGTCAACACAGCTGAGGTGCATTACGCGGCCTGGAGTTCCTGCCTCTTACCTGGCTCCAGGCGTTGTTTTTGTGTGTGTTCACTTGAGACGTAAAAGCAGTTTTATGCATGCACTTTCTCTTGGTCCACATACACAGGGTTTGGGCCTGTGTATGTTTTGGGTTAGCCCCACTTCTGGCCAGCCAGGTATGGCCTTTTGAAAGGCGTCGTGTTTATGAAATCTATATATACATGTTTCATATAGGGTTGTATCATGGACTGGTTTGTATGTACCCATTTTCTACTCTACCTACACGCTCAAAGTGCCTTGTACAACATGCCTCATTCACCCATTCATGCCTATTCATACAACCACCTGTTTCTATGCTTAATTGCTTTCTAGCTAACATGCAAACTATAGTGTTAAGTATCGAGCTCAAGGATATTTTGGGATTGAACTACCAACCTTCCAATTAGTGGATGACCTGCTCTACCTGGCTACATCCACCCCATGTGTGCAACACAACGGGCTTATTTGTGGTGGTGTAGTGCTGAGCTGTCTCACCTTACAGCAAGAAAAGTGTGAGATAAAATTTACTGGAGGTTGCAGGAGTTTGCTGAGCTTCTCAAGTATTTTGAAACCAAGTTTAGATGTGAAATATAAGCTGGCACGCTGGCTTTTCTCTTTTTACTTTCATAACCCAGTTTTAATGTTCTTAATTTGTGTGACAGAGTTGTCTCTTAGTTTTTGTGGAATCAGTGTCGTGTCACAAGAGCTTCTCTGTCAAGCATTAAAATCAAAGGTTCTTAATATTTTGACAAAAAGCATGACTTCTTTTTGCTATTTTTGCCAGACGCCCGGAGTAATGAGTGTGTTGGCTGATAAGTGATCTTGCATCCGGTAGCACATCATTTTCCTGTCCTTTACATAGCTGGATAGCAAGTGAGCACTTGCAGACATTTAATGCTAGCTGACAGTAAATAATAGTCCCGTGGTTTTACTTAAGAGCACGCCATATATCTTAATCGTCTTAATGTCCTAACATTAGCTAACATAGCATGGTAGCTGAAGGGAAGACTGTGAGCTGTGGTGATTACTTTATATTACATTTATCTTAAGCTTTGATATGCAATAATTTGATTATTTAACACTTTTTGTGAAATTGTAATGGCCTTTTTTTGCTACGTGGTGACATTCTGTAGTGGAGCAGCATGACTTTTTTCTGGATCAGTTTTTCAGGCAAGGTTGGTCAACATAAATACTCAACACATTTCACATTATAGGTACACATTGCTAGTAGTGGTTTGGGCCTCTTTTGCCTTCAGAACTACCTCGAATGTTTGTGGTGTAAATTCAACAAGGTGCTGGAAACATTCAACAGAGATTTTGCTCCATGATGACATGTTGTAGATTTGTCAGCTCCACATGACAGGAATCACCTTATTGAATGACATCCCAGAGGTGCTTCATTGGATTGAAATTTGGTAAACACTGAGGCCATTTGAGTACAGTGAACTTGTCATGATCAACAAACCAGTTTGAGATGATTTGAGCTTCATGACACGGCATGGTATCCTCCATAACATCCAAATGTTGCAGCTGAAATCAAAACTTATCACTCCGGACAAAGTTTGTCCAATCTTCTATTGTTCAAAATCTGTTGCCTTCCTATAATCTCTTCTGGTCTCTGACACCAACATGACTTAAGACCATCCCTTGGAAACATTAGAGATGGTTGTGTAGCTTTCTGATGCTTAATTTGAACTTGAACACCCGGTTGTCTTGACTGTGTCTATATGCCTGCATACATAGGGTGTCTGACTAATTAGATATTTACAGCCTGTGTTACCTTACTGAGAAGCATTTTCCTGTAACTTTTGGCTTTTTGATAAACAAAAATATATTATACTTTAAAAATAGTTTTTAAAAAACGCTGTCCCTTTTAACAAAACACATAGTTTGGGCTGGATCAGGTGACCCTGAATCCTCCTTTAGGTATGGAGCAATATGCCTAGGCTGCTGGGGGTTCCCATGATGCACTTCTTCACTGCATTTCTTCTTCACTCACCTTTTTTTCCACTCACTGTGTGTTTTTACACCACTCTGCATTTCATTATTACTTATTGTTAATCTTTAGGTCTCATCCACAGTGTGTCCTTATCCTGTCTTCCTCCCATCATCCCCAACCAATCACGACAGATGGCTGTCCCTCCCTGAGCCTGGTTCTGCCAGAGGCTTCTTCCTGTTAAAAGGGAGTTTATCCTTCCCACTGTTGCCAAAGTGCTTGCTCATAGGGTGTCATCCAAATGTTGGGGTTTTCTCTCTATTATTGTAGGGTTGCTATTTTACACTATAAAACACCTTGATGTGACTGTTGTTGTGATTTGGTGATATATAAATAAAATTGGACGTGAAATGAATTGATGATTGATGATTTTCCTTTAGGAAAAAGCACCTTTTTTAACTTTATTAATGCAGTAGCGTTGTTGATTATCTCAAACTGGCATTAATTAAGTCCTATTTATTTAAATACTGCTTTACTACTCTAATATTACTTCTTAATATCATTTTGAAGTACAGTTCTCACAGTTTTGTCAGTTGTGTGGCTTTGAATAGCTTGCTGAGTACCACTCCCTAAAACTCTTGGCTTAGACACTGCATACCTCCCTTTGAATCATGGAGTTATTGCTACGTAACGACAGAATAACATTTATAAAAGTAATCAAAACACTTTGCAACACCTGTTTGTTACATATGTGCTTAATTTGCAATCACAGTCTGCACAGCCTCTATAATGTGAGTCTGTGGATTCCAGGTGGTTGAGAGACTGCAGAGAGCTGGGTAATGTCCACGAGTGTGGGTTTGTCAGCGGTTCTGTGGGCTATGTTGGTGGTACTGTGGGAGAGCCAACTGCAATAAAGGTTTTTATGATGTGGTAGAAGTTGATGGGACTCTGCCAGGAGCAATCCAGATGTTACTTGCAAAGTCTGTTTCTATGGTATACATACTGTACATCGGGGTACAGAAGGCACGGAGCGCTACACATTTCCAGTGTGTTTTTTATCTAGCTGAGGAGAGGCTGTCAACAATTTGAAGAACCTCACGAAAGTTTGGAACTGTGTCTGACACTCATTATCCACAGTGGCTCACCCATCATTTTGAAAGTTTTGTGCTTTTCTCACAACAAATCCCAACATGCAGTCTCAGTGTCTCCTTCACCCACTCTCTCTGTCCCAGCAGTGTACTGGTGGCTGGCAGGCAGTGACACACATTGAGGCAGCGTCACTGGAGCCACTCTCATTCATAGACCTTGAACTCTTTAGAGGGACGTCTGGCCTCGCTGTAATGCCCCACCAGCGCTGGACCTCACTGCCCAGCCACAAGCTGTAACTCTATAGCCTCATTGTCACGCTCCATATCCTCCTGGTGACCCCGAGCCCAATTATACAGCTGACCCAGGCTTGATGACATAACCTTGGGCGTCTTTTGGGGTCTATTGGGACTCAGTGGGGCACCCCATGTCTATCATGACATGTCAGCTCTATGCGTTAACCAGACACTTCCCTGAGTGGTCCCAGTGGGAGTTAGGGGAGGAAGAATGGCTCCCAAGCAAAGCCCAGTGCATTTCATCAAATAGCCTCCCCAAGGAGTGTTTTTTGGATTAAATATATGATGAAAAAGCATTGTGTGTAAAAGCACATCTAAAAGTATAAACAGAACAAACCAGGAATCTGAATGTTTGGTGACACTATGTCCTGAATTTTTAATTCTTACTGTCAAGAATTCAGAGCTGGAGGAGCCTCCCTTGCATGTAGATATGACACGTATGCACGTTGATCTCATTGCATTTACACATATCCATACTCTCCATGCATGCTCAGCACCTGTGATGCATTAATGTTCTCCATGCTTAGCATGCACTATAAACTCTGGGAAGGCTACCTGTCACCAGTGAAGTGTTCCTCACTGGATGAAGAGTGGATTAACATTTCCAAAGGCGTACTGTAGAGAATAAATTTCTATACGCGATTCAGCTGAAGTGAAAGGCTAACGGTCATAGCTGTCAAACAAGCATGATGGTTTTTACACAAATAACTGAGCTGACTTAAAACACTCAAAAAGTGTGAGTAAATCAAAGTTGGCCGAGCAGTTCTGTAAATGAGATGGTTGTTTCTGAGCGTCTAGTTATGAATTAAGTTGAGGTTCAGATTCAGACTCTGATTTTGAGATTTTAATTGTAGTTAGTTCTGTGTTTCCCTGTCTTCTTGTTCAGTGTGTTTTCCAATTCTTTGGCATTTGTCTTGATTATTTCTGGTTTGTCTTTTCAGGTTACTTTTCTTTTGTGTCTTGCATTAGTTTTAGTACTTGATTAAATGATTTACCTGTCTCGCTCATCACCTGCTTCCCATCGTTTATCAGTTCCCTCTCTCTATATGAAGACCTGGGTTCTCTCGCCACACAGCTCTTCATGATATTTTCACTAAATGCCAACAGTGCATGTGTGTAATTACTTGACTAGAAATAACTGCTGCTGTTGCTGGTTGCTTAAGCTGTTGCATTTATTTGCATTTTATTAATGTACCCACCCATTAGCTAAAAGAGAAACAGCTGACTTCCCTGTAAACTGATGCAGTTCTGTGATACTTTGATGCTGAAAATTCATTAACTATTTAACTAAATAAATGAAATATGAGCTATTGTATGTAGGGTGTTAGAACAGACAGGCATAGAAGCACATATTACCAGAGTAATGCATGAACAGACGTGTACATATTAATCTGTAAGCCGTGAAGGCTGTTTATTCTAGCACTAGTAGTAGTAGTAGAAGTGCCACACAGCTGCATTTTTAAAGAACTGTTTGAATATTGAAAAATGTGGCTCACTATGTGAAACATACCAGTATTTATACAGACGGTGGTTAACCACTTTTATTTTGACTCTCTTTTCTTCCCTTTTACCTTTAGGCTTGCGATTAGTGTAACTTGAAATCAGTTACCAGAAAAATCTCCAGTACCAAGTGTACATTTCTGGCATCCTGTTGCATGGATAACCCTCAAATGTATTTAATACTCTCTTGAGTTACTCATCTAAAAATAAGATCAATTCAACCTGCATGCATGCGCTAGTGATTATTTTACCTGTAAAAACTGCAAATTTCCAGAATTTATTTACATCTGATTGCCTGTTTTTCACAGTACTGCACCGAGAAGTAAGCAGAACTTTTAAAAACTTTTTAAGGTAACCAATTGCCTTATTTAAAAGTCAAATAACTTAAAAGTTGAAGCTTATCAGAACTCCAACATTTTGATTACATTCGACATGTACCTTTTGACTAAAATAAAAGTAAAATATTTAATAATTAAATAAACTAATATTGAATAACTAGAACTTAAAGTTTTCACTCATTTCTCCCATGGAAATAAGATGACATAACTTAAAAGGAATGACTACAACAGAGTGACTTTTTTAGTTTAGCAAAACTTAATATTTATTGTCCACTTTTGTAATCCTTTACAATTAAACAAAGGTCAAACATCAACTTTAAAAACGTGAAAAAGTCAACCGATTGCCTCAGTTGCATTGAGTACTACTAAATTAAACCTCTTAAGTACATTTGTTCAGTTCAAAAATATTTTCTTGGCCTCCACAAATAACACACTTCATTGTTAATATTCAACAAATATTAAAATCAATCATTTAAAATAGATTATTAAATACTAAAGGCAATATGTACTTTTGAATATCAAAATAGCAGATTTGATTAATTAATTAATTACACTATAAACTGTTGAAACTTGAAAATTGTAAAATGTTCATATACCGCTGTCCTGGTTCTGGTATTTTTCAATACCTGCATGGTTAACATTCAAAAATGAAATAAACAACAACAAAAAACAAAACAAGATACAGTGATCCAGCTGCTTGAGTCTCTAAGTTAGCTAAAGGTTTACCAGCATCCAGTCTAGTGTACTCTGAATGAATACAGTATTGTTCAGTCCCTTGGGATTATTGCAGTAGTAGGTCCAAACGTGACCAAGAAGTTCATCAGCAGTTCTTGGGAGACTTCCACAAAGTTCCTATGAATGATTTTCACAGACTGGTAATGAACTGAGTTGTTCATGGATCACTATGCCACAGTATCTTCTAAAATCTACCCCATCAGACTCGTGCTGAATGAATGGGAGCAGTAAATTCATTCTTTCAATGTTTAAATATTTCAAAAATCAAAAAAAGTAATAAAAAGTATATTTGAGTAGCAGGTAATTAATATGCAAAATAGTTAAAAATAATAAGTTAAACTAACTCAAATGAAAAAAGAAATGTTAGCTGATCTTGTGTTATTTGAGTTAGTAGGACTATTCTTAAAAAATTAAGTTTACATTACTTAATTATTTCATTACTTTGAGTGTTAAGGTTTGCAGTGTGCTTCTTCTACAATTATTTGCATGATGGCTTCTGTCTGATTTTTTGCATCATATAAGTGACTGCTGGAGCTACAAAGCCAATAAACATAATTTATGTGGTGCTAGGAACCGTCATTTCAGTTTGATTGTCAGTTGACCACCACTGTTATGCAGATTGAAATATCTCAATGAATACTCAATGGTATTATGTAAAAAGGGGGGTATGAAATTCATAGAAGTCTGTGTGGGTTCTCTGTAACAGTTACATCAGCTTCAGATTTTCATATTTTAAAGAAATATTTCAACAATAATTTGAAGTATTTCATTACTATTAGAGAAAGGATATCCACAAGCACCTGATATGACAAGAATCTAAAGTTTTCACTTATTTTGAAAATATTTACCCTTACATGATTAGTCGATGGGAACATTTTGTACAGGAGTTTAAATTTGTCAGAGGATGAAGTCTGCTAATTTTGGTGAGTAACTGACTTTTCATCCAGCGTCCAATAACAGACATATCTGGATAACACAGCTGTGTCTAAATCCATGGGTGTCGACTCTTTGTCTTATTTCGTCAATGTGAAGTTTTCCTTTAAAAAAAAGCACAGGACACAGTCTTTTTCTTAAAATAAGATTTTTAATATTACTTATTATCATAAAGATATATTTACACACTTTACAGAAATAGAAAATAAAAACACAAAGCTACGCATGAAAGGAAAAATAAAATAAGTACTCCAAGAGCTAAAGCTTATCTTTTATAAATTAGAAACCAAAAGTTCAAATATGTACACAGTATTTCAACCATTTCTGATACACTTGTTTTATTTATTTATTTATTTATTTATGTCATTTATTTTTGCCCAGTTCAACATCAAAACAGAGACAGGGACTGTACATTTGGCCTGGTGAGTAATATGAGCACACACCATAAACAGGATATAAGTTTCAGGAGTAATACATCGTCTTTCAAATGGTATCTGCTTGAGACCTAGTAACACTGTTGCGATGGTGTGTAAGCCTACACACTGCGTTTCTCCTAAGGTTGTTCTGAACGTAGCTGATTTTTGACACAGTGGTTACATAGATGGAGAACGTGTCGCAATCAAGGCAGGAGGGGCCTGTGCTATTTTGGGTGTAGGAAGTCTCATTTTGAGGCTCCAAGATAATGACAGATCGTAGTCATTTCTCACGGGAGATAAAATCTAGTTATCCTTTGGATTGCCCAGCCGGTGGAAAAACTGTGAATGCATTGGATTGAATATCAGCCACTCGATCCTGCAGACACCCACTCTGAAGGCCAACATGATACAGTTTGATGGGCTAAGGTAAAATCATGGAATGTGCTGTCTGCCACTTCCACAACGAGTGAAATGTTTGGTTCAGTGTAGAGGAATCTTAGGTTTAAAAAAATAAAAACCGTGTGTTTTTTCTGCAATCTTTTTGTGCGTGAGTGTGTGTGTCGGGGCAGGGCGGTTTGTGTCGATAGCTATTGGAGATCAATGGCTAAGCTCGTATTTTAAAACCTGTTTCTAGCTTATTCTCATTTCCACCAGTAACACACATCTATCTCTCTGCTCATCCCCACTCCTTACACACTCCCAGCCAAATGCATTTGGACGAAAATAACTAAACACAGAGGGGGCAAGTTCTCAGAACAAACATTTTTCTACCAGGAAAACATGCTAACAAGTGCATAGGAACATTACTCAGGCCTTGTGATGGTCACAGAGAAGAGGAACTGGAGAGGAAACATTGAGAGGATAGGAATCGTTTCTCTTGTGTAAGCCTTGCTGGAAAAGACCATTAAGGAAAATGGTTTTGCTCCCCGAGCATAATGTATTGGTTTACCATTTCAGTTTGAGCCTAGACGTGCTTGTCCTTCCACACCACAAGGCCCATTAACCTGATGTGCAGGGGAGGGCTGTGGGCTATGATCTACAAGAAAAGAATGCCTGAAAGCTTTCACGTGTCCACGACATATTGTGCTGCAGACTACTTTTCTATTTTGTTACATCCACAAAAGATACAGCTTCTCACACTGTATTCAAAAAAGTAAGCTTTGGACAACCAGCTAGACAAGAATCAGACAAAAAAAAAATAAATGTCACAATACACTGGAAAACCATTCCATACCAAGAGATTCTTGTTTTCAGGGTGTATTTTTCCAGCAGCATAATGGAATTGCAAAAGTGCAGCCTTGCAAACCCATGCAGAGAAGTCTTGGAGCAAAGCCACGTCTATTTGTTGGGACTCATTGACATCGGAGGCTTTGGATCAGCGGGATATTTGGCTTTTGATTTTTGTCTTTTTTGGATTCAACTGATAACCAGGCCGAGATTTAAAAAGGGTTCTGTACATAAACATCGGTTTGCTCTGGTCTCTGAAAGGGCAGCGTGGCTGGTGCGAATGGTGAGGATACATTCATGAAAAACAGTGCGGATACAGACGTTGCTCGGCTCTGTAACAATAACTTCTGAGATGGGGAAACATTGATTTGAACCCCGTGTCATGACCCAGTCTACTTCCAGCATCCCAACTCCTGTGGCTTTGAACTTTCATCCTCAGCTCATATCTCCTTACTATCATCCCCAATAATACATGAGACATCCTGAGCAAAGCTGTCTCACTCCCGAGGAGCATTAATGAAATCTACATCTCTGTCTGAGAGGGTATGAAAAAATAATGGTGGAACTGAAATTATTACACTTCACAGTGCCCTAGGATTTAATACATTTTTAATCAAGGTGAGCTTGGCTGGGTGGATTACCACTGTGATGTTAGATGCTCTCTTAATAAAAGCATCTCACGCTGGGACTGAGAAGTCTCTGCATTTTATTATAATATTTGCATGAGACATGGCGAGAGGGAAAAAGTGTTGGAAATCTAGGTTAATCAGTTGCCAGTTGCTTATGTGGTCAAAACTGATTTGAAAGAAATGAGTTTGCTGATTGAACTGGAGCGGATTAAAGAAAACAAAAGCAATTAGCAAGTTGCTCTGCACAGCTAATACACAACAACAAAGGATTGTAAGGTGTCTTTTTCTACAGGTCACAGTCCTAATATGTTACATGGTTACACACTGAATCAGCAGGGGGTTCAGAAATTGCAAAGGGGGAAGGGTGCAGTTTCTGTCTAAGCCAATTTAACAATGAGCTCAGACTAAGTGGCCCTGGCCAACCTTGGGGAGATCCATCTGAGAAAGATTAACTCTAGGATTTAATGAGTGTAATGATCAAAGCCGTGACCACCTGTGCTGTGGAAAGGCAGACCAGGAAGGCAACTGTACCCAACATAATGTAGGGAAAGGATCGTGACTAAGTGACTGAATCGGAATAAATCATCGCTATAATGATGCATACATACGAGGGAGAGTAAAGATACAATATACGAAAATATGCTCATATACGTTTTAAATGTATTGTATGTTTGTGTCTTGTTAAATAAATGCACAAAATAGACTGCTCTAGTACAAGCCTCTATCACAGCACCCTGAGAAAAAAAGAAATCAAACTATAACACAGAAATAAACATAAACAGTAATATATTCCAGTATGATGGAAAGGCATAGCATTTTTGTCAGTGAAAGATATCGGTCAAAGGGTCAAACCAGCCATATGCTGAATGTTAAAACAGCCAGAGCACTAGTGGTAGGCTGATCACGGCGGCATATTAACTGAGCTCTTTTTGGTCTAATTTAACTTGTCCTCCTTGTGTTGGATTTCTCTTTGCAGAAATTTAAAATGCATAATGTGTCAGTGTATCAAGACTTCAAACAAGAGGTAATGTGTTTCTCGTTTTCGCCCTAACCTTTCATTGCTTCGCTCCTGGCAGCATTGTGGAGAAGGTTATTATTTGGCACTTCATTAAAAGGCAAGGCGGCCTGTCGGTGGAGCAGACCGCCACTGCCAGTTAACAGTCGTGTAGAGCAGCTGCACGGGGGCAGCGGTGTGGTGAGAAGGCTGGGGATTGGGGACAGGATTGGGATTTGGGGTCAAAGGACTCATCCAAGGTGGGACATGTTACAGAGCACGCCCGTAAACCCCGCCTCCCAAGGTGTTAATGAGTTCAGAAACACCAGAATAGCTTTGGATTAAAGAATCTCCTAAATGAAGGACTTATTCTGTCACTTTACTAGATTGTTTTGATAGTATGTGCTCTCTTTTTACTCTGTCTTTGCTTTGCATGTGGACGTACTGTCATAAGGAGGTACAAAGCACCATTAATAATGATAATTAAGTGATGATAGTGATGTTATTAAGTTGTGACGCTTTTGCTCGTCCATTTCAAACAAAACCTTTTTATTCCTTTTTTGCATCAGACATCCAGAGTATCACAAGCAAACTTAATATTTGCCAACTATTAAAACTGACACTGCCCCGTCTGCATGATCAGCGCCCTCACCCGACGGTAAAGCCGTTAAATAGCTACACAGCAATGAAATCAGTGGCTGCAGGAACCTTGGATCCGAGACGTGGGAATACCGCATCGTGGAGAAGGGACAGATGCTTTAGGGTTCAGATTGTTTTGACCAGGCTCCCTCTCCACCACATGTCATGCAAAGTGTGTGAGACACTCAGGGAGATTGCTATGATTGGGCTCTATTAAGCAAATAATAAGAAAATTGAAAAGAAAAAAAAAACACTTGGGAGAAGACAGAGATAGATAAGTAGTCAGGGAGAGAGAGAGAGAGAAAGAGAGACAGAGAAATAGAGTCTGATAGCTCGGGCTCAATACCCCCCACCCCCCCTTCCCTGCCCCCAGTTCCTCCTAGAGCTGAGGGTGAGCGGCTTGTCCTGATTTTTTTTGTGGACAGAGTTGCTTGAAGAACCAGCAGGTGCTATGGACATCACTCTTCAGGCTGGGCAAGCGTAGGCCCTTCATTGCAAGGCCCCCCAAGGCAAAGGAAGAGCATAGAAATCAGAACCTGGGGGAGGGCGCTCAAAGCAGTGCCTGCAAAACAGGAAGACGACACAGAAAAGAAAGTTCATGAGCCTGTTTTTCCTGAAAATCATTCAGTCATGCAGACATTAACTTAAGACTATTGTAACATTTTGCCTCAGTTTATGCAGCCGGTGAAGATGAATGCACAAAAAATATTGAGTGATTAACCAATTTCTTTTTTAGTTTTTGTTTTATTTTGAAGGGATAATTCACAGCGACCCAGGGTTACTTTCATTTTCCACTTATTTGACGTTTTCAGTTCAGTGTTAGTTTACTCTTAGGCCTTTTGATTAGGATCATTTTAAGGGTGTTTGTCAGGGGTAAGATATCACACCACTTCGTGGAGGCAGTTGTCTCTCCGCCACGTTTACATTCCAGTCCCAGTAAACATGCACCAAAGACTCAACACGTTGTGTTGGGAGATTTGACCAAACTGATAATTGACTAAAATTGAATATTTTTTATATTATTATAGTCTGGTTTACAAATATACAATGTCATTTAAATTACTATTTCCTCATATAAAAACATATATGTCTAATAGATTTATTTAACTAAACTATGCTTTGACATCTGGTTTAAATTTGTAATATTTTGTATTTATGTTCTATGATAACGATGCTATGAACAGTGCTGTTAACAGTGTGCGCTAACTGTTAACATCATTTTTAATTTTCAGTTTTACTATTCTGTAAATGCAGTATTGCTAATGTATTATTATTAGCAAAATATAGGCTCAGTACTTTTGGCATTAAATCCATCCATCTATTCATCAAACATAATCGTTTTCTGTTGCTAGTACCAATATTTTGTTAGTCTTTGTTGTTGATAATTTAGCTCTTTGTGCCAGATAAACAGAGGTATCTTCATGATAAAAACTGTATCTTAGTCTTTCTGTATATATTTTTATGTATTGATATATTCCCGAGTTTAAAAAGTGTGTTTTTGGCAGTGTTAAAGGTCATCACACTCGATTTCTTACTACTTCTCAACTCACGTGAAGACATTGTAGTTTCTAAAATTTTCGATGTGTCATACCTTGTGTTATCTTGCGCTTGATAAACTAGAATATAAGTCTGTCCCAGACATGTTTCAACCAGATTTCACTGCCTTCGACTGGAAGATGCAGCAGGGAGTAAGAAAAACAATTGTGTATCTTGCTGTGAAACACAATCCCAACGTTATACTGCGCTCGGGGCATTGGATCACTTCTTGACAATGACGAAATCTTTGATCTTCCCGCATCTTTTATCTTTTCCTGGTCTGTGATAATTTCAGAAGGCTCGGACAACGAGGTTCATTCACTGATAAGAACCTGTTTTTGTTTTGTGATAGCATTTTTCTGAGGTCATGCAATGCCTTGAGACCTGATGTATGGTATATCTAATCACCACTGAGCTGTACTGTTGTTTGTTGTTGTTGCCCCGTTTGGTGTATGATCTCAGTACAGCAGCCCTTTTGAAGTCATACTCTACCACATAGTGAGTGTATGGGAGAAGATGCAGACCTGATTTACATTGTTTTGATGGGAAACTCTTTTAAAAGATTCATTCACTGAGCTTTCTCACACTCAAGGCCACTAGGGGTTTTCACAAATTGCCTCTGGCTTTAAATCTAAAATATCCCGTCGTCTTTTAGACTGTCACTGGCATGGCTTAGATCCAAGAGTTGTAATAGCATGGTTTGATCTGAGCCTACTCAAAGAAGATGACCCAGGTCGCTCTCTTTCTTCTCAGAGTGGTTCACATCTGGAATGTGTAATGATGAGAAAATCCAGCTTTGCCTCTGGTGTCATAGATAATAAAAGACGAGCTGTTGTTGACACTGAAATGGGGTGATGTTGCTAAATAGCTCAGAGCTGGAGGATGGATGATGCCAGGGCAATAACTGTTCTTAATCTTTGATATAAATAGTCTGGTAATGAAGTTTAGGCCAGTAACGACAAATCCATAGACAGCCTGCATGTGTAAGAGTCCTGTCCTCAGCTGGATATATCCATTGAACTCAAGCTTTGATCGAACAAACTGCAACTCCAGCTGCTGCTAGAGGTGGTTTTCCCATCATCAGCACAAACTGAAGAAGAAAGCAGGACACACGAGGAAGAGCAAAGCCTTTCAAGCTGCTTGTTGGACGGACTGATGTGAGACATCAGGTCTTGTGAAGACTTAATTCCTTCAGTCAGGCTGTGAACAAACTGGGACTGAAGAACTTCAGACTTTGAGCTCTGATTTTCTTTGGATCATTTACTCAGTGAAGGTTGGTAGTGCTATCACTAAAATGCTGCTAATGGAGAGCCCGATTCCCACTGTGGGGGTGGATTGGCATGGTATGTGGGGAGCAATCTATGAATGAGGCGAACTATGAACTCTACGAGAATGAGGGGAGCCAGAGAGGGAAGTGAACAAAAAAAGGAAATCTTCAGCTTGTTGTGGTTTAAGTGGTGTTTGCGGAGACGGCATTGTGACTCACTGAGCCGTTCACTTTTACAGAGCTTCACAACTTCCCGAAGCTCCCCTCATTATCTGGCTAAAACTCTGGCACTGAACATAAGCTCTGACCACTCAACTCAGAGAGGATTCTCACATTTTATTGGCAGACCGAGGGAAGTTGTAAGACCCATGCTGTCCTTCAAGTGCAAACTACTCTGGCTTGGTCCTTACTCATTGTTTTCACCTTTAGAGTTCTGGAATGAGTTCAAAGGAAGTCTAAATCTAGAAAAGTACAATGAAAAATAATCACCTATGATTGTAAAAATGGCTACTTTAAAGAAAAGAGCTTCCAAACTTCTGCAGCTTTGATCCTTTTTCTCTTAAAACTGATTAACCATCCATTGACGCACTCTGGCTGCAGCCTCCTCTCACTACAGATTCAGTTTATGGTGGACCTCTGCAGGTCAGCGTTGTATAGTCGACACCTCCTGCAGGGATATTGCGTCTTGCCTCTCACGGCGTCTGAGGCTGTGACATGCTGACATCAGTAAATTTAAATCTGTATGTTCTGTAAATTTGATCATGTTATTTAAATGTCCGCGGTATATTTTAGTTTCCCATTGAAGCTTTATCTGGTTTTTATTGAAACGCAGAGTTTGTTTTGGTTCTGATCAATGTGAAAAAGTGATAAGATAATGTTATCTCAGATCTTGGATGAAAGCTTTTTCATACAAAGCCTTGTTTTATTTGACAGCAAGTTAAACATCCCCTCGCAAGAAAAATGGTGCCACCCACAAACCCGGCTCTACAGAGTATTATTTTTGAGGAAAATGTGTTTTAACTGACTTAACCAGGTGGACAGTAAAGATTTGTTCCAGCTGAATTGGCTCAAAGGTAAGATTTCTAAGTATATCTTTCTACTGTATGAGGAAATAAATGAGGTAGACTTAAAAACCACCTTAGTCATAGTAGGAAATCATGCAAGCTGCTGGGCTAAGTCTAATAATCTGCTTGCCAACAATAACATCCTTGTGTTGGAGCTCAGTCTGGCTGCCATTAACAGAGTTTTCAGTATTCCTGTAAGAGTTTAAGTTTCCCATTCAATCCAAAACATCCAAAGGGATTCTGCCAACAAAGTATTCCAGGACTCAAAATAACATTCCCCCTAGAAATTCCTCTGTGAAGTTGGGTTTCCTCACTAGTCAGCAGTTAGAATTTAATATATCAGGAGGTGTATTGGCTCATATTCTCTGGAGGAATGTGGAGCTCTGACTTGACAGAAAATTGGTCTAATGGGCAAACACAGCAGAGATTAGCACGTTGTTTTTTTCCACAAGCTATCCATAGAGAGTAGAAGACTTTTACTGCTTGAAATTCGACTGTTTTACTATGGGTTTGTAGCAGCATTTCGTCAACAAAGCCTAGTGAGTGGTCAGTTAAAGACAAACTCACCTTGCTCTAGAACGGCATGGGCCCCTTGTGGGAAAGACGGGGCCGTGGGCGTCTTCTCTTCGAGCTGGTTGGTCTGTGGGTCTGACCGCCCCTTGCAGAGTTTTGCTGGACCATTTTTCTCACCATAGATGCATCTTGCAGCTCTCTGCCATGCACCGTGGAGGCCATGGGACCTGGAAGACACACAGAGAGAAAAGACCAATTTAACACCTGAAAATTGTCTTGATGATGGTTTTTCACAGTGTTTTTTCATTCAGGATATCTGCCAAGTCCATCAGAGCCTAAGAAAATATGTCACCGGATGCAGAGAAGAATCACATTGGTAGTAGGAAATGAGGAAAGAAGAGATAGACATAAATAAGTGTGTGAGAGAGTGTGTGTGGCCTTCTCTAAGCCCACCCAGTGTTGTAGTTCATCAACTCAGTGTGGTCCAAAGGAAAGCATAACAGATACACGGCCCTGGCAGAAGCAAAAAAAACCCTCAAACCCTCATGTCTCATGTCTCGTCCCCCTCCCTCAAGATTACAAACAAGCACCAACACTCGTGGAGGTGCATCTCGTTGCAGTGTTTGATCCATTCTTGGGGATGGGTTTAACAGCGTTGGGTCTCACAGAGTGCCTGTGAATGTGTGTATGAGAGTGAACCCAGATGTTTTCAGTCATCTCTCAATAAGTGTGCCCTGATCCCCTTAAGCCACCCCCCCAGTGCTTCATCCCCCAACTCCATTTTTTAATGGTTTGGTCCACCCTAAGTGTCTCTATGACCTTTCAACCTATTACAAACTAGCAGAGACCCCCCCACTCCCAGCCTCTTTTTGGGGATCAAGAGATCTTTTCTTTAAAATATTTTGCTGCATATCTTTGTGTGTAACATAATATTTATCATGGGTGATCTTTCACACCACACCCAGTTTGTTCATCCAGTAAAATTTGAGTAAAGGCAGCAAAGGGCTTTGGACATGTCAAAGTGATTAAATGTCATACCAGCAAATAATACAGGTATTACATACACAGTGATGCATTTTTCATTTTAACTAACAAATGGATGTGTGCAACCAACCATTAATTTCATATAATATTAAGTTACTGAAATGGAGCTGCACACTGATTGCATGGGCACTCTAGAGATTTCTGACTTGTAAAGATTGAAGGACTCAGAAAAGGCTGACTTACATTTTGTTTCAGATTGAAGTAGAAGAGGAAGATATTGTGAGTTGTAGTCTGTAGTAAAGGCCATACTTGAAAAACTCTAGGTCCTTCTAACCAAACACAATAGTTTCTTTCATTAAATCCCTCCTCTGCCTCAAAAATAACCATCCCTTATAAACTCCATACCACGGTGTAATCTCAAGCTAAAGCCCCAAAGACAGATTGGGGGTTTTAGAGTGAACCTTTCTTGCTTTGGTAAAATACTTTGTTCAGCAACCTTATCTACCCATAAGAAAAAGATTTCTTCAGATCCAAACTGCCAACCTTCCTCCTTTCTTTGGGTGTCTCTCATCAAACAAGCTGATTGACATCATTCACATGAGGTCATGACATTCCCGTCTCCCCTCCTCAGAGAGACTGGCACCATTTTTAGAATTCCCCAGAGAATGACCTTCCCTGCCTTTACAAGAGCTGGGGTGAGGACGCAGCTTAAGATAAGTCAGCCAGTTGACTGCATAGGCTTGTAAAAGCAGAAAATACACTGAGGACAGCACTTGAGGAGCTTAGAAAAGCCATGATGATGCTAAGTTCCCTGCTTGTTTCCATCGGTTTGGTTGCAGCACAGTCATGATATTAAATGGAGACGGCACAGCTGTGACCCCGAGGATTTTGTCTGTCTGAAACTTTAAAGACTGCCTCCAGAACTGCATTTAAAACCCTCAAGTTTCTCTAATAGCTAAGATCAGTGTGGTTGAATAGAGGGCAACTTTCTTCAAGAGCAGCATTCAAAACAGTCTTTCTGCAGCCTTTATTAATTAATGACCTTCAGCTGTGGCTTTATGAAGACATTTTAAAAGACCAGCTTCCACTGAAAAGGAGGAAATAGAGAAGGGTTTCTAGCTTTCAGGTTTAAATAATGGTGTATGGCGTGACTAAGCCAGACAGCTTGTTGAATGTTTTTAATGTATATCCCTGAAACACCAGACATCTCAAGTTGCATTTCCATGCTAATCTTCTCCGGCAAGCATATTACACAGTATATTTGTGCGCTAACAGTGGGCTAATTCATTGGCAGCAGGGAAAGTCTTGGTTGCATATTTCCGCATCTAAAGCACATCTTTGCCCCTTGGAGCACTAATCTGCGCATTATCCTTTTGTTATTGTTCCAGACACACAGTGAATGAGGAACGTTTACTCATTCTGAAGGCATTCGGTTCATTTCTCTCAAATCCAGGGGATTGAATGTTAATACTCTCTGTGTTTGAGAAGATTTTGAGGCTAACAGAAGTTTTATAGGGAGGTCCTGTTTCTCCTCATTCACCCCTGAAACACCTTCGGCATTTGGACACAGAACACACAGAAACACAATGGAGGGAGTCTTCAGCATGCTTGAAATGAACTTGTTCGTACAGTTTTTTAGAGACAGAGTTAGTTGAAACGTGGCTGGGTGGTCATATTTGGAGGTGGAAGACATGACGACGGTTTTGGGAATGGGTAAATGGTGCATGGTTTTTGTCAGGATTTAAACATTTAAAACCCTGCCTATTTTCTGTCCTCCTGCCCGATAGCTCTATGAAGTGAACATGATTTTCTGAGTTAGGAAGAAACATTAAATTGGGGGTTGCAATCCTCCAATCTCCAGCTTTAGAGAGGGCAGCAGGCAGTCCACTTAAAACATACTGACTTTTTATGTCTCACAGTGGTGCCTGCAGTTCTGCTCAAAGCCCAACTGCAGCTGATCTTTGAGTGATGGACTACTTTAACAAGTGCTGCAAAGCACACATGGAGTCAGTCACTGTGCAGACCTACACACACTGCAGTGCAAGATGGTAAAGTAATTGTACCTCAGCTCACACAACTCATCATCCTCTCCGGGTGGCTCAGCCTGTCATAACCCAGGTCCATAATGAGACAATTTAGATGTCTCCTACCATGGCAAGCTGTCAGGCACTGCTCGGCACTGGGGTTTTGAAAGGAGAACATCTTGTGATTCTCCTGACAAATCTCAACTCATACAATGTGCCTATGGGATGGAGAAGTGCAATGAAAGCTGCTAAAAATAATCTGGGCCTCAGTGATAACACTGGCAGTATAGATTAACTCTTGCAGCTTGTAGGCAACGCATGGAAATGTGACAGAAACAACATACATCAACAGCTAGCCTAGGATCACTGGAATACCTGCAGAATGATTATTGCAGCATCTGTTGCTTCTGCAGAAGATCCTTTGATTGTTTCCATGGCAAGTTTATCATTGGATAACACATATTTCATCTCCATAAACAAAGATATCTCAGCTATCTTACTGCTGTGAAATTGGATCCAGCTTCTGTGGTATCACATTTGATCTTTTCCCATGAGACATTCACGTGTTTATGTCCAGCTGGCACAACAGTAAAACGGCAGGATAGTATATGTCTCACAATAAGAAGCCTCATATCTCTACATCGGATGACCTTGGAGCCCCAGTTTTGCCCTCAAATCTCCACACTTTGTAATTTCCGAATTAAAGTTCAATAAAGAAGGACTTTCAGGAATGACTGATTATTGTCGGTGCTGTTGCTTAAGAAGGCCACGAGTGAGCACGAGTGAGGGTGGGTAGAGGAGGAGAAAAAGACTAATGATGAATAGCAGCTGGGCTGCTCCCTATTTCCAAGCCCTAATTTCACCACCTCCTAAGGTGATATCTGTTATGTTGTGGGTTTTTTTGTGATGGCTGGTGCTCTGTCTTATTACAGCCAGGCGAAAAGTCGAATACTGGCAGCTTATCCCTGTTGATTCTGCAGCAGTCCATCAACGGAGCCTGGAGAGACATACATCTTCCAGGACTTGTCCATCTAGTCAGAAGAGAGAAGAGAAATAGCTGTCCTCTGGTTTAATGCCAAGTTCATCAGCTGCCCTCATAGCTGGCAAGAGCAACCTATATATCACAGTGCTGTGTCAGTGCAGGAACACAGCACAGCAAATGGGCCAGAGCTGCTTATTAATAGTTGTAAAGCTGATTTGTGTGTATTGACTGCCAAAACGACCACATAACAAATGTCTGCTCTTGTAAATGCAGCTACAGCGTAATGGTTTTTCTGCCACTAGGACATAAGAGATTAAACCAGCCCATGAGTCTACAGCAACAAGTATACAGGGGGGGCTGTGTTCATTAGAAACTGTTGCATCAAATGTAAACAGGCACAGTGAAGAATGGCTACTAAAATGTAATCGTAGCTGTGTTTAATTTTCTTTGTCACCTCAAATTGATTTGCTGTCCTCTTGAATCTTATTTGTTTGTTTACTCGTTGTGCCTCATCGCTCACAGTCGCACTGATTATGAATCAATTGTGTGCAATCTCAGAGTTGCATTTTCACGGTTGGCTGGGCTTTTCAAATCTAATCTCTCCTGTGTTTTGTTTTATCGCTGTCCCTACATCACTCATCTGACACATCTGTGCCTCGTGCGCTGCAGTCTGTACCGATGTATATCAAGCTGTAAACAAATAGCTGGCAGAATGGGGATGGGGAATGTGAAGAGGCATTTTTCTCTGGGCATCAAAAACCTCATTAATGTCCAGGATTATCAAGTAATGTCAGCAACTTTTATAATTAACAATTTTACAGAAATTCATGGCGTCCCGAGGATTAATCCTTTCTGCTGTCCCAAAAGTGCTTTTTTGCATTCAATCACTGAAACACCACAACATGACCAAGAAGTACCGGTCTCAATTTTTGCACAAGACTTTTATTATTTGTAAGTTGAACTGTTTGATCCCATATGAGGATGAGTCCTCAAAGTGAACATATTATGTCATGTTCAGTTCTATATTTTTATTCTTGGACTCTCCTAGAGCAGCTTTGCATGATTCACAGTTCAAAATAATCCTTATTTTTATCATACTAAACACCGATTTCAACCCTGCAGTCTGAAACAAGCTCCTCGACACCAGTTCCTCTTTATAGCAACTTTCATCTGATTGGGTGCCCCCCACAAACATAAGGTTTAAACAGCAGGTGGGTGGGGCAGAGCTGTGCACTTGACATACTCATATTAAGAATATTATTTTTCCTGAGATCATACAGAGCCAGAAGCAGGAAAAAAAACCTGTCAGTCTGAAGCCTGAGATTTTTCCCCAAAGGATGCTCAAAGTGTATAGAAATATAGAAATGAAAGAAATCTTAACAGGTTGTCTTTAACTTTCCATGTAAGCCCCTTCACAAAATTATTTACATTCCCATCATTCTCAGTTGTACTTCATGCAAAGTGCTTAAATCCTGTTACCTTAGAGAATGTGTTTGCTTTTCTTTCCAACCTCCTTAGATTACTATGACCTGGACGACTGAGAACCCACACAGACTTTAATCCTGTTAAATGTTACAATAATGACTAGTTAAAGTAAGATAAACATTATATGCTGATTATCCCTGAATGTTAGTGTTATCGTTTAGATGCTACAAGTAGTATTTTGCTCAAAGTACAGCCTCAATGAGCAGCTAGCACAGCTGGAGACTCTTAGTCTTATTTCTTGTGTCTCTCGGGGTTAAAAGCCTGTTTGCATCATTATTGGATTAAATGAGAGACACAGAACTAAAGCTCTTGTCCTCTTTTACACAATTACAAAAGTCTTATAAACTTCACCATTAATAATATAAAAGTATTCCTCACTGCTTAACAACATTTTTTCATTTAGGCTCAAATGAAACAGGGACTAGTATTATAGTATTTGTTTGTCATATACACAATAATGTGAGGACGGTATCATTATTTATTTCTGTAAGGGAGATAGTTGTTGCTTATTATAGGACTGTGTAATTCTTACGGGTAGCAAAACAATATTTGCGTAAGTGGGAGAGAGGAAGAATAAATACCCTGGTGTGTGTAGCCATGGTTATTACATGACGTTGGAGGCCTGCTGTCTCCATCGTGTGCCTCCCTCCTTCATTCACTAAAAGGAGAGGAGCAGTCGCTTAAGCTAATGAATCCCTCTATGACACGCCTTTGCCACAGACATACTAACCCACACTGCCAGACACAGACATGTCATCGGCAGAGATGCTCCCACTACATAAGCACATTAGGGGATCAGGGTTATTAAGCTAAGGATGAAATGTGCTAATTGTGCCAGATACAAGCCAAACATTTTCTTTAACCTAGAATAAGCCTCAGCTCTGCTACAGCATCACACAGCGGATTTGCTCACTGCCTGACAGCCTCCCCACACATTCATCCTGCACATATGGAATGGTGCCTAAGTAAGGAGGACGTCCCTTGTCGTTTATCCTGTACAATCCAGCATTTAGTGTCGGAAATGCTGCATATTGCATTCCTACCAGTAAGTCTGGGCTTTGGCAGAAACTGGTACCAATTGCTTCCCGACTTTCAGACCACGTTACCATGGCAGCCACCATGAAAGGCGCTCAGTTTGGAGCAAAAAGAATGACATTGTCAACCAACCAGGTTCTCAATTTACAAATTTCACTGCACTGAGTCTGAATGCCAGATCAGCCCTCTGGCTGAGTCTGTGGTGTTTTTAACCTCCTCTGTGGGCCACTGCACTTGGAGTGTTCCTCTCGGAGGAGAGGAGGGGGGGTTTGTTTTGGTCGTGAGCACTTTCTTTTATTTCTGTCGGGGACTGTTTGATATGCAGCATTGTTGTACTGTGATAATACTAGGCTTGTGGTTGAGCTAAAGGCTGGCTTTGTCTACACAAACTCCACCGAGGAAACAAAAGTGCATGAAAAGTTGCTCCTATTACTGCAGCTTTCAAACCTAACCCTGTGTCCAGCTTACTCTGAAAGTTACCCCCAAAACTCTGAACTAAAGGTTGAGAAGTGATTAAAAACAAACCGTACAGCTCTCTGGTTTCTGGCTTTTTTGTGTGCCTTTGAGTATGTCAGCTGCCTGTGAAGTGTGATGCTGTATATACTCCTGAATTAGAGAGCGTATGAAATGATGAGGTGTGAGGCTGGTGGTCTGCTATGATCAGAGCACTATGAGTTCAAAGGGCCAGGAGCAGCAGCAGCAGCATTGAGCCAGCTAATGAAGCCACTGCCTCTCCCCACCACTTGACTGCATGTTGGTTTATTCACAGCCCCCACTACAGCTGAAGAGGTGAATTTGTGGCTACAAGGTTACTGCAGGTTGGAAGCTGCTGCATGAACTAAGTAGTCCGAAAAGAAAACATAAAGTAAACACAAGGGGAGATTTCCTTTTACAACTTTCCACTAGGTGTGCCCAATCAGCTGAGGGCAGGAACAGGAGAGATGCTTGCTGCTGCTGCTGCTGTTTCCGCTAACATCAGCGGGGGTAAATCTCTGCGCATGGCAGCTACAGTACGTAGGTAAGGATACCAACCGTTGCCTAATCTCTAGAGATTGCACGTCAAGGGCAAAGGGATCCTCCAACCATCCGTTTCCATGGGCACACTAATCAGATGTGAAACACAGCCCCTCCCTCTCCTGTGTCATCACCCCCCATGCTGTGAACCTGCGTTCCCATTTGAGATGTGGGAAAAAGAGAGAAACAGAAAGAGGGAGGGAAACATCGCTGCAAAGGGTTCACTGCAGCTTTTAAAGCCAAAGGAGACCACTGCCTTTCCCCATTGCATATTCAGAGCTATTAAAGGAAAATAGCACCTACATTGCATCAGACAGTGTTACCTGTCAACCAAACTACAAGGAATAGTGTAGAAACCTGAAGCTTAATGCTAAAGAGTAGTTCACAATAAGGTATTCCTATATATAGAAATATTCTGTAGGAGTAAATCTTGCATTTCTGCTTTAATGTTTTCCACTTCTGTATATCTATAATCCAAAGTGTCTCCCCTATAAAAATGATATACTGTGAGTGTGGCGTGCAGAGAAATGACATTTGGTTAAAGGCAGTGCAATGAAATTTAATAAGCAATTTCATCACACAGATTTAGCAAAGAAATAAAATTGCAAAGACTTTACTGACAGATTTAGCTGCACAGTGCTGCAGGTGAGCTGAACTTCTGTGTTTATTGGCCTTCTGCGTCAGCGAGGTTTCCGTCCGCTCTTAGGATAAACTGTTTGCCTGATGTGGATGCATGTTTATGAATTCCATATATTATTTTTCTTTCCTTTTTTTTTTTGTCAAAAACATCTGTTCATGTTCAGGGGCTCTGAGTACTGCAGGGTGGGCTGTCTTCCTCAATGAATGAGGCAGAGGCACTCAGTGAGGGGCCAGCCCCTTATCCATGGTATTCAGTCAGCGGCGGATCATTTCATTGACCAGCGTTTAAATGTATGTGGAGGTGTGAAATAGTCTCCCAGGGAAAATAACATTTGTGATCAAAGACTGCGCAATTGTGATGAATAATGCATGATTTCATAAATGAGTGAATTCTCAGTCACTGAAGGTACCCAGTTGTGTGGAGGTTGTACATTTCCCATTTCCAAGCACTTAATTTAAGTCGAGAACATAAGGTACATGACAGTCTGAAACCACATGAGGTATACCACAACATCCTATAATTCCCCGAGTATAAGTGAGACATGCACATCGTGTTGCCTGAGGCTTTGAGTTTAAGCAGATCCCAGTGGGGGAGTCACTAAATGAACCCAAAATCTAAGAAGTGCGGCTACACTTCCATAGTCCCAATCCACACTGCCACCTTCACAGCACTGAAATCCCTCATCTGAGGTAGAACTGCCTAACATCAGCCAGCTGTGCAACACTTTTAGCCATATATGAAATCTCACTATCCAAAATGCCATCCATAGAGATTTGATGTTAGAGGCGACAATACTCTAAGCAGTATTCATTAAATTCTGTTTCTGCATAACTGTTTGGTCCTTAAATATGTACTTCTTCCACAAATGATGTCTTTAAAGTAATACACAAAAGTCATATTTTCCTTTTCTGGCTTTTTACAAATCGAGTATGAAAGTAATTAAGGCACCTGCTTTCCCAAAGACCACAGTATTTATTCTGCGGTCTGGCAGGCTGTTAATAAAAATGTCCACTCAGATCTCGATCAGGAATCTGATCTGCAGCTACAACCACTATAAATGTAGCACTTAATGTTCAAAAAGAGAGCCATAAGTCAATTTAATATTGGACACTGAAGGAAAAAGGGGCAGATTTTGAAAATATCTGGCTCTAATTAAGTTGTAAGGAGTGCCCCGAGCCTGATGATAGGGTCTGGTGATCACATGAGCTCTGGTTAACACAGGAGCCCCTTAAACTAACGCTTATCCGAAGCTAAAGGGCTGTGCTCTCAAAACTCAAAGGAGATCTGGTCTCCAATAAAAAAAGGAAAGAAAATGTAGCTTAACAGAAGACTTATTTACAGAAGAGAAATGCAATTATTATCCATTACTGCAGGCTGAAACATCCACTTTGAAATTTTAGGTGTAGCTGTAGCTGTCTCTTCACAATCCAGATAACGCCTCTTCCTGCCAATCCTTCTCTTTTCTGTCTCTTGGACGTTCCTTAACTCCTCCCTTTGCTTTTCTACCCCCTTCACTGGATTAACTCTCAAGGGAAGATCTAAGTGAGTAGATTTATTCATTCAGTGGGTTCTGAATCACATTACAGCAGCACAGCAGTCACATATGCCAAAGTCTTCAACAGCTGACCTCTCTGGGGAGTGTTCACCCAAAGGTTAGCCTTATATCCCTACCAAATGAGTTATGATTTTTCACTAAATCTCTTCCTCAACTTCCACTCCACAGCAATTATTTGTGAGTGCCAGAATGCCATTATCAAAGCTCATGTTGGGTGATATTACACAGATCTCAGAAAGTTTTTTTTTTTTATGTGCTTCTCACAGAAACTTCAAGGAACACTGAAGCTCACATCATAAACCCAAGCATGTTTGGGTGATATTGAATGAAAATAGTATTGTTTAATTAACAAACAGATTAAAATAACAGCGTATTTTAATCTATGCAGTAAAGCAGCGCTGTCTATGTGCTGTTAAATACAGACCACAGTGGTTTAACGCCTTATTTATGCTTATTGTCAACACAGAAGACGTGAGAACCTCATGTATAATAAACTATGTGTTTGTAGCTGTTAACAAGCAAATCCAGATACCTGCAAACTGTTTTTACACTTAATTGATGGTATTACTGTTTATATTGGATAGATGTTTTTTTTTCACCAAGTAAGAAATATTGTCTCTGTCAGAAATTCCTGATGCAATACCCCTCTTGGCTGTCCATAATTACAGTCTAAAGAACGTGATATACAGTGCAATATATCAGCACATCCATACAGTATAAGTAGGATGGAAAAATAGCTGACAGCTGACAAATTTATTTTCATCCTATGTCCCAAAGTCAACCAGAGTGCATATATATATATATAACCATAAAAAACATGGTTCTGGTGCTTCTATTTAAGCCAACAGAGAAGTCAACAAGAGGAAAACAAATCACTCTTTACTGAGACTCCAAACTCCGCTTAGATTAGTCAATGTCTGCGTTTGTCTTTGCAGAAGAGAAACTACAGTGATGCTGCAGGTCGTTGGATCTATTTCATTCTTAGGCTGCATCAAGAGGAAATCCAGGTTCTTCATGAAACAGATTTTATCTGACCCTGTGGATGCGATATAAACCCAACTGGTCCTCACAAGCTTCTGTGCCTTAAAAAGGCTTTGTGATTCTCTGTAATCCTGTAATAACCTTTCCACTGCTCCCCTTTTGACACAACTGTTTGCCCGCTATTATGATATTATCCCTGGACATCTGGAAAAGTTTAGCTGCTTTTCTTTTCTCCACCGTAATAACATCCACGGGCACAAACACCTTCATTACTTTAGAAAACTGGGGGATTATGATTTAAAGCTTCCTGGTCACGGTAGGTTTACATCTATAGATGTTGTTTAACAAAATAATCACACCTAACTAGCCAGTTTTTATGCCTCTATGTGACTTAATGAGTGGCTGCATGTCTTTTGACCCGTAACACTTGGCTGAGCATCTGAGCGAGGCTGGAAAGAGTACAGTATGTAGATGCATGCTGGTAGCACTGAGCAGCCAGCTCCAACAATACATCAAAGTTTAATATGGAATAATAGCACTGCTGACAGCTCTCATAAAATCGCCCCCTTCCTAAGCAGACGATTTCTCTACCAGATAATGGCTCTAATCTGGTCCTCGTGCCCCGCTCACACTCACCACAGCCTCACCTGTTCATCCCAGGCTGCACAATTGTACCTGTGTGTGTGTTTGTGTGTGTCTGTGCATATGCTTGTCTGAACCAGCTGCTATTGTTTTTACCCCAGGTGAAGATTGGCCGGGTGTTTCCATGGCACGGAAAAATTAAGCTTTGATATTTTCTAAGAGGCTGTGACAGACGCGAGACTGACCACTGTTTATACCCCAGTTTTTAAAGTTCCTCAGACGCAGGAAGAGTGATCGGCCACGGGATGAATTATGGATACAACATGTCCAAAGCTGGAGCCTACTCTTGTGCCAGAGTGCTTTTCAAGGATGGGTAATTGAAGTGCGCTGCTAAAGGATGCTAATATTACATAGAGAAGGCCACAGCAGCTCTTTTAGTGTGCTGGATGAATATTGGAAGTAGCTTTAGGTTGTCTAGGTGAATTGCCTGTTGCGCGAGGAGTTTTTGCTAATATGCATCTGCACCCATAAATGCAATCAAGGCATCAAAGCTCACACACACACACACAAGCCACTGGCATTTCTGTGTAAACTACCAGTCAGTGCGCACACACACACACACACACACACACACACACACACACACACACACACACACACACACACACACACACACACACACACACATGCTTTCTCTGTCTTACTCTCTATGTATCTCTTCTTTCTTAGACACACATGTACACACGCACAGATGCCTGAGAAAGCGAAAGCCCACTGAACTGGAAAAGCATTTGTCTCAAGATGAAAGGCTTCACACCCACTGCCTACATGCAGAGCCTTTTCCGACACCTTCCCGCGACAGCGCATACTGTAGCAGAGGCTTGTGCTACGCAGGCACACTCCAGCTAGCATCCCTCCCCACACCCATCAACGCTGCAACACACTTGCATCCCTTCCTCTCTCTTCGCTCCATTTCTCTCTCTTCCTCTCTGTCAATGGAGCTCTGGTACTACAGGAGCGGCCAGGGAACAGAGAGGCGCATAGGCGGCAGGACTTGAACGTTGAGACGGATAAGCTGCCATGAAAGCCCGAGGCACAGCAGCTTTCTTTTCCCTGTCGCTGGTGTAGCACGGTGGGCTCTCAGGCGTGGAACATGCTTAGCCACACGCAGGGCGTGAAAAACGACACTGACCATGATGCAAGATAATTGCTTCCCATTTTACTCATGTGCTGAGAGCCTCAGACAAAAATAGCATGTCGCTGTAATGAATGTGCTGGGAAGCATGGGAACCGTGAGTGCTGTGGCCACGGATCGATACGGAGTGGACAGCATCTTGAAAGCATAAAGTCTACACAGTATCTCAAAACACTGTCTGTTCAGGACCTAGCAGCATAAGGAGTCTTACAGTGAATACGCTTAGGCCTTTATGCTTCATAATGTAGTCCAAATAGCATGCCAGTAGGCTAAATGTTATAATAAATGGTCTATATCCAGCAATATGGATCTTACATATGTATTAAATATCAGCACAACCTGCCTATGTGTTTTTCTAAGCAGCTGTACTTGGTGGGTAGGTGATAAACCCAAGAATAGTCTAGACATTTACACAGGCCTAACTGTTGTTTTTTCACACCATAATGTTACCTGCATCAAATCTGCAGATTGTCTAAACTGCGCCCCTCAGGATCAATTTACTTCCATGAACTAGCAGAGTGGATATGCCCTCTCGCTGTTTAAATGTCCCAAGTCAGTGTTTTTGTTCCAAATTGCAGACATTTGAGGTCCACAGTAGAACTGATATGTTGTTTAACAATGGCTCCAGAGACGCAACAGCACTTTACGGAATTTTACTGTGACAAGGCATCAAGCCCGAGCCCCTCCAGAGACAATCCACGCATCTGGGATCTGAGTTCCCCTCACTGATGCGTATAACAATTACAGTCCTCATTATCATCACCACGGGAGGTGCGCGTGCATATATATATGTAGGGTGCTCTAATAATTATATAGGACTTGGTTCAGATGGAATACATCACGCAATAAATGAACCACTCCACCTTACAGAACATGTGCCATGCATATCTTATATTTCATAACAGCCACAAACATCCATACATCCAGGATATGTATCACTCAGCAGCAGCTCAACACATGAATGCCCATCAATAAAAAGCTCTTCACATTTCATCTCTTACAAGCACACATCAAGGTGAGGCAGGGAGGAAAACGATCAATCCAAGCTAGAACCCACATTCAACTTTATCTTAAAAGCCATGGCAGTACAATAGCAGACAGTATAACCACTGCAGTGCAGTACTGTATACAACCAGGTGCTGATATTTATTCCTGCCTTTCAGAGCCCACACAAGGCTAACCATGCTGGGTAACTGATCAACTACAGCTGCCTGCACAAGCCCAAGGCACACAGAGAGAGAAATACAAAGCAAAGGGAGACGACCAGCGACAAGACTGGCCGCTCCTGTACTCACCAGCACTGGCAGAACACAGCAGAGACACCAAGAGCACAATCACCAGCGTCAGGATCTTCACATTCATTTCTGCACTCCCCTCTGGCTCTCCGCTAGTCACTCACTGATATACTGTAGTGGTGTGTGTGTGGATGGGAGGGTGTGAGAGAGAGAGAGGGAGGGAGAGCAGCTGAGCGAGCAAGAGAGAGAGAGAGAGACTGTTTGCTCCCTGTGTGTGTGTGTGTGTGTGTGAGAGAAGTGAGTGTGTCAGTTGGTGGGAATGCGTGTGCGTGCGTGTGGTGGCTCCCTGACTGTGCCTGTGTATTTGTCTAAATACGTATTTGTGTATCAGTGTGTGACAGCGCCACTCCAAGACTGAAGGCGCGTCTTTATCTGAGCTCTCCCACGGAGGTGTGTGAACGTGAATCTCTTCTTTTCTTCTGTCAAAGAAACGGCAACGTGAGTTCAGCGGAGCTGTGAATGCGCTGAAAGTCAGCCTGCGGGTCTGCCTGTCGGTGTGCCTCTGTGCGTGTCTGTGTGTGTGTGTGTGTGTCACTCCTGTTTGCCTTGGATAAGGAGACTAGTTGGTCATGTGGCTTATGTATCATTGACTCTGTGGGTCACGGAAAAGCCCCCCTTGCCCCATCATCACCCACCATCTCCACCCCTTTTCCTCAAACATGCAAGTGCACACGGCTGATGAAGGAGAAGGAGAGAGAGAAAAGGGAAGGAGGAGAGGGAGGAGCAGGGAGGTGAAGGGTGTGTGGTGGGGGGCACATGCAGGTTTATGATAATACCCAAACAGATGCTCTTGTTGAAAAGTCTTTGAATTGCAAAAAGGGCTGCTTGCCAGGAATCCACAAATCAAAATACCAGCTTATAAGGGGAAGTAGATGAAAGAAGGGAAGGTGTGAGATGAGGTTCATGCTTTCCTGCTTTTGTATCTCCGCCAGCTGTATAGCTCTTTCTTCCTCATACTATTCTTTGCCCTGGCAGTCGTGTCTCGCCAAAGGTACGGCTTAAATCATCTGTGCCGTTTGAAGTTAGCGTCCGTGACACTTTGGAGTAAATGCAGGAAAAAACTTATCAGACTCTGCCTGATTCTATCTCTTGCATTTGTTTCACTACCCCTGAAGTCATTTGTTTTATTTTGTTACACAGATTATATTCTTTCTACGAACAAAAGCTGCACGAGAGCCGACGCCCTGCATGGCTAGAAAATAACTCAACTTATTTTTTTTCATCTGTTTATCAGACAATAAACAGGAAAGGTTGCATTTCTTGCTGTGAATTGTGAGAACTGTAAGCAAGCACTAGAACTTTTCTTATCGCGTTTAGCCATAGAGCAACTTGAAGGCGACACGTTCTCCATAGACTCTTGGGAATAAAATCATTCAGGAAGGGCCATAAATTTTGTGTGTATTATATTATACATACAGAATATTTAAACGCTACAGTAATGCTGAACTCCGCCCTATAACAATCTTTTATACTGCGCAAAACAAGGAGGATCCAATAAACGCTCAGTAGATTTGCAGCCTTTAAATGATAAAATACTTATTAGTGAATGAAGCTAATTTTTAATCTTGAACATGAGTTTTTTATGTAAAATATTGTTTACGTGGTGTTAGTTTCCAATAAGCCCCCAAAGGACTGCACTTGCACGTGATAGATGGACCTAATTTGCTCACGACTTACAGAGACAACCCCTCACCCACCATAATCCTCCACACAACTTCTTTTCTATGTGTTGTCACTAAACAGTCACTTCGGTGGTGTAGACCTGAGAAAAGGGGCCCCGTGACCCTAACTCCACATCTCCCGCTTCGCACAGCCTGGCTATTGTCTTCCCGAGGCCCCGGGTCCCAGAGGGCAACATGTCTGTGCCACCCACTTGAGATCCAACAACAAGAGCACCTTCCATTTTTACATGCAGCACTTGAAGCCTTCACTTCATGTGAAGCAATCCTCTCACCTCGGGGGGTGGCCGAGCCCCCGGGGCTAAAGATGCTTATCCAAGCCTGTCCTTTTTTTAGCTGAAAGATAATTCGCCCAAGTGCCTTTAAAGAATCTGTTCACCACATTTTCTCAGAAGTGCTCACTGATCATTGACAGAAAGAATGGGCAATTCTTTCCAATTGTACATAATGAGAGATACTGGGGATTATAGCGCCATTACCAGCCCACTTAGTAGTTAGGAGTAATTCAGAATTTGATTTAATACAACATTCGAGGATAATTTCAAATCTATGTAGGATAACCGCCTGCGGAGTTCTTTCAAATTAACAGCTAACATAGGTATCAAGGCTGAAACCGAAGCAGATATCCAGAATGTGGAGAGTCCAGATGCTAGTGATCATAATTCATGACTGTGGATTTACTTGTCATTAAAACGCAGGTTGGATAGTAATAAGAATATGCGAGACATTATAAAGTTGGCAGCATGGGCTCAAACATTTGCACTCTATTAGCTTTAATTGTCTTAGCTTGAAGCAAAGCCTGTAATGAAAATGTAACAGATGGTGTTTCCTTAGAGTGTATCAGTGGACTGTGTGCCAGTGGAGGATTGCCGCCTCACGTCCAGGGATATAGAGCGAGTCCTGGCAGCACGGCGCTGGCAACAACAGTCTGAGGGCAGCAATGCTTCCACATGTGCCTCAACACGGGAAACACTTGGCTGTTTACAGGAAGCTTTTGTTGAAGGAATGCTGTGGATGGCTGGATTCGGTCACTGCTGACGACTTTTCCTGATTCCTGAGTTTTTAATAACAGACAGACATTCCTAAGATAAGTGTTCCATGGATGATGGAGAAGGTATCTTTCAAAGATAAGTCAGCGTGTGCCGCAGGAACTATCAACAGGTGGCCTCTCAGCTGTGGCTAAATTGGTCGCCTGATCTCAGAGAAGATTCGCTGCATTATTCGCTGTATTCACAATTAATGTGTTTCCTGTTTACCGTCCGCTGCTAAATAAAGCCCCCAGATATCTGAAATGCTAATGAATTTTGCGGATGTTTGTTTGCATTGTTGTTGTTTTTTTTGATGATTGAATAAAGTGAACCGAACACTTCCGCTTCCATTTCTTGAGCATCTTATCAGATGCAGCGCACCTTTACTGAAAAGGAAAACAAATCAAACCCCCATCATAACAAGCGTCACAGTCATGTCAATGTGAGATCAGGTTCGGTTTGCTAATTGGCTTCTTGGGAGCAATCAGCGTGGAGGGAAGAAAGTGTGACATCTTCATTAGGACGTTTCAAAGATGAGATGCGAGCTGTAAGAGTCTAAGCTCTGTTTGGCTCGTTTTGTGATCCTTCCCTCAAGCAGCCTGCGCGCCGTATCATGAAATGTCAAGAATCAGAGGCTCGGTGGATTAACTTATCTGCCTTTATTTGTCACATTGACATTTAACTGAGAAATGTTCAGGGTTCACTGAAGCCCCATGAAAGATAGGGCAGCAATTTCCCCCCAATCTCAGGTCCTCATTCTTCTGCACAAATGCGCATTTTCTGTATTTTCATACTTGCAGAAATTGAGTTCCTCGCAGTCATTAAACAACTATAAAGAACTGCTGTAACGATGAAACGTAGCATCTGCTTAACTCTTGTTTTTCATGCAGATAACACAGTGAAACATCAAGTGGCTGTCTCTTTGTGAAGAAATTCAAACAGACATGTCTGTTTATCTCTAAATTTGGACACCAGCTGAGGTTTATCTCCTCTAATGTTGGTCAGAGTCTAAGCACACTTACGAGAACAATCAGAAACCCATGAGAATAAAGCAATTTACACAAACGTAATCATATAAATACAAATTAAATTCTCATCTTCCTCCTCTTTTTCTACTTTTAAATCCAAAATAATCAAAATAAATAATAGAAACGATGACATTATTCATCGGGAGATTCCAAATAGTTTTCACTTGTGCTCCTTCCTTGTATCTAATGCTGCAGCGTTGCGTGACTTTCAGACATCTCTATAATCAGTGTGATATGGCTCATCAGTCTACAACTAAAGTTGCCAACAGATCTAAGAAGGATATGTTGTGAGTCCCTTGAGCTGCCTGCAGACAAAAAGGCAACTTTTCATTCCCAGGGAGCACTTTTCACCGACGCTTTTATTAATCACATTAATCCTGTCAGCTGACTTCCATCTCTGTGGATTTGCAGGTTGGGAGGGCAGATTTGTATCCTGTGATATTGCACCTGCGTAATGTCTATTTTTAAAGAAATCTGTTCACGCCGCAGAGCGGTTCTTCAAATCATGAGAAAATTATATGTGGATTTGCCATTCTGGTTTGCAGTATTGAACTCAAAGCATGTACAAAACAGGCTTTGCACCCTCATGGTCCTGTCAGGCACAGATTCCTCATAGATATGGTTAAAAAAAATAAAAACAAACAAGGGAAGTCTTTTGAATGGTCTGCACTCTCCCCCAGCTAATCAGCAATAAAAATCTCCTGAGGGTTTTTCTCCAGGTGGCAGGTGATACCAGCCTGTCTGACATCACCCTCGGGGCAGATGTTTCCCTGCTTCTGCTGAATGCCTCTTCAGCACAGAAACTTTCTTAAGTATGACTCCTCACCTGTAACTTTACTGTATGTCTTTGCTGTTGATGTGTACCGGTATGTGCTGTACAGAAGGGGACTCGATGGCGGTACGCCAGACTTTTACACGCTCCCGTGATCTTCAGCATACCAATCTTCTGGCTCCTGAGTGCACCATTCTTCAGCAGTGTTGTTTTCCTCAGTACGCAGAAGATATAGCAATCATCCACCCGTCCTTCATTGTAGCAGAGGATCAAACTGAGTCAAAACATGCTAAATGGAGAGGGTGTTGAATCTAAAGTGGGTAACTGCCCTCTTCCTCTGCAATATTGTCGCAGTTATCAGAAGTTTGATCTGTCTGAACAGTGGCATGCAGTTTGGAAATGGCCGATTTGTTTCTTATAGATGATGTTTTTTTTCTTCTTCTACTTTATTTTTCTTTAACTGTCAGGGACGGAGCATGCCACGGCTTGGTCTCACTCAAGACAGAGAAATGTGACTTGACAGATGAGCGATAAGGAAATGTTCTTGGGGAGGAGAAGACAGACTCTGAAAACAGACATCAGGTGTCTTTGAAAGCTCACAAAGCTTTAGTTTGTACTGCGAATTGACGGAGCTAAAGATCAACTCTTGTCGGAACTTGGCTCATTGAACCTTTCACTAAACGTATTTCTTCTTCCTTGATGCAGGTCATGGGATGTTTTAAGGAGTAAGAAAAGTGCACTTCTGATAGCAGCTAACTGTTGTTATAAGGGCATTACTTTTTAGGCTGCCTGAAAATCAAAAGAAACTGCACTGAACCTCTTTACAGATGAAATATGTGTTGAAATATGTGATCCAAGAGTAGGGGGGAAAAACCCTCAAAACAGAGCATTTAGCACATCCCTGAGCTCTTAACTGTTGGCATGGTTGTGTTTGGCTTCAACGTAGAGCCTATGCACACAGCTTTGCACACTGTTGTCTAAATTTTGTGTACAATTACCAGGGGGCAGTGTCAAAAACATGTTCTCCTTCAGACTTACATGGAGAAGTTATAAAATATAAAGAGCTGAAGTGAAACTTATGTTTTTTTTCTCTAATCTTTGCTGTTTTATCATCCATCTCTATGTGGTGAACTCTCTTGTCCCTCTGTTTCTTGTCTTTACCCATTAGTAATATCTCTATATATAAGGTTTTTCTCTCTTCGGGGAGCATTCATTAAATGAAAAGCTTAACGAGTGCATAGATGAATCGAGAGGTACTTTATTAATCCAACTGGGAAATTTCATGGAAATTCAAATAAATAAGTAGAGACAAAACATTAAATATAAGCGGTACATAAAATGCAATGGAGTATCTATCGATCACTGTCACAAAATATATACTATAGGTAGGAAGTAAGCAGGCCTTAGACAAAAAATAGAGAGGAGCTCAGAAGAAATGATTACTTGATAGTTGTAGCCTGACTACTGATTTAACTGCAACTGACCATCTTGTTTTGTGAGTGAACACAATCGACTGTCAGTAGGAGATGATGACAGATGATGCCAGCCATGATCTTGTGAAGCGAATATTTAGACAGGAGGTTGAAGCGCTAACTCATCAGTTAATGCTAATAAACCTTTTATAGCAAGGTGAACTGATGGACCGTGTGCTACGTGCATCACATAGAAACACCTGCTCATTATAAATAAGATGCTAGAATTTTACTCACCAACACAGAAAGCGAGTGTACAGTCTGTTAGTACAATGAACTGCATTAAAAAGCACCAACACAAGCAGCACTGAGTCAAATTATTGAGGTGATTTGCAGGTAAGGGGGTTACATTCAAAGCAGCCCTGCTGCTAATAATACAAAACAAACTTTAAGGACCAGATTTTCTAAACGCTGCAGTGGACGCAATGCTGCAGTGGAAAGTTGTGTGGATGATTGACTAATGGTGAAAATGTATTAGGAAGTATGCAGTTAGTTCACTTATTATTCACTGTATCGCCCAATGAAGCCATCCTTGTGTTAATGAGGATATTTTTACTGTGCTTAAACGCATAGATCGCTCTCTTTTTTCTCGTGCCAACTTTATTGCCAAGTCAATATTCAAATTCACTCATTAATTTAAAACACTAACACAATCCCATCAAACACTAGATATTGAGAGACATTAACGCGGTATGGACCAGTTCCAATAGAGAGAGAGAAACTCAATGAAAATGTGTGCGCACTGCTGAGAAAAATTGCGTACTGATCTCTGTGTAGAAACGAAACACCACAAATGTAAAAAGTAACAGAGCTGACTGTAAAAAAGGCCCCAAATATTTAAGATGTAAGCAACTGAAAAAACCTCAAACATTGCACACGACACAGACGTAATCAAGATGGAGGTCGGCCACAGAAAGAAGATCAATTTTAACGTGTAAGTCTATGGAGACTGACTCATGTGGTCATTAGGGGACCTTCAGTTTTTGGCTCTGGTTTCATATTTTTAGATCCAGATGTGACCTCTGGAATATTCACATTTATATTTGACTGTATCCGGTTTTTGATGTTGTTCTTTTGTGCATTAAGATGCTGCATTAATCTTTATACACTCAAACAGGAAGACTACTGGGTGATGGTATGGGAATATTTAACTGATTCATGCAAAGCTTAGTAATTCATATCATTAGTACAATAGTTTGATATATAATGGTAATAAATGAAGGAGAATAAGCTGCTCAAATGTCCAATGCATTGATTTCTTTTTTTCAATACTTAATTTAAGTAAAGGTGTCCTAAATTATAAATAAATGGAGGAAAAATAACTTATCAACTTGTGGAAGTGAAGAAAAATGGGGGTATAAAGAGCAAAGCCTAGAAACTGGCAGTGTTTTGAAGTCTTTTGTCTCTTATCCGTGTATAAGACTTGTCTTTGATGTCTTGTCACCTCCCCCCATTCTGAATTCTCTTTGCTCTTTTCAACAAAAAAAAAAAAAAACAACAACCCTTCATTTAAAAAAAAGACTCCTTTTTTATTTTTCCGATACGTGCAATCAAAGTAAATTATTCATGGTTGCGCAGACTTTAAAGCATGAGCAGATCTGGTGACTGTTTCCCTCGCTGCTATTGTTATGAACAAAAAAAGAAAAAGGGGGCAAGAAAAGGCAACTTCATTAATGGCACATTATGTTTTATGGCAGACTAAAACTTCAAGTGTCCCGAGCTGAATTTGTTTCTGTTTTATGTGAGCCACCCCAGTCCCCACCTGCCTCAGGAGGGGTAGATGAAGGGCATTTCTCAACATGAGCTTAGACTCCCCTTAAACAGGCTTTTATATGTACCCCAATGAAATGCAGATGGAGAGCACCTGACAGATGAATGAAAGCTTGCGTATATTCCTTAAATGATTTTTTTCAATGTTTGTGGTTTAATTAGCTGCCAAATAGTAGGACGCAGCTTTTATGGGCCTTATCCTAAATTTGACTGGACAACAGTTGCTCATGCATCTCTGCTGACAAAGTCTTCCTGCCTTTAAAAGGAAAGAAATATGGTCGTTTCTCTGTGTTGTGGCTATTATAAAGAAGTTAAATACGACTCTGAAAAGAGTTTAAAAGAAGAAAAGAGACAGGAAAGACAAACAAAAAGGGAAATGGAGTCAACAAAAGATATGCTGTGCTTTGTACTTTTGGCACGGTGGCAGCACTTGATGAATGGACGTCTCTGAAGAAACGGCGTCTCTTCACAGGGAACGCCTGACCTCCCTGAGTTACATAGCAACTAGGCTTTTGGTATTAGGAATTGTATTTCACATCATTTTTATCTATGAATGCACACAACCCCATAAATTTAAAGCAGGCGTGTGCTCTATTAAAGAGGGAGGTTTCTACTTATTCACTCATAACTCCTCGGCTTATGTCGGGGGTCAATCGAATAGTTCCTGCTATTCGGTTTCACTAACTGGCAGACTTTGTTTTTTTGGCATCAGATCTGACAAAGCACAACAAATGGCTAATGCCTCTGAATCAACTCTCCACACCATCACGCAAAAACACATGTACACACACAACCACTCTAACATATCGAGACTGGATGGCTTGAATCGTTCACACCAGAGCTCAGAGTTTTAGCCCTGTGATGTCAACACATTTAGCATATTTTCACCATCACATGTGACTTTTGTACATGGTTTATCTTAAACAGTAATCTAAAATGAAATATACAAATGGCTACATTTTACACAGTGGTTGTAGGCGTGTTAGTGTATATCACGTCTACTCTTGCCGGCCACTTCATTAGAGCTAGACCTTAATGCTGTTTTTTTGGTCCATGTTCACACGATAGCACCACACACTTGCTGCAGATTCTTCGCATAACCACGATGCACATTTTCTGTTACCTCACATCCTAATTGTGCTCTGTTCGATTGTCATCTGGAGACTGTGGAGCCTATTTGAATACAGTGAAATAATTTTCATGTTCAAGACACCAGTTTGAATTGATGTGAGCTTCGTGACATGCTGCACGCTGTGCCAGATAGGTGGCCTGTCCAGGGTGTACTGTACAGCAGCAGTCCCCAATCCCTGGGCCACGGACCGGTACCGGTCTGTGAGTCGTTTGGTACCAGGCCACGAGACTTGAGGCTTGAGTGTGAAATTTATGGTTTTCAGGGTTTATATCGTTATTTTTTTTATGATTAACTCAGTTTCCCTGGGTCTTTTGTTTGTGTGTTATGAATAAATTTTCTTTTTTTTTGGTACCGGTACTGGTTTTATTTTGTTGTATTTATCCATGACACCTTAAAGGCCGGTCCACGAAAATATTGTCGGACATAAACCGGTCCATGGTGCAAAAAAGGTTGGGGACCGCTGCTGTACAGCACCTCTCGCTCTGTGGTAGCTTGCATAGATTCTGGCCTCCCAGAGACCCTAAATTAGCAGAAGAGAATGGATAGATGAATAAATGGATGGATGGATGGCATTACTTTTGCCTCCCTATCAGCTTTAAGCAATCTGACCATTCTCTCTGACCTTTGGTATCAATATCGTCTCCCTGAGAATTTGCACTCACTGAATAGTTTATCTTTTTCAGATCATTTTCTGTAAAACCTCTATATGATTTTTCAGGAAAGTAGATCAGTCACAGTAGATGCTTGGGCCAACCCATCTGGCACCAAGAACCATACTACTGTCACTTAAATTCTTCCTTTCCTATCTTCCTCATCCTGATTGTAAGTTTGAACTTCAGCAGGTCATCGTGACCAGGTCTTCATGCCTAAATGCATCAAGTTGTTGATATGTAATTGACTAGAGAATAGAGAAAAGACTGAAAAATGCAACAATTTTAAGGACATCAAAGTAGCTGAATCATATTTGAGAGTTACATTAAAAGGAAATTAGTGCACCAAATTAGAAGCACACAACTTCAGCACAGTCTGTGCTTCTAAGACGATCATTCAGCTCTTTGATGTGATGGCACTGATGACCACACTGGTATCTCATGGGTCTGGCTGTATTATAAGTTGGCACCAGTTTCTCTTGCTTCAGATTTCAGCTACCAGAGATGAGTAACATACCAGTCAAACCATTACAGAAGAGTACCAACGCTGCAGATGAACCAGTAGACATGTACTGCACTTCAAACCCATAGTCATTTAGTTTGAGGATTATATGATAATATTATAAGAAAAAAGTTTTTAACAACTTGTCAGTCACAAGATATTAACCAATGAGCGTGTAGTGTCCTCAGTTTCACAGTCCACACCACCCCCTCTCTCCCCACAAGCAATTCCAAAACACCAAGATGGCAGTGGAGACAAATGAGTGTCTTTTATACTGATGGTGCAAGGAACTAGTGATTGCTGTAAACTTTGTGCTGAATGATGCAACGTGGTTCAAGCTCAATGCTTCTGCCTTTTTCAGATGCTCCCTGAAAGTCTCATTATGACCACTTGCACATCAGTTTCTTGTTTATTTTTGTTTACAGTTTGTTTTTTTTCCTGAGCAATCTTGTTGTACTTCAACACACACTTTGACTTTCTCCTTTTCCTCAAATAAGATTAAAGTTGAAGACCATATTAGCAATCACTTTCCAGGTGGCTTTCCACCTGCACTGCATTTCTGTTGTTCTCTCTCCTGCTCTCTATGATTTCTTGTGTTTTCAACTTGATCCACAGTAGCCAATCTTTCTGGAGAAGAACAGACTTCACCATTTAGCACATGTAGCTTTATTTCAAATGACGGGCCCTTCTGGATCTCACATCTGCTCAATTGGAGCAGATGTACTAGATTTATGGTAGTTTTTGAAGTCTATTGATAGTGATAGATTAAACTTTTTGTCAATTTATGTAGTGCCATCTGCCTGCTATAATGCTGTTTAACTAAAGAAAGCCACAGTTGTTCAGTTCCTAGTTTCACAGGATATACATGTATATCTATCTATCTATCTATCTATCTATCTATCTATCTATCTATCTATCTATCTATCTATCTATCTATCTATCTATCTATCTATCTATCTATCTATCTATCTAGATAGATAGATAGATAGATAGATAGATAGATAGATAGATAGATAGATAGATAGATAGATAGATAGATAGATAGATAGATAGATAGTAGATAGATAGATAGATAGATAGATACATAGATAGATATACACATACCTATAAACATCCAAAGACGAGCTTTAAATGTCCTTCAAGCTCCCTGAAGAACTATTTCTGAAGACTACTTAAAGAAAGCTTTACCTAAGAGACTTAAGGCAGTTGAAAATATCAAATATTGACTTTCAAGCTTGTTACAACTGCACAAACTCTGTATTTGCCTTATTATGTTTACACATGTTTCAATACGTTGCTGCACCCATTTCACATTTCCCTAGCAAAATCTAGCAAAATGAAAGGTGGCTCCAGACTTTTAAACAGTAGTGTATGTTTGTCTATGTTAGCAGTTGCACAAGCTATTTAGCCAAGGCAAAAGGTTATCTGAAAGCAATCTGTTGGATTTAGGTAAGAAGTTATATTTAAGCTTTGCAGGGTCACTGGAAACGTAACACACAAACAGTAGGATTTCCTGTGGTTGTTGCTGTGAATTCTCAAGCTAAACAGACGCCATCCAACCAGTGTAGTGTAACTTAAGGTACACCACAAGCCTCTTTAGTCAACCTTTAGACAATATGTTTAAACAATCATTCAAAAAAATTCTGGTGTTTGGAACCATGTAGCACTCAGTAAATACTCAGATTTGCTTATTCCAGTGCATGTTGTGTCAACATTTCTCTTGTCAAAAGTAAATCAAAGCCAAAAGGTCCTGAAGAGATTGGAAAAATTGCAATATGATCTCCCAGTGTTTGCCCTCATTCTGTAACTTATTTCTTTTAGAGTACTGTTTTGTGGCTTCAGGCCGCTTCGGCTCTTTGCATGTTTGAATTTCAGCACCAACTGCTCTCCGATATTTCTGCCTGAAAAATCAGAGGAGGTGGTGAGGTGACTCAGTTACCATGGGAAAACAGTGGATGATGCTTGGTGGGTTGAGGTGTCCAATATGGCAGCACATTCCCCTCTCTGATCACCCCTCCAGCTGGTTTAAATGAGAGTTGGCTGCTGAAGCATTTTGCCCCACTTGTCCTGATATGTTTGTGATCAAATGAGCAGTCAGGCCCCTCAGTGCTCACTCATTATCTGGACATTGAGCCTGAACTCGATGTGGGAGGCTCCCCTGCTCAGATAAGCCTGGAATGCTCCTTGTTTAGTGACACTTCAAAGCATACAGTGCAATGAAATTGATGCTGCTGTTGTTTGAAAATCACATTTTCAATTTTTGAGAGGTTTGTGAAACCGTGCATGAAAAGTCAACATTTTGGGGATGTGTGGTTTTACGCCCAGTGGGGGATATCTATAGCTTTCAGATTCTTTCTAAACAGCAAAGATTTGCCTTAAAGGAAAACAGCTCTGGGCAGAGGAATAAAAGGCCTCTTTTCAAGATTTTGGGAAAAACATCCTCGTCCGATATCACTCAAAGCTCAATTTTATGGTTTTGTGGCGCGTTTTCAAGCCATATAAAGTCATTTTCACACTCTGCCTCCCCTGGCAGCAGTCGCATTGTGCCTCTGTGGGTTGCTGGAATGGTTTGTTTGCTGCACATGAAAGAAATGAGTCTGAGCTGTTTCATGCAGCTGTTTATTCACCATGGCACTGCTTCAGAAAAAGTCAGAGAGAGACCGATTTCTTTGTGGTTGGCAGTTTGTAAATTAATTGGTTTATTTGGTTTTGGAAGATTGCATGCACCACATATTTGGAGCAATCAAATAGCCAATTATGTGGTTTCAGATTTCATGTTTAGGTCCAGCTGTGACAAGCTCAACTATCCATAGACAAGCATGGCTGGATTTAATGTCTGTTAAAAATGGCAGATTGCTTGGCATCGCGACTAAAGACAATGCAAAACAATAATTTGATTGCAGAAATGTATAGTGGTAGTAAAAAATTACTACAGTATCATCTTTCATGTATTAAACCCTTATTATTTCAAGAGTTTTATCACTTCATCTTGGGTAATGTCATTACTGGAAATCAAGTTATAAATCTGATATTCCCTTACAGGGTTAGTAAGTAAAGATTTGACATTTTGGGGAAAACATCCAAACACCTGTGTGGAGAAAATGTGCAAAACTGCAGGAGATAAATTACATGTGTATTTTTCTTACTGTATAACTTGGACAGTGAAATACAGACATTCATATAAAGAAGGCTTGCTGACAACAGAAACATGAAATAGGATCCGTCAGTCCTGCAGTTTACTGTTGGCGAAAAAGGTATTTTTATTCACCAATCACTTACAACATTAAATCTACTGACAGCTGAAGTGAAAAACGTGTCATTTTAAACAATGTAATGTTCTGCTTGGCATTCACGTGGATGCTATCTTGACGTCCACCTGAACGTTATTTCAAGTCAATTTGACTCCCCAATGGCACCAGCCCTCCCCCTGAAGGTTGAAACAGCCCACCAGATCCAAAAATGTGCTCAGAAGCAGCTTGAGAAATACCACAAAATCACAATAGCTATAGAGGAGTGTATGGTCCTGGCTATAGTTTTAAGATACTCTGCTCTTCACCAGTTACCAAAAAAGGTAAAAATGTTAAAAAGAAGAAACAGGTTAGAAAGTAAGCAGAACAAATCTTAGTCATTCTCATTTTCTGGGCTTCAATTAAGACTGTTTAGTTAAAGTCACTAACAAGAACAGAAGGTGCAAAGCCTGGGGGGGGGGGGGATGAGATTGATGAAAGGCATCTGGAAATCATCCCAGTACAATCTCAGCACCAAACTGAAACTCTACAGGAGCTGTTTCCTGTCGACTCTTCTGTGCGAATCAGTATGCTGACACATGGCCAAGTGCATGGCTGACAGGTTGTCATCTTTCTGCAAAACATGCCTGAGAAAGATCCGGCATCTTTTGGCCAAAGAAAATCACCAACAGTGACCTTCACCATCAGTGTAATGACATGAAGACCGTGGTCATCAGGCTGAGATGGAGATCGATCGGCCATGTCCTCAGATTGAAAAGGGATGCATGTGCAAATAGTGCAATCCAGTGTTTCACTATGGGAAGCAAAAAAGAGGAAACAGACATGGACATGGACAGCTGAGGAGGAGACAAAGCACTTGGGTCATACAGTCCTGATCAAAAGTTTAAGGCCACTTGAAAAATGGCAAAAAAAAAATCATATTTTGCATGTTTGGATCTTAACAAGGTTCCAAGTAGAGCTTTAACATGCAACAAGAAGAAATTTTGAGCATGCAATTTATTGAAAACGATGCTTAAACTGAAACAGGTTGTTTTACACCCGATCAAAAGTTTAGGGCCACGTGCCTTTTAAAGGCTAAATCTGTGCAAAATGTGGATTCTGTGTCATTTTCTGTCAGGTAGTCACACTGTCATGTCGTTTTGATGGCAAAGGCAAAAAAAACGTTCCCTTTTTGAATGTGGTCGGGTTGTGGAACTGCACGAGCAGGGTCTCTCGCAACGTGCCATCACTGATGAGGTGGGACGCAGTAAGACAGTCATTTGGAATTTCTTAAATGATCCTGAGGGTTATGGAACAAAAGAGTCAAGTGGGAGACCCCCCAAAATTTCACCAGCACTAAGGGTCCATTTGGGTGTCTGTCAAGACACTGGATAATCTCTGACCCAACTTAAGGACGCTACTGGTGCTGACTGCAGCCCCATAACCATCAGACGACATCTCAGACTGAAGGGCTTCAAAAACAAAGAACGTCTTCAAACGTCTCGTGTCCTTGAATGCCACTGAACTTTCCGTTTGGACTTTGCAAGAGAGCACCAAACATGGGACATTGAAAGGTAGAAGAAAGTTTAAATCTCCGATGAGAAAAAATTGAACCTTGATGGTCCTGATGGTTTCAAACATTACTGGCTATTTTCTAGGTGGAGGGGCCGCCATAATGGTCTGGGGTGCTTTTGCCTTCAGTAGAACAATGGAGCTTCAGGAGGTGCAGGGGCATTTAACGGCTGCTGGCTATGTCCAGATGTTGCATGACTGTTGCATCACCCTCGTCTGTGTGGTAACGGCTGGGTTTTTCAACAGGACAATGCTACAGTACACAATGGCCACAAGGGACTTCTTCCAGGACAATAACATCACTCTTTTGGACCATCCTGCGTGTTCCCCTGATCTAAATCCAAATGAATACCTTTGGGGATGGATGGACAACAGTTCCAGACAGTAGATGCCTGTCGTGGGACCATCTTCCCCACTTGGAGAAATGTTCCTACTCACCTCATGGAAACACTTGCACTTTGAGAACACTTTCGTCAAAATCTGAAACACTTTGTTGCCGGGAGTTGCACCAGTGGGTGTAACAGGTGTATATGACTTCACTCAGTCGTAGCAAATAGGATGGCTTATTTAATGATACTTTTGGTGGCAGAATCAAGGCATTCGTGCGATTGAACTGTTGCTCCCAACTTATTATTTTTAAACTGTATTCTTACTCTTATGAAGGGATATATGTTAACCTAAGCCATGATGTTTTCATTAACCTAATCATGTAATTTTTGTACCTAAACCTAATCAGTAAGCGAAAGCAGGTTTTCAGCTGCTCCCTTATCTGCAAGGGTTTAAAAGTGAGCAAGTGAGGAAAAAAGCAAAAATAAGCTGCAAAATACAAAATTACCAAAGGTCTCGAACCACAATACCAATTTGTTAAAGCCACTAGGATGGCTAATTTACACAAGAACTATGTGCGTGTTGTAAAACAGAGTGAACTGTGACTTCTAACACATCATTCGTCAGTGAGCAGGGTTACTGTTGTGTGACCCTAACCTTAACCTAGTTTTAAGCAGCACCTGAACCCAATAGACACTAAAAAATGAGCATATAGTATGTAAGTGCAAAACACAAAACTCCCAATGGGGCCTGAACCAGGATGTTCTGACTACCAACACTTGAAAGTGTGACACCATCACCTCAGCCTCTTCATGAGGACTTTGCACATTTGTCAGACATGGATGTTACCTGTCAACGGCTAAAATATAGCTGCAGCTGAAGTGTTAGAGCACCTTACATGTTGGCTTAAAATCTGACAAAAATCTGGCACGTAAACAGTGCAAAATGTGTTTAAAGAAGACGGAAAATACACTGAACATGTGTATGCGCATGCTTGTTCGTGAAGTATAACACAGTCTAATTCGGTGACCACTGAAAAAGCTTCCTAAAACTTATCCATAAACAACAGTTCAATTTAAACTCGCATCCATCACTGCTGGTAGAAATCTGCGCCGAAGTTTCCCTGCTCATTTCAAGTCCTTGGCTTCTTTAGTGCTCAAGCAGGTATGGCATCACATGCTACAGCCCAAGGGCAAACAATGATGGGGGTGGGTGGACAGAACTTTGGTGTGGGCCATCTGTGTGCTATTTAGTGCAGTCCCAGCAGTCATGGTTGCTTAATTCAAAAACTGTCAGAGAGTTTCATTAGGTGCAGCCATTTAAAAGCTTCAGATTTCATTAGCCACAGGAAGGGCCACATTACCCTCAGGATTAATGTCAGGTTTTGCGGTTCAATGCTACATCAGCGGCTAGCATTAATCTGATTGGGTTGACCCTCTTGTTTAAATACACCCCAGCTCATTAAACATTATGTAGACTAAGAGCAGCGCTTGAGCAGTCAGTGAATTATAGACATGTTGTACAGGCAGCATTCCTTTTACACCTCAAAAATCTGAACAATCGCCCACCACTTCCTGCAAAGCTTAAGATTCAGTCTCTAAATCTTCAGCTGAGGGGAGTTACACACAGCCAAATGTTTTGTTTATACTCTTAAAGGCAGCGTTGCTCCCAGTGTTGCATCATCATGGCTGTTTCATAAGTTGTGCTTCCTGGTGTCTTGATGATGTGGGGTGGGGGTGGCGGTGACGCCATAGTGAACATGCCAGGATCTGTCGCATCAGGAAGCCTGAGCCACAAGCTCGCTATCTAGAGGAAAACATGGAGAGCTGAGTCATGCAATAGTGAAACGTCCAGAATATGATAACTCATTGAGGATAAACCGAGTCATCACTCTTCTTGCTTTAATTAGGTAACACGGGCCCTTCAGCAGCCAGCGACTGTAGATGGGGAGTTGTGTTTGTCAGGCAGTGAAAGCGTCTTGAATTCCAGCAGCTCAGTTCTGTTTTCCTCAGTGTTACATCCAACATCCTTTGCTTAATAACAAACATGAAACTGTCAGCACTGGAAAAGCAAATAAGACTTAATCTAGCAATGTGCAACACTCTCTGCAGTTCTGCTACATTGTGTTGACATCTTTCCAAGGCTGAAGGTTTTGAAGGTAATGCATTCAGTCCTCCTGAGGGGGCGGCAGCACTGTTTGTTGTGGGGTCACGGAGCCTCTGTGTTTCATCACTTACCAATACATCACACTGTCACCCAAGCGCCTGCGTGTCAGGACTCTCAGCATGCCTTACCAGGTGTGAGAGGGGTCTGAATTCTGGGGGCTCCTAATCAGGAAATGATCACAACCAGCCGAGATGCACGGTGTGGTCTGGTTGTCACGCCATATATGCTGGGCTGCAGAAGCAGCATCTTAAGGTTGAAATTTACCATGCGCTTACGGTCCTGGGAGCTTTACCTGCACCGACGGGATCAGTTTTCTCTGCAGAGCCGAGACCTGATCTCACTTTCCAGAGTTTTGACAGATCTCTAGAGGCAGAACAATATAAATGTTTGAAAAGCAGTTTGGACTCGATTCTCTTTCATCTTTTTTCCTTGACACAAAACCTGCAGACTGTTTTCTGTGTCAGCCAGAGGGGGTTAGACCTCTGTGGAGGAGTAGCAGGAGCACAGCCATACTGCTGACTTGGCAGTGAATCCATCTTTTGCAATTAACACGTTGTTTATGGTCCCACTTTGTTGCCCAGTAGGCTCTGAAGTAAGCACATAATCCTTAAAGTGGAAAAGGGGCATCACCGTTTAATGCCCTGTATTACTCAAGTGCTGCTCAGTCAGTAACCCCTCTGCAGCAGAGCATGTCAGACAAGTATGCAGTTGATGTTAAACTTTAAACACATCACTGTTATTGCCAAAGAAGTGGAAGTGGAAATAAACAGAATGGCAGGAATAATGTGTTTTTGGTTGCAAATGATTGTCCTCCTCTGTTTGATGTAAATGTGTATAAATGACTGTAGACTGGGGAAAAAACAATACTGTGGCTTGAAAGAACCTTGACCCACTTTTAAAAAGACAAATCCCTGAAATAGGAAATGAATGAAGACACTTTTAATGAAAGAAATACACCCAAAAGCAAACAATGCGAATGCTTCCTTACTTTTGCCTACGTGTTGGTGATGCCAACAAGTCTTGTACTGTTCACTAAAGTGGAAAAATCCTAATGATGACTACACTTAAGTGTGAAGAGCTTATTGAGTTTTCCCTGGGAAGCCTCCCCAGTGCATCGTTTGGAGCTGTGCTGTAGGCAGTCACTGCAGAGACTCCAATTACTGACCAAGTCCCACTTGGCTGGCTTCTAACTGTGACCAGCAAGTTAGAAAGAGAGAGATAGAGAGAAATGGCATTTAAAAGGCAAGGTGAAAGTTTTTGGTTGCAGTGCGATAATGGGCAACAAGAAGCCAAAAACGACAAACGTCAAGCAGAGTTTAACAAGTGCATTGCCCGAGCAGAGGGAGAGATAGGCCGCTCTTTGTTCATGAGTTGGAAAAGCACCAAATGCCTGCTTCTTAGGATGTTCTCCGATAATCCAGCAGCGAGCAGCTGATGTATGACCAGCATTAATGTTCTGCCTGAATTTCCTGAGCAGAATCTTCCAAAACACATGGAGAGCAAGTAAAATGACAACTAACCAGAATGTTTAACGTTTATTCAAAAGCATGGGTGTCGGTGCGTTAAGCAACACCTGGGGCAGTAAGTCAAAGTGAGATTCGAATGCTTCTAATTTTTTGTGAATCAAAATATAAAGGTTAGCAGTATAACAGCCTCTTTACACATTTTAATTTTCCTCAATTATGCATTTTTTTGGTGTGTTTTTGTTGTTATGTCATTTTAAGCTATGTCATGTCGAGTGATGTTACCATGTTGACCGACTGGTCCATCAAAGACTTCGATTTGGCCCACTGGGCAGCTTTGGAAAATGTGAAGAAGGGCATAAATTTGGGACTTTTAACTGCATTTTCGAACGTGTTACAGCTTCTCTTGCTGATAAAGACATTCACCTTGGCCATTCATGCTATAACAAAGTAATTAAGTAACAGATAAACAATAAATTGACACAAAGCGCTGTTTTTTCACTACTACGTTTTGGGTTTTTTTAAAAAACTGATTCACATTAAAAATATATAATTATGGATTATCTACACAATGAGCTAACAGAACGTTTTATACATTTATTACATGTGTTACAACTTAACACCAAAGAGTTGTGCTGACAGAGCTTTTTCCACAGCATATATATGCAAGTGTTGCAGTGTTGTGTCCTTACTTGCTAAAGCAGAAGAAAGACACGTACAAGCACAGGAAACACTAGTGCTGGAAGTGCTGGTATTATACCTCCTGGTAACATTGGTACTTGTTAATCATCTTTTCATAAAAAATAAAGGCTCTAAAGCCAATATATGTTATTGATTTAAAATTGCTTTTTTAATGAAGGAGTTTAAGGGATCAACACACTGGGTAATTCCACATCAGCTACAAACTTTGTGCAGCCTTGTTGAAACCTCTGATCTCTCTAAGAGAGCTGAACAAGGCGTCAGCACCATAAAATGAATATGAAAGATGGACATTAACATTAATTTTTTTTTTTCTAATTTTGAATCTTCAGTGTTACCTTGTAGCTGCCACCATGTTGGTTTTTTGGAACCAGAGGTTAAGATATTTTGGAGGACAGACAAATCTGGTAATTAGTGCCGAGAATGACAAACTTCTTGGATGGTTTAGTTAAAAGAAGACATCAGTAAAACTTTTCGGGGGGGCTTTTTGCCTTTATTAGACACTGCAGTGAGGGGAAGTCAGGAAACAGGAGAGAAAGTGGGAAAGACAAGCACCGGAAAATCTTACTTTGGGGTTGAACCAGGTCCACTGCATTGAGCCCTGCGGCATATGGGCACCTGCTCAATGCTCAACCTTGCGCTCAACATCTGTAAAACTTTTGACACTAGATCTCCAGCAGCAAACAAGGTTAGTTTTTATTCCTTTATTATGATGTATTTTCAGTGTATGGACGTTTTACGATTTTTAAAGCCCCTCCAGCTTATCAAAGCGAATTACATCATAATGTAACAGCTCACTCAGCACGTGAGGTATTTTTTGTGAAAGCGAGCAGGACCATCCCGTCTTAAGCCATGGCTTAGGACTAGATGGGAAACACATTAGCAGGATGTCTGTTAGAAATGCCTCCTCTTAGATATTAAAGCAGCCTGAATTTTATATCCTGCTTTCACAAATATAAGATTCTACGATTCTTTAAAGTGCACAAATGTTTTTCCTTCCTCATATGAAAAGTGAAATTATAACTTCAGAACAGATTTATGCCTGCTGTAGTAATGACAGCAGGAGGTCAGTGTAAGATTTCACTCATTGACTACGTGCAGCTCAGTGCATGGTGTGGTGCACAGCCAAAACTAGGAGCCTGTGAGATAATACTTCCCGTCTGTTAAAACACCTCATGTGTTTGCAACATGGAGTATTGAGCCACAGTTGTGGTGAAAAATTGGATGGAAGAATGATTCAGCCTCTGCAAGCAAAACCAATTATCTTGAGTTTCACGGGCCAAGACCAGCTGCCTTTTGTATTGTAAATGAAAGCAGAGGACTGTCATCCTTTTTTTGTGACATTGAGCACTTTCAAGGGATCCCAGGCTCTTTCAGCCTATAACTTATTTCTGTTTCTCCACTGTTTTGACGTGATATCATGTTTCCCAAGACAGGAGCTTGTACACTTGGGAGTGGAGGTGGATAAGAGTGGATGTGCTGCGTTTTGACACCGAAGTAAGATTACTCTGTTCTCTGCAAGCAGACACATTAACCAAGTGAGAGATCAGGGGAGCAGAAAGACACATGAGAGGTAGATGTGTGCTTGTGCACTTCCACATTGGGCTTAAGAGGCAGAAAGGACAGCTGGTTCACTCATCCAAGTCCCCAGACGGATTGTTTCTACTACAAAACTGATGCGCAACTGTTTAAAAATGAAAAACACGATTTTCTATAGTACCTCAGGGGGTTTTCTATTTTGGTAGTAAAATGGTTTAATTAACAAAGTGATGTTAGCCTCAAGATGTTAATCATTACGTGTGTAGCTTGTGTGTGTATCTCAGCTGTGGGTGGGCTTAAAATTCCTTGTAATTTTTAAAATAAGACTTAAACTTTAGCAGATTTGATCAACTCTAACTGATAGCTGCATTTTGTTGTAGTTCTCTGTCTTTCAAATAAAGAAATTGCAGTTGTTCTGGTATTATACTGTAGAGCTGGTATAGTACTTAGACCAGATAAACAAGTTTGACTTTATTATAGGAAAAAGTCAAATGCATATTGCAATAGATATAGAATAATGACATCATTAAAATTTAAAAGAGCAGGGTCTGTCTACCCCCAGCTATGAAACCTTCTGGGAGACCAGAGGTTTCACTGTGCAACTAACATGCAACAAGGTTACTGCTTTTGTTTTCCCTGGTATTAATGATAGCTTTCCCCAGCCACCTGAAGTGACGGACATGGAGTTTTTGTGGAAAGAGACTCTTTGTCAGAGGAAGCATTACAGCAGTGACGTAGTAGCTTATTTGGCCCATGATCCATCACAACTCACAGGTTATTCTAATGTGTGACGTACACAATGAAAGTGACAGGTTTCGTCACTGTCTGACTGTACAAAATGATGAGGAATAAAATTCCATGAGAGTGACAAATATGACCTTGAACTTCTGCACCACAGTGAAGATGCTTTAAATAGTCATTGGATGAAAGTTTGACTAAAATCTGACTAATACTCCAGGGAGAAGCAGCATTTCTTGCGATTATTAAACTGCCTGTAAAACGCTAAATATGACTTTGACCTTGAGCGCAATTCAGGTGACTAATACTGTCGGAGGTGTAGCAATTATTGTGACCTGTGGACGGATGGACGGATGACAGATGCCTCGCTATGGCATAAGCACGCTAGTCCTTTGCTTGGATTAGCTAAAAATATATTCCCAGAGATAAAACAAAGACACTGAAACAGGATTTAAGGAAATAAAGGCATACAAAAGTGATGATGCTGCATTATCAAGCTGTCTGAATATTATTTTATATCACTTTATAGTTCCTGTTAGTCAAGAAAATGCAAACTGAATAAGTCTATGAAGGTGTATCCAGTTTATTCAGCTCGTTAGAGTCTAGCTAGCTGACTGCAGTAGGGACTAAGGCAGCTGGACAGCAAATGATACTGCTTATCGTGTGTGGAGTTCAACTTTAGTGAAGCATTGATTATAATCTTTAGTACATAATGCATTTCTGTTGTCTAACAGACCTTATAATGAACTCAGCCGTACCTTTTTAGAGGCTTACTAAAATAATTTCGAATTATGATGTTCTATATTGCTTTGTGTAAACTATGATTCTTCATAACTGCAAAATGCTTCAAACAAGTTTCATGAAAGCATTTTGGACGAAGGATGACATATTTTCATATTTCTCTTGCTTATATTCCACCTGCATCCACTCTTCGTGACAGCTTTAGTTTTTCACTCCCACATGATTTGTTGACACTTTGATGAATCTTTTGTTATCCTGCAGTAAATGTTTCACTCTCGTTTGAACCGCTGTTTACCTTTACTGTTACAGATAGCCTAAAAAATCCCACGTTTTTCCATGGGAATACGTTTGGAAGAGCATCTTTGCTTTAGTGAGGTTAAAGAAGAGGAATAAATTTAGATTTTTTTCTTGGATGTCTGCATCTTGGAGATTAAAACCGTGCTGCTTGCCAGGTACTGTATGTATGTGTTGAAAATCTGCTGTGAGCATTCAGAAAATCTCTTCGGGTTTTGTAACATTTTCAGCGACTATTTGAAGAAGAGCTGTGGGTATGGCAGATGAGTTTGACTGACCTGTTGAGGTTACCACTCTGTCTGTTGTCAGTGTACCTCTCCCAGTGATGAAAACATCCTATCGGCTCCTCACGCTTGGCCGGCTCAGACCCATCACAACAAGCCTGTCTCTCTCTGTGCCTGTCAGACGTAGTGTGTGTATGGGTGAGATGGCGTGGAAGACGAGGGAGTGATGGACCAGAAGTGACACATGACCCCTGAAACAGCCAAGGATTAATGGCCTCAATAGGCAGGCTCCTCTAGAAGGATGTGGATAATGAGGACTTCCACAAGCCACGCAGCATTCATACATCTGTTTTTCCGGATCCACGTTCTCCTGCAGCTGGAGCTTCCAGATGTGAAGCCACCTGCCATGGTGGCAGGGGAAGACTCCTCCAGAAAATCGGTCTGGACTTGACATTCCCCCGGTGGTTTCAGTACAGGGCATAGCATTTTTCAGTCAAGGGCACCTTTGGTGGTCTGGCGGTTCTTAGGTGAGGGCGACCTCACTTGTGGCGTGACAGCTCACACACACACAGGTTTAAGAGGGTGCAAAGTCTCCAGTCAAGGAAAATGAAAAATGGAGCCATTGGGGTATTCTGACACTTTGCACTATGAGTGAGTCTGAAAAGGTTCAAACGCCGACTGGGAAGTGAAAGCGGCAGGTATGAATATGAGTCACCTTCATGAGAAGGCATGCTATAACCCTTCAGAACTGTTCATGTATATATACATATTAATCAAAGGAAACTCACCAACGCTTGGCAGCCTTAAATTTCGTCAGAGGTGTTATATTTAACTTTTTACTCTGTTGGTGAGAGGGGATGTATTTTACCATCCGGAGTTTGTTTTGTCTGATTTTGACCAAAAATGGAACTTTGGAAATTCCTTCATTTCACAATATGAGTCATTGTGCCCATATTGCGTGTGTGGTATCTTTTCATTAACCGGAAAACTTTTCTCTTACTTTTTACAGTTAAGAGTCAGTTCAGCCAACTCATACAGACACAACCACATTTCACATTCCTTTTCACTTGGAGTCAGTGATCATTCTTTGTGTTTTGTCTGCTGGTGATTTTGAGACTTGAAAACTGTTAACTTGGGACTTGGTTTTTTTACCTTTCTGGGAGAGAGTCCTGCCAGTTTATAAGTAAATTGGTCGTCATTTTGGATTGGGATGGAGAAGAATTCACAGTTAAGAAGATTGAGGGAGATAAGCTGTTGAAGAAATGGACTGAAAATCAGATGTTATTTTAACTGGAGAAAAAAAAAACAGAACTCCTTGGACAAAAATTGTGTAGATTTGGTCCAAAATCTTCATTGATCTTGGCTAGTCCACTCAGTTAACTCCCGAAGATACTTGTGATTCTTTGACCCCTACTTGGCTAGAAGTGGATTTTGAATCCGAGCACTGCTTGGGCTGTGACATTTCACAAACCTGCAAGACAACAGCCCGTCACATTGTTCTTCAGAGTAGTCCATGTTTACCTGTTGACTCTGTGGCCTCAGACAAAAATCACAAGACAGGAGGCAGATGAGTCTGTTTCCACAGGGCATTAAAAGTGCTAGGAGTGAAAAAATAAACACCTGCTGTTAAGATCTCCCACTGTCAAAACCAGCAGGAACACACAAGGTCAAATAGCCGGGGCAGCACTTCATGTCCTAGTCTTTTGGATTTTCAGATGCTCTGCTTTTCACCGAGATCAAATCACTTCCTGCCAACCTGATTAGAAATGCTGGTGGGGGGTGAGGTGAGGGTTAATGGTCTGATATTAAAAAGGATCCATGCTGTTGCTTCTGTCTTTGAACGAGACAAAGCAACATTCAGGAAAGATGGTTTCCCGAACTTGTTCTGGAGAACATCTGACAGAGAAACTTTAATTATGGCTCCAGTTAAACTCAGTGTTGTGTCTGCTTCTTACTTGTTTGGTGCGAGACTTTGCTGGTACGTCTGGGGTCATTTTAACACTCGTGGTCGAGCTTAGTAATCTCTTTACTGAGTGTTGTAATCTAAAGCCATTACACTACAAAAAATATGACAGGGACACTTCAAAGTGAGCTAGCTTACGATTACAATTACAATTTAAGTTGTTTATAAAATGATTTATAACATATCTATTACTGATATGAAGAAATCAATCGGTGCATATTAGAAATAAAACGTATCACCTTTCTTGCAGTTAATCCAACTGATCTATCCACACCTTATCAACCAAGTCCAAAGATCACCTAAAAAAGAAGATATTTGCTTAAAATGATTATTTAGTCATCCAAATCATTTGTAAGATACCTTTTTTCTCTTGCCATTTCTGAGGCTGTCTCTTGAATTGAAAGCACTCCCTCAGTTTTCTTTGCTTAATTATAGCATAGCAAATAACCCATTGGGTCTAATATAACATAGACCGTGTTATGCTACACGCATTTCAGAGTATGTTTAGTTTTTCCTTCTAATTCCCTGTATCAAGGCATTTGAATCCCAAAAGTATCAAAATGCAGACATGTAAAGACTTAAGCTATTCCATACCAGCATATGAGATCTTTACCAAGGTAAATTAGCCCGATATAAGCCAAATTACCAATGTAAGGAGGCTTATTTCAGGAGGCTTGTTTCAGTGTTAGAACGTCATGTTCTCTTTGTAATCTTTTTCTAATCTAAAGTGTTTTATCATTTCTGGTTAGTCTTTATCCTGGGACCAATTGATCCCTCTTAACTAGTTATTTATCTAATTGTTTTAAATCCAGACAGAGAGTAGGAAGACCCGAGTCTTCCTCCTTCAGCTCCTGAGGAGCTCACATGGGGTTATGGCTTATGCTCATTAGTCCCATTGTCCTAAATCCAAAACAACACCAACCAGCAGTAACCCTCAAACAGCATTGAGCAAACATACTCATAAAATAGAAGCTTATGTTTGGCTAATGAGCTTCAGCTCTCCAGTCAGTTTCACTCATGTATATCTCCTAATGTGACGATGGGTCTGCGAGGATAACGGGCAGTGGGGGGGATTTCAAAGGCTATACAGTCACACAGATAGCAAAGTGCATGGCCAAGGCCTGGCCCAGGATGTCAGTGTTCAGGGTGGGTGACAGTGTTATTCCCTACCATCTGTTTCCCAGGCGGCGGTCCAGCAGCGCTATGTTGAATGCTCCGGCATGAGGGAATAGGGAGCAGCCCACCATGCCACACTACAGGCATTGCAGCATTTGATATTAACATAACTGTGTGTGCCGGCCTCCTATGTCTGTTTGTAGAGGAGAAATGGGTTCAAGCTGCACATAGATACATAAAAAAAGCTCCCTTACACTCAGACTGCCCATCTGTCTATCGTCTGTCTGTTTTTCATGTCTGTGACACTCTCTCATATCAAAGGAGGACTGGCACTGTCACAGTTTCCTCAACACTGCTGAGCTATAAAGTTACAAAATGCCCACAGAGAATGCAGCAAATTGAGATTATTGAATTAGTCTTGTTTGTTTTATGTATACATCTCAGCTTAAAGCCATAAAGCTCTGTGAATTTCCCATGAAAATCCACTTTAGATGCGTAGGAATGGTGAACGGCATCAGTGTTTGGTGACACTGCAAATGGCGTAAATGGCGTATCGTTTTCTGTGCGGCTGTGTTACCCAAACACTAAAGGAATGTTATGAGAGCAGTCAGGGTCTCATCACTCAACCTTTTATGAGAAGACCTCACAAAGGCCCGAATCAGTCTTCCTCTTCGTCTCCGCTGTCACCCTGAGGAAAAGTGAGAATGCCGTAAATCACTTTGGCAGCTCTGTGTTTTGAAGCGCGAGGCTGCCTGTAGCCGGCATCATTTTATAGGTTCTCCCTCTTCATGTTGTAGAGAGAAGGGCTCTGAAACCGCGTGATTTAAATGCTGATGTGTTTGCTTAAAGCGGTGTAAAAGGGTTAGGTCTAGGGTGGATGAATGAAGAGACATACACAGAGGCAGCCCGAAGTTCACCAAGGAACCTCAATCCAACCTTTGTCCAGAATCTGAACCTCGAGGAATTCAGCTAATGCTTTGACTATGGAAAGTAGAGGCTTTATTGCATTCTTTGAGGATGTCAACCTGAACGTATAAGTTAACTTGCATTAATGTGAGCTTTATGTACAATGAATTACATTGTGTGAGGCCTCAGGGGAGGAAGTTAGGGAGAAAACTGGGCTACCCATTAGGAGAGTGGCAAGGGCACATATCACGTGGGCACAAATGTCCTGAGTAGCTGATTCGATACACGTTCTTCCCCAACTAGCCCCCCCCCAAAAAATCAGTCTTAAAAATAAGAGACAAAACTGTAGATGATAGCACTAGCACAGTTTACAGATATCCTGTAAATACATAACTTACAGTCAAATATAAAGTTACTACTTTGAAAACACTACAGCTTTAAATCAGGTGAAATAAAAAATTCAGATGAGAGGTATATTTGAAACTTTCTCTTTATTTTTTTTGGTTTTTCATGAATATAATTCAGGATGGATGAGCCTGCCTGTGGACTTTGTGTTTATTATTTATTATCAGGATTGTCGTTATGGACGGGCCTCGATGGTCCAGGCCCTAGCTAAATTCCACTCATATACTTCAGCTATGTGTTACACTGATTCATAATAAAGCAGATAAGTTATTGCAGTGCAAGCTCAGCTTAACTAATCAGTTCATAGTAATTGAAGGCTTTTGCAGCAATCATGTAAACAGCATGACACTGAGCAGATCGGCTTATGCAGGTCAGTCTTTGGGAAGTACCCCTTATCGCTCTTTCACACTTAAAATAGGTCATTCATTGATCAGCTTGTGCAGCTACTTTTAATCCACGAGGCTACTCAAAAACTGCAAAACAAATGAAAATGTGTTGAGGATATTGTGCACTCACAGTCGACTGCCCTAGTGTGTGGTGAGTTCATTCATCCACTTCTGCTCCGAAATAAAATGTCTCCACTGTTTGTCTCCAGGTTTGCTTCTGCAACATAAGACAAGTTCTTTTATGACTTTCGCCCATTGTGTCCGCTGTGTATGTTTGGTTGTAATTGTGAGTACTTATTTTAAAAATTGCAAAGTGACATGAGCCGAACTCCTGTCAGAGTTGGTCTGTTGCCGACCCTGTTAATTACTGACGTCAATGTAACATCCGTAGAACAATTATGCATTTCAAATTTCAAATGGAGCTTAACCTTTGGATTTGCAATAATATAAACATTTATTTAAAATGAGATGTATTTCCACAGTACTCTCAGTTTCAACCTGCCTTCTTGCAAGCAGAATGAAACTGGAACTGGAAAACTCGATGTGAAAACTTAAATATTTAATGTGAAATAATCTTAAAACATCATAGAGGATGCTGTTAATCAAATACAAACAACGAAGTGGTACAGGAAGTTTGGGAATCTTTTCAGTCTCATGTGTTTACATTGTGAACTTAACATGTTACAACCATTGCTTGTCTTCTCCCAATATCAGCATCATAAACCTTGTGATGCTTGTTATTCAGTGTCAAGTCAGTTAGCTCCTAGCATAAGAAATGGTGTGACAGAGTGACATAGCCTGAGTCATCCCTGTGGAACATGCTTTTCATTCTTGCCACAATGTGCATCCTTGTTAGAACAAGAAGAGCACAGAACACATTCAAGAAGTTTGCTGCGCTGACGTTGAGTCTTGACCGTGCACTTTCTTTTTGGAACTGTTTTTCAATTAACAATTAGTCAACCTTGAGATGTTTTCTGGGTTCATCTGTTGCAAAGCCAACAAGCTGCGAGTATCTAATAAGATGCCTGCATCAAGGTTTTCCAGCCACAGGTAGCAGCCCAAGTGCATGACTATAATTCAGCAAGTTGATATTATCAGACATCCGACATCTACCATGTCTATTTATGGGCCCGGTCGCACAGGCATCGAGACTGGCAACTGCCTGGTAGCCATCGGTTGCTAGGGAAAAATCATATGCCCTGTATACTGGCTGGTGAACAGTTGTGGGAGGGGCTTGCTGCCCTTGGGTGAATTTGGTCGCAAAAAAGTGATGCACCAAAAAGCTCCTTCTGTTGCTAGTTGCTGCTGCACATTCCTGTAGTTTTGTATGGAAGACCCTTACTTGTCTGCAAGTGGCAGTGAAACTGAACATGCAAACTGCAACACCTTCAACCAATAGTCAAACCATTGGGGAATACATGTTTTTCTCCAGTAACTGGTGATTGTCAGGGTCACCAGTTGGTTTCAAGGCCTGTAGGATGGTTTTGTAAAGGTATATGAGCATCCACTGCCCTGAACCCTTTTAATTTTTCTTTCATTCATCTAGTAGTACTTACTTGCCGGAGAAAGTAATTTGTTAGTTAAATTACTTTCTCATTACTCTGACCTGAATCACATTTTCACATTATCACCAGTTAACATTATAAAACTGAGGCTACTGTAACCAAACTTACGAATTATTATTAAGAATGACCGAACTCCCACTAGCCAGTATTAGAAGATCTAGGATCGGCAGGAGCCCAAGGTATAAACACCAATAAGGAGAGACCACAGCACAATAGACTGTTCACAAATTTGTTATATTTGACACACAGCAGCTGCAACAATTGTAATGAAAGCAATAAAATAAAATACAAAATATTTCCCCCAAAGTAACAAACTAAATAAAAGTGCGCGCATACAGCTTTCTCTGAGTCAATTGTATGAGTGATTAATGTCTGACTGACCCTAACTGAGGGATCGTTGGGGCCCGTTCAGTTTGTTTAATGTTTGTCCTACCACACTCCGATGAAGGAAGAAAGTTCGTGGTCCTGCAGGTATCTGAAGCTTCGATGGGAACGAAACTTTGGCTCGGCAAATCCTATTCAATTTTGGGTTGGCTCGCCATCCAGTTAACTGGAACTGTGGAATCACTGCTCCTCGATGGGGCTTGCTTCAGACTGGGTCCGTCTGTCGAGTCATCCTTTTACCAGATAACAAAAAAACCTGACCGTTGACAGGGTGAAACTCTGAATGACCAAAAACAACTGCAGCAGACTTGCTTTTAACTCCTAGCGATTCGACTTCGGGAACATTAGTTTCTCTGGCGCATGGCATTGTATGAACAGGAACGAAATGGCAACACAGGAAATCATGTGATCAAGGTCAACAGCAAGGGTCACTGGAAGCTCATTGCTGATTGGCCAAGTTAAATGATAACAGATAATCTTATTTGTCCACATCTTCCGTTAAACATAAAAGAAAAAGAAATGACTAAATTGTTTACATCATACACGAAAAAAACTACTTTCCACTGCTCTTTTTTTCTAGCTGGGCTACACTACAGTCCCACACACCAACTCAAATCCCTATCCTATTGTACAGACATGCAGTCTTTGTTTTTTGTTTGTTTTTATGAATGAACAGAAAGCTGACAATACAAAGTAAAGCTAAAAAAAACAGCCTACAGAGACTTCAAAGTGATCGCCGCAGTGATTACGTTTAGCTCAATTTTATTAATATTTCACAACACCAGTCACCTCAAGGCAATTTATATTGTAAGGTAGAGATCTACAATAACTCTAATTCTACTTT